>NC_081411.1:20907016-21232447 GCF_030272615.1 Cryptomeria japonica | reverse complement strand
CACTTTGAATAGTATAAAAAAGAGATGCACATATATATGTATTCAAAAGGGGTCTGAAAACAATGTAGACAAGTGGAGGTAATGTTCCAAATGTAATTTTATAAAGACGCACATATCAAGAAAGATTGTGTGTATTTGTGGAGGTCAAACTGGAATGTTATTAATATTGACATAAAGTGTTTTTTGAAACATAGGATTGTCACAATAAAAGCATGCGTAGAAAAAGAGGTTGCGAACAAAATCAAACACAACAACCCCTAGCCTCCATTGGGGGAAACAAATATCTGTTAAAGTTTTGAGCAAGGCATCTAAAAATGCAAAACAACACAATACTAATATGTGGTTATACTTAGTAGTTTAATGTTTGAAATAATTGCAACCGAGTTTGGAGGAACAAAATATTGTCAAATTGTTTCAAAATCCATAGAAATGAGCTTCATATAGTGTACGTAGCCAAAGGGAAATCCTTTTTTTTTCCTATAGTATAGAATCATGTGGTTGCACCCATGCGAGCAATCTCTGCAAGTAGATAGTTGCACTTAGCTTCAAAATCAAGCCTATGCACTTTGTTAATTGTTACTTTTAATCTACGCTCAAAGTTGTATATGTCAGTAGACACCAAAACTATAAAGCTATAGTGGGTGAACATAGCTTTATTAAGTATGTTGCGAGGTGTTTTTTCTATTGTCAAATCATATTGCAGCATGTAGATTTCCTTTGCGGATAGACCCAAGAGTTGTGTGCCAACCTCATCAAATGCATTAGCCCAAAGGTTACCTGTTTGATCTTGTAGTTTCATCTACAGAAGGTATTTGTAATTACATTTAGGGATTTATGTTTGACACCTAGGGAATAGCCACAAATTCTTGCCTAATTTACTCCATTTCTTTTTACATTCTTTACCGTTGAACTGCAATGGGCAAGTTGTATAATAAAACTGGTCATCTTTTATGAATCGCAAGACAACTGTAATAGTAGTCTCTAGGGTTTCTGGCATAACGCTAAGACGTTGAAGGATGTATGCAATTGTTATTCTCTGGTACTGGCTATGACTGTGATAGATACCCAAAGAGTGCAGATCAATGCATGACAGTATAGGGCCTCTCAAACACAAGGGTTCTGCTTTAGGAATGTAAGGGTTAATTTCGAAAGTTGTTGACTTTGAGATATTAATAACTTTTCCATTGAAATAACCAACCCTTGCATTTTGAACATCAAGGATGACAAATGTTCCAAATGCATGCATATTCTTCAAGTCATTTCCTAACTTTTCTGATGGTGGTCCCCAAAGGTTAACATCAATTGTGAAAGTTAACATATCATTTATTTTTACTATTCTCTTCTTTACAGTAGACCCATCATTTCTACGAATTACAGAAATCTCTTCGACATTGTCAACAACACTGATAACATCAACCAAAGAATTGTTGCTACTATTGAGAACTTCATTAATAGGGGTGTATTGCAATTTTTTTCTATTTCAGCAACATCAGGGGCACACCACTTCAAAACAGAAGTTTCAGTCAAGAAAATCTCAAGGTGGTTGTTAAGCTTATTGTATACCCTATTTGCATCTTTTACAAAACCTTTAAAAATAACATACCAAGATCCTTTTTCAACTTGGTGATAGTGCAATTTTTCTATTTCATCAAAGCAGGTAATTCTAACTTCACAACCCTCTTCGTCTACAATATCGAAACTAAAGACTTGGCCATTGCGTTTTGTCATATTATATTGGTGCATTTTCCTCTTATTTGTTACTCAACCTTTTATTGTCCAATTGTTTTGGTAAGGGTTCAAGCTTTTAATAGGGATTATATTTTCAAAGGGATTGTTTTGTGGAGAAGGCAAATTAGCACCGAATTCAAGAGCACGTTTACTGGAGGGCGGTGTTTCTCGTCCCAATATTTGCTCTTCTTGTTCTTTAAAGAGGTACCTAGGTTTTCCAACCAAATCACAATTCATTTTTTTACATCTAGAGTGAATATAATGATGGTCCTGTAAAAGGAAGAAGGAGGATTGCTCAATTGTAGAAAATATGTTTGCAATTAGCGTACAATCAGCTTCACACAAATGAGGAAAAGAGACTATAGAAGCTACCTTGTGTTCCAAACATATCTACAAGCATAGTTTGTCAACAAAAGAACATAACCTATCTTCAAGGTCTTTGCATGAAACAAGTCAGCATGCTTGGGCAACAAAATGACCAACTGCATATACGTGCCATCAGACAAGACTATTTTATATTTGTCATTGTCATTTGGATCACCTGGCATTTTTTCAAACGACAAAAGTTGTAGAAATGGTGAAGGGATATCATCTCCAGCATTGATAGATCGGATTGCATACGGGGTAAGCTCAAGGTGGTCGTTAAGTCCCTACAAGGATAGGACAACAAGGCTGAATTATACACGAGGGAAGTTTCATAGCAGGAATACAGATACGATAAAAGAAAACTATATATATATGTGTGTGTGTGTGTGTGTGTGTGTGTGTGTGTGTGTGTGTGTGTGTGTGTGTGTGTGTGTGTGTGTGTGTGTGTGTGTGTGTGTCCAAATTGATGTTAATCTATATATCTATTTATGTAACCAGGTAAAAGAATGTCACTCATATTAGAAGATGGTGGAGTAGTTTTGAATCCAAGAATGTATTCCGGTATATTTCTGTAAGTCAATATATTTGTAGAAAAAATGTTTTTTTGTCAATGCATGGACATAATATATGTCCACACTATGACACACAAGAACCATGACAACTATTTGGATGCAGCCAAACATGTATACAACTGACCTTTTTTGTTGCTGAAACACCCAAAAGAATGTTCATAACTTGAAATTTGTAATAGCATACAATGTATTATCTTACCGAAGTATCTGGGGGAGGTTGCTGCGAGGGAGGAGGAGAGTTGGTCGGAGATGGCATAGTGCTTATAACTCTTCACAATTGGAGGAAGGGATCTTATGTGAGAGAAGACAATGTCTATAGAACAATAAGCAGCATAAAAAAGTTTGAATAGCATATTCAAATAAATCTTCTAAAGGAAAATGCAACATAAAAAACAAACATTCATAAATATCAAGATTAATATACATGCAAACTTTGACTGCCCAACAAATTCAAAGATTTGTTTCCTATTTTTCCATTTTTTTGATTTTATTATGGGTTAGTATTTTGTTTGTCTTGCTTAAATGAGTTGTAATTGTTGTTGAGCAACACTTTCATATTGGTTTACATGCCAGCAATTCAAATTAAATATTGGATGCATGAGAAGATAGTCTAAGCAAATGCAGTGTTGTCATCTTCAACAAAAGCCAAAGTAAGTTCAAGTTGCATATTCAAAGATTCATCCAGGGTATTTGGTAGGTCCAGAGCTCTAGGTGCCAAATGGGTTGGCTTCTGTGAAATCATCATTGCCCAAATACCACTAACAATAGCGTGCAATTTTGGATGGAATTTGCCAAATAGAAATGTTAGCAATGTTAGCAATGTGATCGTCAATTAGGTCCTAAAGTATAAAGGGAATGATCGATAAGGAATTATAGTTACAAACCAAAACCTCATTAGGAAATACATTGTTAGGAAAAATTAAAAAAGGAACGACAAGACAAAGTAAATAGATTATCATTTGACAGCCCCAAAATATATTATTTTCATGATGTTATGTAATTTGTTCATTAGTGCACCTAGCAATTGGCCTTAAAATTACCAAGATCTCTTTTTTTTTGTCTTCGTACTCGAAAGATATGGTCTATTCCAATTACAAGGTTCTCTCTTGATTTGTGAAAATTCTGGTGAACACATAACTTAGAGGAAATCTTTCACACGAAACACTTAGCAATTAGAATACAAGATGCTTAAGATATGAACAAATATTAAAGCACCAATTACCAACTTTACCAGGCAAGAATAAAGTTGTTTTTCTACTGATCTTAAAGTACTCTTATTCATATGTATCAAAGTTGGAAATTATTTTATTGGTAAGCATTTGGAAACATTTAAGAAAATGCATCTGGCCCGTCTAAATCCATGCCCCACAATCTTTTCTCAACATTTGGAAATATTTAAGAAAATGCATTAAAGATGGAAATTGTTTTGTTGGTAAGAATTTGGAAACATTTAAGAAAATGCAATTGGCCCGTGTAAATCTAGTCCCCACAATCATTTCTCAGCCCGTCTCATAATTGGATCCTTACAACAGGGCATACACAAAATTTGTTTCCCATAAAATCTCATTTGTGAGCATTAACCAAAAACTGAAGACTTAGAAATTAGAGTACAATATGCTTAAGATATGTACAAATAAATTACCAGTTATAAGATGCTTAAGGGTATGTGCACAAAGGTGGTGGTCAGAAAAGTGGACACCACCCCAAAAAAACATGGAAAAAAAAGCAGCGCGTACACGGTTCTAAATTTGAATTCACCGCGTGCACGCATAGGTTTATTGTTCCCGAGCCTAGAAAAGGTAGCGCGTATGCGTTGCTTTTAGGAAAATGAGCGCGTATGCGCTACTTATAGGAAAATGAACACATACGTGCTAATAATCCCAAGATAATTGTGTACGTGGTGCGTGTCAAAAAAAATTAATTAATTAAAAACTCGATCTATTTTTCTCATGAATAGCGCATTTTTACTTTGTTTTTTCTTCATTTTCCTTCCTAAACCGCGAACGGGGTGCTATATCTCCTCCAAACTATGGATCAAGGTTAGTTTTTGTTTATTTTTGTCTTTCTTTCCCGTTTGTTCAATTTGTTTTACATTTTGAATTTAATTTCATTAATTTTGATTAGGTTTTTTCATTTTTTGTTTCAAAAACAAAATTCTTCTAATCTACAACAAGAACAACCAAATGCACCTCCTAAAAACCCACAAGATACACCCCCAATTCCTCCTTTTGACTGCAAACCTGAAACACAAGAGCAATTAATTAATCAGTTAAGATAAAATACGTCTAAAATCAATAGACTGATTGTTAAATTGAAAGCATCTGAACTTGAGCATCATCAATCCCTTGCCACTAGCCTAGAAACATTAGCTAGTGGTGCCATAGTTGTTTCCACACAAATTACCAAATGGGGAATCTTTAGGGATAGGTGTCGTCAATTCTATGTTGATGGGCTATCATACGAGGGAGTAAAAAACAAAAATATTAGTAAATAACAAATTTGTGCCCTTTTCGTTGATCTCAAAACTGGTCAGTCATTACCTCTTAATGCAAAGAGGTTTCCCATACATTGGTGTACCAATGTGCAGATGAAGAATCTTTTTTGGTAGAGGTGGTGGATGGTCTTTGATGATCCACCTTGTAATAATTATGAGGTGCCATTATATTTTTTGAGAAAAGTATATTGTGAGTTTGTGCTCAATGTGCACCCAAACTATTTTGACATGAAAGAGTTCCATGGTAGAGGTGGTGGCTCTACCCAAGATAGACTTGGAGCGATTACCCACGGAGAGTCACCGCCCCCTAGCACCCAAACCCAAGGTGCATCAGGTTGTCCCAGTAGAGCTGAAAGAGTCGATGGAGCTACAGACTCTTCAGTGCAGCCACAACATTGACTGGTGCCATCATCCAACATGGGACGTCGTTAGCAGACCCTATTGTATTGGATGATGAGCCATTAGTTGCCCTAAGTGGTGACAGAGAGCCCATCGAGCATACGTGTGTCAGTTGCTTGGGGATATGCTCGAGGATAGATGATGCAGCCAGTGCAGATGGATCCTCATCTCATCTGTGCATGATTTGCGGGAGTAGATGTCAGGCCCGCACAGTTGAGGATTTCACGCTGACAGATGAGTTGATGGACATGGTGTTTGCCCATGAGCGACAGCCACAAGTGTGTTGATTTGAATTCATAGCATTTTATTTATCAGTCACTTTAAATTTTTAATTACATAAATAAATTTTCATTTGTACATCGATTTAAATTGAGACAAATAATATGCATTTCAGGATGCAGCAATGGTATTCCATACTCCTCCCCTAGTTACTATAGTTGCAACTTTGATGCTTGAGGTATAAATTTTGTAACATGTTAAAATAGAATAGTACACTTTGAATTCAAAAAAATACAAGATTTATTAACTATATTTAATGCTTGGTCCAATTTTTGGTTTTTAAGTGTTCATAAGGGACCAAATGTCCCAGATTGATGACATCACGGTCTCAGCGATCAATTTTGGCCTACAAGGCTATATGGTATCATATTTTGTACAACCCTTTTTATGTATTGTTTTGATGGAATATGCAAGTCATTTCATTTTAGATTTTTAAAATTATGTTTAATTTATTATCTGTACTAATATCTCATGTTAATTTTAATTTTTTAGGGTACCCCTTCGTGTCTAGGGCTCATCCTAAGAAAAAATTCCTCGAAGACGCCAAAACGTGGGAAGAAGGTAATTGAACACATTATTAGTTGTACAATTGTTTTAAAATATTGAAATCAAGTATTAGTTGGGGTTTGTAGATTGATTAGTGTTTTTTGTCTATTGTACATGTACAATGACCATTGAGCTATGTGGATTTGTTGAATGCACCTGATTCACCCATGGATCAAGAGAGGGCGAAGGTATGTATCTCTACTTTATTTTCTTGATTTCATGATTATATGCACACATACATGTGAACTTGTGATATATTATAATCTTATAATTTTTTCATACAAGAAATATCCAATACCTATTTCATCAATGGCGAACCCTCCTCTGTGCACTAGAGAAGCATCTCAGGATCTGACACACTTTTGTTTGATATGTAAAATTAATTGTTTTTAACCTACAATACTTATCATTATATTAATTGTATTTAATCTTTGAACATTTTTTATATAGGTGATAGCGACGGTTTCTCCATCGATGGTGAGCCATCCTCAGTCCATTGGAGAAGCATCTCAGGCATAGGTACATCATTGTTCTCTATATTATAGCTTTTAAGTGTTTTTGATATATTTATGTTAGTACATTGTATTAATTGTACATTTAATCTACAATAGACCCCTTCACGGTACGACCATAACATGGATCCATTTAAGTATGTCTTTAAGAAAACTCCTAAGAGTGACAAGGAGAGGAGAGCGAAGACATTAGCTCCTAGATCAGCCGATGAGGTAATCTACATTTCAATTGCAAAGGAATTATAGTTAAATGCATAGTTATGTTGTTAATTGTGAACTATTTTCTACAAAAGAATTCTAACTTGGCTTTTGAATTGTGGTTTTGCAGCCATCTACAGAGCCATGTACTGCATCGAAGAGGCTTGATTTTGATGATCCACCACAAGTTTAGGATCATATAGTGTTAGTTTTGGTCATAGAATGACCAATACATGTAGATATATTCTATATTTTATTGTATATCGATTTGGACATGGCATATGCCACATTTTTGTAATACTTGTATTGACTTGCAGACATGCCTTTTATATATATATATAAATATCGATATTCGATCCAATAAATGTGTATTGAGTTTATTATTTTGTATTCGTTGTATTTTGTCGTTGTCCTTTTATACATTTAATTGATCATTTGCCTATGTAATCAACAATATGAATATAAACAACAAAAAAATATGATATAAAATATTGCAATCGTGGAATATGATTTGATAAAATTTCTAAAATGTTGAATTAACCCTACAAAACTCCTTGTATTCAGTTCATTATTGTGTATTCGTTGTATTTGGTGGCTACCATTTTATAAATTTAAATGAATATTTGCATATGTAATCAACAATATGAATATAAACAACAAAAATCGACAATATGGATATAAACAACAATATGTGTTTGGAGCAAGAGCACCCTCACGCTTGCAATGGTCAAATTTTGTTCGTCGTGTGCACAAACCGACATTATGAGCATGTCTGGTTGGGCAATTTTATGCTAGGCATGCCCTTGTCATGCATCCCAAAGCGCCAGAACGTCAAGAGTCATACCATACCGGTGCGATCTCTCAAGTGCCCTGAGTCCAAAAACTTGTCAAAATTTTATGGACTATTTCTTCAAATCCAAGACACATATGGTCGATCTATTTGAACCCATGAGGTCGTGTGAGGCTCCTCTACAATGGCCTATCTTGGTTTTTGACGACTCGGAGCCATTTTCAATTGGTAGCATTTTTTTGCCTACTGCAAAAACCATCAGTTGCATGCAATGCAAAGTTGCAAGATTGGATAGAATTGATTCAGTTCAGCATGTGCACAAACCGAAGTCATGAGCACGTCCGGGTGGGCAGTTTTATGCTAGGCATGCCCCTTTCGTACATCCCAAAGCTTCAGAATATCGAGAGTCATACCATACCGATGAGATCTCTCAAGTACCTTGAGTTTAAAAAACTCTCAAAATTTGACGGACTATTTATTTAAATATAGGAAACATATGGTTGATCCATTTGAACCCACAAGGTTGCATGAGGCTCCTTTACAATGGCCTATCTCATTTTTTGATGACTCAGAGCCATTTTCAATTGGTAGCATTTTTTTGCCTACTACAAAAATTATCAGTTGCATACAACACAAAGTTGCAAGATTGGATAGAATTGATTCAGTTTATCATGTGCACAAACTGATGTCATGAGTGCATCCAGGTGGGCAGGTTTATGCTAGGCATGCCCCTTTTGTGCATCCCAAAGTGCCAGAACATCGAGAGTCATACCATACCTGTGCGATCTCTCAAGTGCCACGAGTCCAAAAAATTGTCAAAATTTGACGGATTGTTTCTTCAAATCCAGGATACATATGGTCAATCTGTTTGAACCCATGGGGTTGCGTGAGGCTCCTCTATAATATCCTATCTTGGTTTTTGACGACTCGGAGCCATTTTCAATTAGTAGCATTTTTCGTCTGTTGCAAAAATCGTCAGTTGCATTCAATGCAAAGTTGCAAGATTGGCTATAATTGATTCGGTTCGTCATGTGCACAAATTGATGTCACAAGCGCATCTGGGTGGGAAAATTTGCACTAGGCATGCCCCTCTCATGCATCCCAAAGAACCAGAACATCGAGAGTCATACCATACCGGTGCGATCTCTCAAGTGCCCTGAGTCCAAAAAATTGTCAAAATTTGACAGACTGTTTCTTCAAATCTAAGACACATATGGTCGATCCGTTTAAACTCGTGGGGTCACGTGAGGCTCCTCTACAATGGCCTATCTTAGTTTTTGACTGATGAATAATGATGAATAGTAAATACCCAACAGGTACTGAGAGGGGGGGTGAATCAGTACAGACAAAAACTTCTTAAACAACTTAAACTGCAAAGACTGTACTAACTAGTAAACAATATCACTGATCTAAACCAAGGCACTATCGGTAAAATAGAGTGACTATGAAAGACATAAACTAGTAACACTGTGAAATACATAAATTGGTAACACTTAGATCTTCTCAAAACCTAATATCTCATCTCAACTTCACCCATATGCTTAAGCAAGTAATACATCAGAAATACAATGACCATTGGATCAACTTGCATTACCGCTTAACAGAAAACACTAAAACATCACATGAAAAAGCATCACACATAACACACTTATTTTTCACATGGAAACCCAAATGGGAAAAACCATGGTGGGGATGAATACCCACAATTTGTTCATGAACTCTTTTGAAGTTCGCTCTGTTAGGAGCTTGGTTCGGTTAAAGACTTTACAACAGGTTCTGCTAGGAACCGATTCTGCTAGGGATCACCCGGTTAAGGGATGGATAAATACTCGGTTAGAGGTTAAAACCCTGTTAAAGGTTACCTTGTAAGAGGATTTGAGGAACTCAATGATTTTGAGTTACTCTGTTAAAGGATTTACAAAAAGCATGTTAAAGCTACCCAGTAAAGGGATTTTCCATCTGCTGAAATGGTTAGAAGTCAACAGGTAATACACTGATCTAATAACAACACTTAATGGCAAGGCAGATCCACTTCAATTTCTTTACTTCTCCAATCACACTCTGCAAATCTCTGCTTACTCCTTTGGTCTGGAAAGAATCACCTCACATACATTCGTTTGCCAACAACTTCAAACAAGAATCATCATCGACCTTATAGACAACAATTAGGTCGGTGGCCAAAACCTAAAACCCTAAGCATCTAGGTTAACAGTACAGTTGGTCCAATCCTGACCATTTAATTACATTACATAGGGTAAAACAATCTTGAACAAATCTCAAGATGTTCTCCATCATCCGTTCTTCACCGCTTCTGGAAGCTGATAACCCATCACACGCTCTCCACTGTTTACTAAGATTTTGCACATTCCCGAGGTAAATAGAATCAATCTTCTTCATGCAAGATCCTCAAAGAAATCCTTCACGTGCACAAAGCTGACGTGGCAACATGATCTAATCTTCATTTTAATGCTAACTCATCACAGGATGTCGTCGATCGATTCACACAAACTTGGAATGCATCAACCGAAAACCCTGAAGCTGAGACTACCAACTGGTAGTCATATCAAATGAAACCCCTATACAAACTTTGCATATACCGGTTCACACTTCAATATACCGGTTCACTTTTTGCATATACCGATTCACACTTCAGCATATTGACATCAATGACAACATACAATCCCATCATGTCATCAAACTCTGCACATATGCCAACATTGACGACTCGAAGCCATTTTCAATTGGTAGCATTTTTTTGCCTGCTGCAAAAACTATTAGTTGCATGCAATGCAAAGTTGCAAGATTGGCCAGAATTGATTTCGTTCGTCATGTGCACAATCTGACGTCACGAGCGCGTCCGGGTGGGCAGGTTTATGCTAGGCATGCCCCTATCATGCATACCAAAGAGTCAGAACATTGAGAGTCATACCTGTGTGTGAAAAGTGGACCTATAACTGTATCTGGAATACAAAACACTTCAATTAAGTCATTAAATGCATGGTTAGTAAATCAATAATCAATGAATAATAAACCATTACAAATCAACCCATTGCCTTCTAGTAGATGCGAGTTTAGATTGCTCTCATATTGCTAAGCTATCCAGTGACTAGACGACACCTAAACAAAGGATTTTTAATCTATATGAGCATGGATTTAAGTTAGATGAATGCAAGTTTAATCTAACACGATTTAAGTAATATATGAATATTTAAGCTAAATGATTTAAGCAATATGAAATAGCTAATATGCAATATCTAAATGCAAATTCTCAATGAACCTAGAGCAAAAACAACATAATAACAATATATTCTCTATAATTTTTGAATGAGAGATGAGAGCCTGAATTTATAGAAAATTCAGAAAGAAACCAACGGTTGAGATCAAATGATGATGAGCGGTCAAGATTTTCCAAGAGAAAGCACAATCCAGGTGAATTGATGTGATTGGATGCTTTTCTCAGTTTTAAAGGAAATTAAACTAAAATTAAGATAAAATCAGAAAAAACTGATTTATTCTCTATTTCATTCAATTTTAATATTTAATTATTTTAATTGCTTTTCTCTGAGATTATTTATCAGTTTTTAATTTGTTTTTTTCAAGATTATCTCCAATTGATTTCTTTTCTCAAATTTTAATTCTTTTTTGTCAATTAATTCCTATTTTTTTAATTTGTTTCCTTTTTTGAAGATTTGTGCTCATAATTTCCAATTCCTCTTTCTTGATTTGTTTCCTTTCTTGAAGATTTATGACAATTTTTATTTATTTTTTAAATTAATTCCTCTTTTTGATAATTTAATGGCAAATTGATTTATTTAATTAAATATGCTAGGATATTTATTAAAATAAATAAGATAATTGTTTAAAATGATTTATTTGGAATGATTTAATTAATTAAATAAATATTTAATTAATATTGAGTGATTGATTTGCCATGTGACATTTGATGATTAAAGAATTAATTGTGTGCTCAAGATTGATTTAATTGTCTTTGGTTAGGACCTTGGTGACGTTGTCGAGATTAGGAGCTCATGGTTTAGATGACCATTTTTAGGGTATTACAATACTGTACCGAGACGATCTCTCAAGTGCCATGAATCCAAAAAATTGTCAAAATTTGACGGATTGTTTCTTCCAATCCAGAACACATATGGTCGATCTGTTTGAACCTGTGGGGTCGCGTGAGGCTCCTCTACAATGGCCTATCTCGGTTTTTGATGACTCGGAGCCATTTTCAATTGGTAGCATTTTTTTGCCTGCTACAAAAATGGCAGTTGCATGCAATACAAATTTGCAAGATTGGCTAGAATTGATTTGGTTCGTCGTATGCACAATCCGACGTCATAAAATGACCTATTTTCTACAAAAGAATTCTAACTTGGCTTTTGAATTATGGTTTTGCAGCCATCTACAGAGTCGCGTACTGCATCAAAGAGGCTTGATTTTGATGGTCCACCACAAGTTTAAGATCATATAGTGTTAGTTTTGGTCATAGAATGACCAATACATGTAGATATATTCTACATTTTTATTGTATATCGATTTGGACATGGCATATGCCACCTTTTTGTAATAGTTGTATTGACCTAGCAGGCATGCTTTATATATATATATATATATATATATATATATATATATATATATATATATATATATATATATATATATATATATATATATATTCGATCCATTAAATGTGTACTGAGTTCATTATTTTGTATTCGTTGTATTTTGTGGTTGTCCTTTTATAAATTTAATTGATCATTTGCCTATGTAATCAACAATATGAATATAAACAACAAAAATATATGATATAAAACATTGCAATCGTGGAATATGATTTGATAAAAATTTTAAAATGTTGAATAAACCCTACAAAACTCCTTGTATTCAGTTCATTATTATATATTCGATGTATTTGCTGGTTTCCCTTTTATAAATTAAATGAATATTTACATATGTAATCAACAATATGAATATAAACAACAAAAATCGACAATATGAATATAAACAACAATATGTGTTTGGTGCGAGAGCACCCTCACGCTCGCAATGGTCAAATTTTGTTCTTTGTGTGCACAAACCGACATCATAAGCGCATCCGGGTAGGCAGTTTTACACTAGGCATGCCCCTGTCGTGGATGCCAAAGCGTCAAAACGTCGAGAGTCATACCGTATCGGGGCGATCTCTCAAGTGCCATGAGTCCAAAAAAATGTCAAAATTTGATGAACTATTTCTTCCAATCCAGGACACATATGGTTTATCCATTTGAACTCGTGGGGTCGCGTGAGGCTCCTATACAATGGCCTATCTTAGTTTTTGATGAATTGGAGCCATTTTCAATTGGTAGCATTTTTTCACCTACTACAAAAGTCGTCAGTTTAACGACTTACTTGTTTTGCTTATCAAACGATCTTTTTTAATTTTCTTTCTCATTATGGTTGATGTAATGACACGTCGAGTAGCATTAGAATCTTTAGTTCATGATTTTGAACCAATATCTTGATATGCATAAAATAGATTTCTCACAATAGTTCTTTCACTATTACTTTCAGATGATCTTAGGCCTAGAATTTTCATTGTCTCTCTAAAATTCAAATTTTTAATCATTTGAACAATTAATTGGCATCTTGCGGTTTGATTTAAGTTTTCAAAATAGTTTTACCATATTCTTTTAACCATTCTCTTACAAGTTCGTTCATTCATTTTATTGGGCATTGGCTTCAATATATTCTCATCAATGTCAATTAGATACTTTGGTTTCCTACGAATGATTCTAGGAGGTGTTAACATCGGTGCATTATGTACATTCAATTCATCAAATAGAGAAGGTGTATGTTCATAATTTAATTGATTATTCAATGTGGTATCTTCTTCAATTGCAATAGGTTCATATGGTAAATCAAATGTCTCTTCTTCAATTGCATTAGGTGCATTATGTTCGTTTGGTAAATCGAATTGATATGTTGAGGATGACATACCTTCTTCTCCCAATGTTCTTATGTCCATGTCATTTCTTAATACGTTGCCTTTGTCTTTCCTTTTCAACCTCTTTTTGTTCCATCGTTCCTCGCTTGTTCTTTCCCATGGTTGATCTTGGTGGTCCTAAATAGAATCATATTACATATATATGTAAATAAAAGTTCATAAACAAATAAATAACCATAAATATGCATCGTATCATTATTTTTTGGAATAAAACTATTAAACAATCACAATACTATTGACAAAACTAATAATAACAACAATTCAATTATTTGAAATCATGCAAAAACAAAAAAAAATCACTTACTTCTATGTATAAAACAGTGATAGAAGTGCAGACACAGTTCCAGTGGGGCCTTCAACGACCTCAAAAACTTATTTTGAGGTCATTGAGGCTCTTGGGCAACTAAAAATATGTCTATGTACCGCGTACGCATTGTTAGTCCATAAAATGTTGGCAAGCCCAACGATTTTTTTTTTCCTATACTGTACTAATAAGTAGCACATGCGCGCTCCTAAGCCTAAAAAATGTTATCGTAGGGTAGCAAATAATGGGCTCAGTACCCCGCATGCACTTACAAGTAATAAGTACCGCGTACGTGCTCCTACACCTTAAAAAGTTATGGCAGGGCAGTGAACTAATAGGTTTGATACTGTGTACGCGCTATTGGTAGTAGAAAAAATGTGAATGAAAAGGGAGAGAGAGAGAGAGAGAGAGAGAGAGAGAGAGAGAGAGAGAGAGAGAGAGAGAGAGAGAGAGAGAAGGGTGGGTAGAAGGGAAGGAGGGAGAGAGAGAGGGAGAGAAGAGGGGGGAGGGTGGGAGAGAAGAAAGGGTATAGAGGAAGGGAGAGGGAGAGTAGGGGGGAGGGAGGGAGAGGAGAGGGGGGGAAGGGGTGGGGGATGGAGAGAGAGAGAGAGAGAGAGAGAGAGAGAGAGAGAGAGAGAGAGAGAGAGAGAGAGAGAGAGGGAGGGAGAGAGGGAGAGAAGAGGGGGGAGGGTGGTAGAGAAGAGGGGGGAGGGTGGGAGAGGAAGAGTAGGGTGGAGAGAGAGAGAGAGAGAGAGAGAGAGAGAGAGAGAGAGAGAGAGAGAGAGAGAGAGAGAGTGGGAAAGAAGAGGGGGAGGGAGGGACCTATAACGACACCAAATAGTGTCCTAAGGGGTCATATGGCATCCTATGACCCCTTAGGACACCATATGGTGTTGTTATGTGTTGTATGGTGTCTTAAGGGGTCATATGGTGTCCTAAGGGGTCACAGGACACCATATGACCTCTTAGGAAATAATATGACCTCTAATGACACCTAAGGGGTCATATGGTGGGCTAATAGGAATTACAGAAGAAGAGAAAGAGGGAGGGAGAGAGAGAAGAAGAGAAAGAGGGATGGGGTATGGAGAGAGAGAGAGAGAGAGGGGGGAGGGAGAGGAAGAGAGATCGAATCCAGGACACAATATGACCCTTAAAACACAATATGACCCCTAACAACATCTAAGGGGTCATAGGGTGTCCTAAGGGGTCATATGACACTATATTATCCCTTAGCACACCATAGGACCTATAACAACACCAAATAGTGTCCTAGAGGTTCATAGAACACCATATGACCCTTTAGAACACCATATGGTGTTGTTATGGGTCATTGGTGTCCCAAGGGGTCATATGGCATCCCATGACCCCTTAGGACACCTTATGGTGTTGTTATGTGTCGTATGGTGTCTTAAGGGGTCATATGGTGTCCTAAGGGGTCACAAGACACCATATGACCTCTTAGAAAACAATACGACCTCTAATGACACCTAAGGGGTCATATGATGGGCTAATAAAATGATATATTAAATTTAAAGTTATGAATAGAACATCGGTAGTTTAGTTTTGATATAGCTAAGTTAGACCATTGTCAGCATAAGAGAGACTCCAAGAGAACAAACAACTAGGCTTTGCTAAAAAGCAAGTGAAAGAGCTTGACCTAACCCTAAGAGTATTGCCTAAGTTCTAAAACATATGATGCTATTAAATTTACAAGATTATAGGACTGATCTTGATTGTGACTATAGGAATTATAGAAGAAGAGAAAGAGGGAAAGAGAGAAGAAGAGAAAGAGGGATGGGGTATGGAGGAAGGGAGAAGGGGAGAGAGCAAGAGAGAGAGGGATGGGGTATGGAGAGAGAGAGAGGGGGGGGGGGAGGAGAGGGAGATATATCGAATCCAGGACACAATATGACCCTTAGAACACAATACGACCCCTAACAACATCTAAGGGGTCATAGGTTGTCCTAAGGGGTCATATGACACTATATTATCCCTTAGCACACCGTAGGACCTATAATGACACCAAATAGTGTCCTAAGGGGTCATAGAACACCATATGACCCTTTAGAACACCATATGGTGTTGTTATGGGTCATTGGTGTCCTGAGGGGTCATATGGCATCCTATGACCCCTTAGGACACCATATGGTGTTGTTATGGGTCGTATGGTGTCTTAAGGGGTCATATGGTATCCTAAGGGGTCACATGACACCATATAACCTCTTAGGAAACAATACGACCTCTAATGACACCTAAGGGGTCATATGGTGGGCTAATAAAATGATATATGAAATTTAAAGTTATGAATAGAACACCATACAACGAGACTCCAAGAGAACAAACAACGAGGCTTCTTTAAAAAGCAAGTGTAAGAGCTTTACCTAACCCTAAGAGTACTGCCTAAGTTCTAAAACATATGATGCTATTAAATTTGCAAGGTTATAGGATTGATCTTGATTGTGACTATAGGAATTACAGACTTGATTTCTTTCATGGGTATGTACCATTCCAAGTCGTTTGACAAGTGATGATCATCATATACTACCACTACCATGCATACAACAAACTTTAATTTCTTTAGGTGACAGGCTTTGTGTAACAACATGGGAACTCTTGCATACCCACCACTATCATTCTCCAGGACATCATCTGTGTTACTCTCTCCCTTTCTCTTCCTACCGATTGTTTCCTTTTGAAAAAAATATTGCAGGTACTCTGACTCATCATTTTACTTTGTTGACACTATTTTCCACATCTGCTCTACTCATTAAAAACACATTCGAGAAGAATCTTGTTTCAAGTTTCCTTGTTTGTCACGGTAATACACGCATGGTTCAATTTCAAACCCTATTCCTCCTATTCAATATACACACACAAATCCATCACTCAATTTTCTTAGGAGAGCATACATGATAAAAATCAAAGAGGAAGTTGCAAACAAGAAATAAATTCACTTACTTCTATAGAAGTGCAGACATAGTTGCAGTGGGGTATGGAGGGAGGGAGGGAGAGAAGAAGAGAAAGAGGGATGGGGTATGGAGGAAGGGAGAATGGGAGAGAGCAAGAGAGAGAGAGAGGGATGCGGTATGGAGGAAGGGAGAAGGGGAGAGAGGGAGGGATGGGGTATGGAAGAAGGGAGAAGGGGAGATAGGGAGGGATGGGGTACGAAAGAAGGGGGAGAGAGAGAGAGAGAGAGAGAGAGAGAGAGAGAGAGAGAGAGAGACCTTGTATGTGTTTGAGAGGGGGAGACAATACACTACATGTGTGTATATATACTCAATATATTATATATTATTATATACATATATATATATATATATATTATATATTATATGTATATACACATATTATATATACAATATCATATTATACAATAGCGCGTACGCGCTGTTTATAGTAAAAAGAGTGCGTACGCGCTTCTTACACCAAAATTACCCCGTACGCGCTTTTGACTGTTTAGGCTTGGATGACAAAGCTACGGTTTGGAAGTTTGATTTCCCTCCATTTCTCTCATTTTTGATGTGTTTTATTTTATCAACTTGGTTTATCGACTTTGTCATCATTAGGTTTACACTTCATCAAGTGGGTATTTCTAAAATTACCACCATATTTTCACCCATCTTCCGAGCTTTCTAACCATATAATTTTTTTTCAATTTGAACAACAATAACATATTATTATTGAATTTCTTTTACCAATGTCTCTATAGTTCTCACAGACATAGGTGCACCATTTTTTGAATAAATTTTGATATACTCATTCAAATTTTAAAAACTTTATATATTATTGCAGTGGACTTGATTCTTTACGATTTAAAAAAAATAAATTGCATTTTCAATTTTTTTAGTGCAACTTATGCTTCGTGCATGAACATGTACCTAATTTTCAAGATGTGCTCGATTGGAAAAATCATTAAAAAAAAATACTATACAAAAAATTACAAAAAAATACACATCTTCTAGTGCTCACTCTTAACTATCTTTCTACCAAAGGATTTGTCAAAATACTAAATCTAACTATGACTTTTTTGATGCGCATGTCAGACACTATGTTATGTTTTTTAGAACAAATCAGGGTCAGTTTTTCGTGCACGAAGGATTTGACCCCCTTAATCTTATCCAATTTTGAAAAAGTTTAGTATTTTGGAAACTAGATTCAGAGTACTACAATATTTGTTCTTTGATTATCTTCATATCTTGAGTGGATGACTTTCAAATTTTGCCTCCAAGTTCAGGTTCACCTGATTTCATAAAGAAAAAAAAAAGTGTCCACTTATACCCCCCTTTTTCACCACCATCTTTGTGCATTTACCCTTAAGATATGTACACATAAAGTACTAGTTACCAAATTTACCAAGTATGAATGAATTTGTTTTCTTACTGATCTTAAAGTACTCTTATTCATATGTATTAAAGCTCAAAATTATTTTGTTGGTAAAGATTTGGAAACATTTAAGCTAATGCTATTGGCCTATGTAAATCTAGTCCCCACAATCTTTTCTCAACATTTCTCAACCCGTCCGTTAATGGGATCCTAACAATAGGGCATGCACAAAATCAGTTTCCCATAACATCTCATTTGTGAGCATTAACCAAAAACTACTACAGTATTTAAGCCATGCACCAAACCGGTACTACATTAAAAGATTAATCTTGTGCATGACTTAAATAAATATAGTAATAATATTGGCCAATGCTCACAAATGAGATTTTATTGCAAATTTGAATTTCTAAATTGTTTCTAGTTAATATTTACAAATGATATGTTATCAACACTATGAAGGGTTCAAGATACAAATTGAATAAACTGAGTCATATTTCATAGAGTTGGTGCTTATAGTGTCAGTGATTATTGAGTGTAATATTGCTATTCAAGTTACTTGCACTACGAAGGGGTCAAGATACAAATAAGAATAATTAAGATTGTATGTCACAACAAAAGAAAGTGGATGTCAGAACAAAGGTCCATACTACAAAATATTTCCTTTGCACGACTCATAAACAGAAAACCATCTCAATGTTCTCAAAGTGTTATCAATAAAAATATTAGACAATTTATCATATGCTCCATAGTTTATGAAGTAAAGGTAGCACTTGTAGGCTAAAAAATATAGATTCTTGTCTTTGTAACATCTGAACACTGAAAGGCTATAAATATTAAAAAAATGTCTTAGTTGGCATTTTCAGTAGATAGAAAGATTGTTGATATTCATTAAGGATATTGAGAAGGTTGTTGAAGACTATTTGATATAACTGAAGAAGGATGATAACTATCTTTATAACATTATTTTGTTATTGATGTCAAGAAATTGATTTTCTAATTCAGTATGATGTTGCCATATCTTGAGGAGATTGATTTGATGAGTATTAAGTGGTCGGTAAAAGACACAGAAAGAATGTGATAAGAAAGGGGAGAAATAAGTTATTCAATGGGCAACTATTACCGAGTTAGACAATGATGAGATTAGATTGTTTTGATATCCTACAAATGTTGTTGATTGTAAGGTTAATACTATACTATGTCACCGAGCAAATAACCTAGTCGGTAAACCCTAAGGAACCTAGTCGGTAAACCCTAAGGTTATCGATATTGATTAATGAAGGCGGAATGTCTACCGAGTAAAGTTTAGTATTTACCGAGTTGCAACCGAGTTATGACATAGCGCATTGGATGAATACAAGCATTATTTAATGAAGGACAATGATGAGCTGGAGATGTATAAATGATTGGAATGTCGCGCATGAAGTTTGTTAAGGATCTATGGCAATAAAAGATCGGCAGGAAGATCTACAGTGCAGATTGAACCGTAATAACCTTGTACAAGTTCCAAGAAAGGACTGCAAGTCCCAAGGCAAGGTAAAACATTTTCAGATCGAAAGATGCATTGAACCTGGTCAAGATTGAAGATCTGATGGCTAAGATTGATCATGGGAAATGTGATTAAGGAGATTAAGCGGTTAGAATTGTTTATAAATAAGAAATTGTTGGTAAACAATATATGCAGGCAAGTGTAAGCATAGGGATGCTACACAGTGATTACCGAGTAAGGAGCCCAACAGAAGACTAGATAAGTCTTATGACAGGATTGTTTTGAGCAAATAAGAATCTGCTTTAGCATTTTAGATGTGAAGTTGCAGATATATTTACTAGTGTTGTTTATTCTGAATAACAGAGAAATCTCTTAACTGAGTAGACTTAACAGTCTTATTTGTAAACCCTCTAGCAAGGTAACATTCTAAATGAGTGTTTGAAATCCTTTCACAAGGTCACTTCTAACAAAGTGAAGATCCTAACAGATCTGAGGGAAATCCCTTAACCGGGTCACATCTAGCAATGTGTTTGTAATCTTTAACAGGATTTGCTTTTAACCGAGCATACTCTAGAAGAGTATATTTCTTAGTGGGTCCGAAATCCCACAGTGGTTTTTCCCTATTTGGGTTTCCATGTTAAATCTGGTGTTATATGTGTTATGATGATTAGATGTTTATGTGTTTGCATGTTTAGCAATTTTTGGTTATATTGTTGAAGTATATGTTACCGAAGTTGAATCTGTTGATTTCATGGAAGATTAAGTTTGTATGATTCACCCCCCCCCCCTCTCATCTTGTTAGCTATTGACATTAGTACTTTACAATTAATATCAGAACTATTAATTGGTATTAGAGCCTTGGACTCCGGAAGAAAAGTTTAAAGGTACTTGAGGCAAAGATCCGAAGATGTATAAAAGGGATGCACCAAAGCTGAACAAATCAAGTTTCTCCACATGGCAGAAAAGGATGAAGCTGCATTTATCGAGAATTGGAGAATATGCAACATATTATTTGGAGAATGATTACATTGCACCGAGCACCAATCCGATGACCTTGGAAGAGATAAAGGCAAAGCAAGAACATATTCAAGCTATGATTGAAATAACATCAGCATTGAGCAACTCAGAGTTTAATGATCTAGAAGGCTGTAATGATGCAAAAGCAATGTGGACCAAGCTCATATCTATTTATGGCGGTGATGAACATGTTCAAATAGAAAAAGTAGATAGTCTAAGAGGACAACTTGAATCCATGAGAATGAATGAAGGTGAGAACATAACCCAATACAGTACAAACTTAAAAGAGACTGTCAATCAAATTAAAAGAGCAGGAGGAACTATTGAAGAAAAGGATGTAACAAGTAAGTTGCTGAGAACCCTTCTACCAACTTATGCTATTCGAGTCTCTGCAATCAATGAATTGAGGTCTGTACCTAACATGCCAGTTTCTTTGGATGCTACTATTGGTAAGCTACATGCATTTGAGTTAAGTAATTTTGATAACAGTGGGTCTTCAGTAAATAAAGTAGAATCTGCATTCAGTTCTTTTCATATTGGTGAATCTGATGATTACAATGATAGAACGAGTAAGTACTCTGAAGGGGATCATAGTGGAGCAAGTGAAAGATTTCACAAGAACTTGGAAAAAGTGCACAAACTGTATGAGGAAATCAAGAAGCAAGAAGAGTTTGAAGCATTATTAGCTAGAAGGTTACCGAGAGGAAAAGGTAAGTATAAAGGAAAGCTACCTTTAAAATGTTTCAATTGTGATAAAATTGGACATGTGGCTTCTAACTGTCCTAATGGAGAATTTAGTGAAAAGAAAGAATACGGAGAAGACAGGCAGAAAGACAACCAATACAGAGGACACCGAGACTTCAGAAGGAGAGATAGAAAGACATGTCCAGTAGCTGATGAGGAATCCAACGATGATAAATTTGATGAAACTGATACTGAGGAAGTTGTTTATGTGGTTATTAAAGATGGATCTGATGAAGAAAGGTATGAAGAGAAAGCCCTAATATCTCACATAAATAATAATGATTCTTGGATCATAGACAGTGGATGTTCACATCACATGACAGGTGATAAACACAAGTTTGTTAAATTAGAAGACTATGATGGAGGCTATGTAAGATTTGGTAATGATGCACCATGTCCGGTGAAAGGTAAAGGATCTATAACACTTCTTGACAATGCTAAATGTGATGATGTATACTGGGTTGAAGGATTGAAATACAATTTGTTGAGAGTAGCACAGCTAAACAATACAAGATACCGAATAGAATTTCAGAAAGGAATTGTCAAAGTTCATGACAAGCATGGAAAGTTAGCTACTACTGGGACACAAACAAAAGGTAATACATTTCATCTTGACTCAACTCGGAACAAGTGTCTTTATGCAAAGATAGATGATACCTAGTTATGGCATAAAAGGTTTTGTCGTGTAAATTTTGATAATCTGATCAAAATAAGTAAGAAGCACCGAGTAAGAGGTCTACCGAGTCTAGAAAAACTTGAGAATGCTATGTGTTGAGGATGCCAGATGGGTAAGATGATAAGATCAAGCTTTACAAGTAAGTCCTACACTTCTAAAGGAATTTTAGACCTAGTACATACTAATCTTTGTGGTCCTATGAAAGTTTAAAGTTATTATGGTGATAAATATTTCATATTATTTGTGGATGATTACTCAAGGATGATGTCAGTTATGTTTTTAAAAGAAAAATCAGAAGCTTTTCAAATGTTCAAATGGTACAAGGCAAGAGTTGAAAATGAAACAGGAAGACAACTGAAATGTCTTAGATCTAATAGAGGAGGAGAGTTCACTTCTGATGAATTTAACTTATTCTACAATGATCATGGTATAAAAAGGCAAGTGTCTACACTGAGAACACCTCAGCAAAATGGGATAGCCGAGAGAAGAAACAGATCAATTGTGGATTGTGCTAGAACCCTAATGATATAAAAGAGGGTACCTCAAACATTTTGGAGAGAAGCAATCAGCACTACAATTTACACCCTGAACCGAGTTCAACTGAAGAAAGGAACCATGCAGATACCATATGAGATCTGGTATGACAAGAAACCTAATGTAAGTTATTTTAAAATCTTTGGAAGTAGATGCTATGTTCACAAAGATGACAAAAATGGAAAGTTTGATCAGAAAAGTGAGGAAGGAACATTTCTAGGTTATTCTTCTAGAAGTAAAGCATTTAAATGTCTGATCAAATCATCTAACAAAATAGTAGAAAGTGCAAATGTGAAAATTGATGAATATGCAGAAAGAAATGATGAAGGAAATTCCAAAGAACCAGAAGATTATGAAGAATTTGTTTATGTTCAATCGAGAAGTCCTACCGAGAAAGCTGCTGAAGAAAATGAAGATAATGTCCAGTTACCAAGTGATGAAGAAGATCATACAGAATCTACCAAGCCTATATTAGCCAAATATGTTAGAAGACATCATGCATCAAGTTAGATTATAGGAGATGAGGATGATCCAGTGATGACAAGGAACAAACTGAGACATAACACATGTCTGATTTCTGAATTTGAACCGAGAATAGTAAAAGAGGCATTTAACAATGAAGATTGGGTAAATGCTATGATAGAAGAGATTGATCAAATCAAGAAGAATGACACATGGACACTGATCCCAAGACCGAAGGACAAAAATGTAATCAGTACAAAGTGGATTTTCAAAAACAAGCTAAATGAAAAAGTTGAGGTCATTCGCAACAAAGCAAGACTAGTTTGCAAAGGTTATGCTCAAGAAGAAGGAATAGATTATGGTGAAACCTTTGCACCTGTGGCTAGACTTGAGGGAGTAAGAACATTGTTGGCATATGCTGCTTTCAAAATTTCAAGGTATATCAAATGGATGTTAAATCTGCATTTTTGAATGGTATACTAGAAGAAGAAGTTTACATTGAACAACCTGAAGGATTTGTTGAAGACAAGAGTAAAGATCAGGTATGTAAATTAAACAAAGCTTTATATGGTCTGAAACAAGCACCTAGAGCATGGTATGAGAGATTGCACTCTTATTTGATCAAGATTGGTTTTACAAGGACAAGTGAAAACAACATGTACATGAAGAATGATGAGGACAATGGTATATCGATCTCAGCCATATTTGTTGATGATATTATTTTTTGTGGAAATGACTCTCTATGCAAGAAGAACTTTGGAAATGAAATGAGCAAAGAATTTGAGATGTCATTAATCGGTGAGATAAAGTATTTTATAGGTTTACAGATACTGCAAATGAAAGATGAGATTTTCATTACTCAATCCAAGTACATAAAGGAAATCTTGAAGAAATTTGGAATGGAGGATTCTAAACCAGTAAGTACTCCTATGACTACTAACTGTAAATTATCAAAGAATGATGAATCTGCATCTGTTGATGAGAGACACTTTACCAATCTATGATTGGGAAGTTGCAATATGCTCTGCATAGTAGACTGGATATGACAACAATCAAGAGAATTTTTAGATACCTGAGAGGCACTGAAGATTATGGCTTAGTATATGAAAAGAGAAATGATTTTGATTTAAAAGTTTATATTGATGTTGATTGGGCAGGCAACATTGATGACAGGAAAAGCACAAGTGGTGGAGCTTTCTTTTTAGGAGAAAGACTAGTAAGTTGGCTTAGCAAGAAATAAGGATGTATTTCATAGTCAACAACAGAAGCTGAATATGTTGCTGCAACATTGAATTGTACAAATATAGCATGGATAAAACAACTGTTGGAAGGTATAAATGAAAAAGTTACCGAGCCAGTAACTATATTCTGTGATAATACTAGTGCCATTAACATTTCAAGGAACCCGATAATGCACTCCAAGACAAAGCATATATCTATAAAGTATCATTATCTTAGAGAAGAAGTCCAAGAGAAGAAAGTTTTACTAGAATATATCAGTTCAAAGGAGCAATTAGCAGACATCTTCACAAAGTCGTTGCGAAGGGACACTTTTGAGTGTCTCAAAAGCAAGTTAGGGGTTCTACCCCTATCTTCTACTCACTGACAGAGTTCGGTGAAAGCATCAATTCGATGAATCTACAGAATATTATGTGTGGATTGATGTTGATTTATGCACTTTAGAAGGTTTTCTAAAGTTGTGTAGGAAATAGTGAATAAAGACAAGTTGCTCTGACCGAGACTAAGATGATACACAGCAAGGCAAATCACTTCATTAAGGAAGAAATCATAATTTAGTTTTTTTTACTTTTTGGCATTGTTGTCAAAGGGGGAGAAGACTAAATGGTAAAAATCCTAAATGAAGAACGGAAGACTAATGACAAGGGGAGAAGATTTCAGAAGAAGTCTACAGCTCAAGGATAACAGGAGAATTCTAACAACAATCTGAATCCAAATCAATTTGAATATCTTGTTGGTATTACCATTTAAAAGTTGGTTTTGCCATCAATGCCAAAGGAGGAGATTGTTGGCATTTTCAGTAGATAGAAAGATTGTTGATATTTATTAAGGATATTGAGAAGGTTGTTGAAGACTATTTGATATAACTGAAGAAGGATGATAACTATCTTTATAATATTATTTTGTCATTGATGTCAAGAAATTGATTTTCTGATTCAATATGATGTTTCCATATCTTGAGGAGATTGATTTGATGAGTATTAAGTGGTCGATAAAAGACACAGAAAGAATGTGATAAGAAAGGGGAGAAATAAGTTATTCAATGGGCAACTATTACCGAGTTAGACAATGATGAGATCATGATGTTTAGATTGTTTTGATATCCTACAAATGTTGTTGATTGTAAGGTTAATACTATACTATGTCATCGAGCAAAGAACCTAGTCGATAAACCCTAAGGAACCTAGTCGATAAACCCTAAGGTTATCGTTATCGGTTAATGAAGGCGGAATGTCTACCGTGTAAAGTTTAGTATTTACCGAGTTGCAATCGAGTTATGACATGGCGCATTGGATGAATACAAGCGTTATTTAATGAAGGACAACGATGAGCTGGAGATGTATAAATGATTGGAATGTCGCGCATGAAGTTTGTTAAGGATCTATGGCAATAAAAGATCGGCAGGAAGATCTACAACGCAGGTTGAACCGCAATAACCTTGTACAAGTTCCAAGAAAGGACTGCAAGTCCCGAGGCAAGGTAAAACGTTTTCAGATTGAAAGATGCATTGAACCTTGTCAAGATTGAAGATCTGATGGCTAAGATTGATCATGGGAAATGTGATCAAGGAGATTAAGCAGTTAAAATTGTTTATAAATAAGAAATTGTTGGTAAACAATGTATGCGGGCAAGTGTAAGCACAGGGATGCTACACAGTGATTATCGAGCACAGAAGCTTGAAGACTTGTTTGAAAAATAGAGTAAGGAGCCCAACAGAAGACTAGATAAGTCTTATGACAGGATTGCTTTGAGCAAATAAGAATTTGCTTTAGCATTTTAGATGTGAAGTTGTAGATATATTTACTACTGTTGTTTATTCTAAATAACAAAGAAATCTCTTAACCGAGTGGACTTAACAGTCTTATTTGTAAACCCTCTAGCAAGGTAACATTCTAAATGAGTGTTTGAAATCCTTTCACAAGGTAACTTCTAACAAAGTGAAGATCCTAACAGATATGAGGGAAATCCCTTAACCAGGTCACATCTAGCAATGTGTTTGTAATCTTTAACAGGATTTTCTTTTAACCAAGCATACTCTAGAAGAGTATATTTCTTAGTGGGTCTGAAATCCCACAGTGGTTTTTCCCTATTTGGGTTTCCACATTAAATCTGGTGTTATATGTGTTATGATGATTAGATGTTTATGTGTTTGTATGTTTAGCAGTTTTTGGTTATATTGTTGAAGTATATGTTATCAAGGTTGAATCTGTTGATTTCATGGAAGATTAAGTTTGTATGATTCACCCCCCCTCCCCCCCGCTCTCATTTGTTAGCTATTGGCATCCGTACTTTACAATTAATATCAGAACTATCATTAGTATCTGTTTTGTTTCTCATCTCTTCAGTGATTCATTCACTTTGACAAAAACAATGTCTACGTGAGACAAGAGCATATACAAACTTTGTGAAAAAAACATTGTCTACATGGTACATGGTACGAGAGCATATACATCAAGAATATGAAGCAATATGGATTATGGCCCATAACAAAGTTCTCATAGACATGCAGATAATAAGAATAGTTGAGCTGATGTTATTAACATTTAAGATATCAAGATGCTTATTTGGGATCATATAGGTATTGAAGGGAAGAGGAAACTCTGCAGGAGATAAGGCTGATAAAAGCCAAACACCAAATCAGAAATAGTTAACCCGATTCATCAAGTGAATTGGATCAAATAAGAAATTGTAGTTTGTTATCATAATTAGAAAATGTATTTGAAGAATAGATTGAAATGATTCTATGAAGAAGATGGAGAGAAAATGAGAAAATTCCTCTCTCCAACACGAAACATGTGAATTCTTGGAAAAGGGCCTTCTTGCAAATAGAATGAAAGAGAATCCAACATAGCAAGAGCTAGAAAGCCCAAAGATTTAACTTACAGATAAGGTTCAAAGGCTCTTAAATTTCCAACGTGGGCATTTGCCAATGATTGCTTAAATTTTTATTTTTAAAACCATGAACCGAGCCAATCCATAATGTCAACGTGTATGCAAATCTCAAGTTGGACTAAAGAGAGATGAATTTCTTAATGTCTAAGAAGCTTTCTTTCTATACTTGCAACTGTCACCAAAAATTGAAAGCTAGTTTTAATCGATTCCTATAGTTTTAAACAACAAATAGGTGATTTAGAAGATATTTTTCTGACACAATGTATTTGCAAATAATACCATATCATGAAACATAAATACCCAAAGCATCATAAGGGTGTAATACATCAGACAACTTCACTACCAAGCATTAATCGAAACTGCACAGATTTACACAATCCCCCACCAAAAGCTTTTGAGAATTTATGGACTTAAAATTTTGCGGAATAATTAAAAGAATAAAGTGGTGCAAATATGTTAGTGCGTGAAATAAGATTTTACAAACCATAGATCAGAAAAAATGATGAGAAAACATTATACTTACTGTGATATGTGAAGTATCCAAGCTATAACACTTTGGGGAGGTTCTCCCTCCCATGGACAAGCTTTAGTCAAGCTTCCAAGTCTTACTTCAAATTTATCATCGAAGAGGATTCTACTTTCTTGAACATCCCTGTGATGAATAGGTAGACATTAGTGAGCATTCTGAAAGAAAATAGTTTAGCTAAATCACCCAAGGTAACTGCATTCAATTCAATACTACTCAACATATAGGCTATAACACAACTACCACACAAGATAAAAGGTACAGAATGCTTGAAAGAACCTAGAGCCTGACAACCTATAAGTGAAAGTCCAGCAAAGGGAAAACACTATCAATATATAGAACTTAGAAATAACATGTGAATGTACAAAACCAGAATTTGAGTAACGCAAATATTCATTTATTTAATTAATTCAGTAAGTACAAGTAGTAGGTTCCAGACCCCAATTAAACTTATTGGGGATGCTCTGCAAGGCTTCGTGAAGTCTAAAAGAAGCTTTTTTAGGCGTGTTTCAAGCAAATTGCTTTATGGGTATGTGAATGACAAAAAAATTGAAGAAGTTGTGAAGAGCTTGAAAGAACGGGGTCATGGTTTGCAGGGAAGAGGGAAAACGAAAGGATTTCGATAGGCAACCATAGGAAATGGACATCGAAATTATGGTGAAATGGACATTGAAATTATGGTTCACAGAAAATAATTAAAGTAAATATTCAAAAAATGTTGATTTACAAAGTCTATCCAAAATCGATAAAAACCCCACAACACATTTTCCACAAAATGAGAGTTCTTCTAAAAGCAACGCTTACCAGCACATCTAATACATGTTTCATTTGATTAGCAACAACAAGTTAAGCAACCTAAAACTGGTTCAAGCAAATATGGAAAATAAATTTTGACCCAAATCTCCAGAGCTTCCTTCATTACCTCTTTTGATTGAGCAAATGAAAACAAACAAATGAAAATTACAGCTCGCTACCACAAACCCAAAAGAAGGGCGAAATGTAGCCATTAATGTGACTATTCGACATTCAATGTTCTCACATGTTAAATAACTCCTCACATGTTGTATTGCACGACCTTTTGCAGTGCATTTTTGGCCACAAAAATGTGGAATGCAGATAAGCGACGAAAACGCTAGAGTATGGACGCGATTTTTTTAAAAAGCAATTAAAATATCAAACATACATGCAACCACCTCACAACTCGCATACCGTCATCGACAAATGCTCACCGTAAAACCAATTTTTTATTCCCACAAAAAAAAAGCTTCCGGGACACTGACAATTTTCTGGGCATAAATGCCCCCACTCAAAGCCTATCAACTTAATTACAAAATAGCCTATTAACAACTAGAATGGCAACAAGCTATTAAATTAACATTTGTATTTCAAAGAGGTGCAATAGTTATGTCAAGATATGCTTTAGGTAATATATTAGAGAGTAGGCAAAAGTTAGAAGAAACAAACATTGTCTTTGTCAAGAATAATTATTTAGAATAGATTTGAGTTGATCTTGAAATATGGATGCAACTTATAATTTAAATTGGCAGGTTATGCAAAATGGTTTTGTAATACAAAATGTTTTGGTTAAGATTTGTCTTTCTCCACTTCCTTATTCAAAGTTTGTTGCAAAAGATTTGATTTAGGATGTTTATAAAGTGAAATATTTGGGCAGATAATTTGATAGAAATTTTTATGTTCCTTTCGCACTTAATTGGAGACAATCATTAGACTCTCCATTTGGAAATTATTAACAATCAAGTAGGAAATAAACTACTATATAGTGGTACACACGAGATTTTTTTTGTATAAAGTACATGTAGACACCTAAAAATATCTCATTAATCGCATACTAATTATTCCTCTAATTGATTAAATAATTCTTTAATTCTTTAATTAATTTAATTAATCTTATTCTTCTAAATTCATATTTCTTCGTCGTCTTACTAATTATTCTATTTTTATTTCTAATGATTTAATCATTATCCATTTTCTAAATATTAATTATTTAATTAATTGTGATTTTAATCCTTTAATTTAAATAGTCTTTAAATTATTTAATTAAATTCAATTTCTAAATAATTAAATAGTTTCTTTACATTATTTAATTAGCTAATTAATTCTCCAAATTCCAATTCCAAATCCTCAAATTCTAATTTCATATTTTTTATAATTTCATTTAATTTCATATTTCTTCTAATTTAATTTAATTTCATTAATTCCTCTAATTCATATTCTTCTAATTTCTTCTAATTTGAATACATGTGCATGATTTCAAAAATCAAATTGAAAATCAAAGTCAAGTTCTAAATATATTCAAATAACAAAATTGAATTTAAAATAGATTCAATATTTGAATCAATTCTCATGCAAAGATTAAATTGAAAATCAAAGTCAAAGTGCAAGCACGTGCTAAATTAATTAATTAATTAAATCAATTATCTTTCCAATCTCTATTTCTATCTTCCACTTTGCTTTTTTTCAAAAAGTTTTCAATCAATTAACTATTCCATCTATTTTAATTGATTATTTATTAAATCATTTTCTTTAATTCCTCCGATCATTCTTTTTCTATCTTCCAATTAGCTTTTTCTAAATAAAGCTTTCTTTGTCATCAATCAATTCTCCTCCAATCATTTTTTTTTGATCTTTCAATCAACCTTTTTTTCTCAATCAGTTAACTCAATTAACTATTCAATCTATTCTGTTCCACCTCCAAATCAGTAGTTCAACTATCAATTATCATGTGAGCTCACCTGAGTTCCACCTCTTAATCACTCGGTTCCACCTCTCAATCAATCCTCTCCAAAAATCTATAAATTCAGCATCAATTCCTCATTTTCAACAATCACGAACTTTGAATCTTTGTGTCACTTGCAGGTTACCAACGCAATATCTAAGAGCCATCATACCACAAAGAAGAGACGAACAATGGAAGCCATGATGCAGAATGAAGATTTTTATATTGTTTAATTTGATTCAATTATGCATCTATTTCATTGGTTTACGCTTGGATTGCTTGAATAGTTAAGGAATTCATGATTTTCTTTATTTCCTAGTTTAGCAATGATGATTTTAAGCATACACATTTTGGTGAACCCAACGTGAATTCAACAACACTTTGATTTGAAATTTTGTGTATGCCTATGGGTATAGGTATTGGATCTTGCAACTACACCTCTCTTTTAAATTCATATTTTAAGAGGTTTTTTTTTATCATAATAAGTATTTTATTCAAAAATTTCAAGACTAACATTGTGCAAATCAGGTTCTTGGCAAGATTGTAGGATGTTCAAAGATTTTATCATATCTTTTAAACGATTGAGAATTTATTCATGACTTTTTTACTATAGTTTAATGATCATCTCACGACTCTACAATAAAACAATTAACCTTAGATCATCATTTTTGAGTGAGATATGGTAGTTTCGATATTTTTAATAAATCTGTGATTTTTTTAGAAAATAAACGAATTTCTCTAATTTTTTTTTACAATAGGTTCAGGATCCCAAGACATGCCTATAGTCAAAAATTCGGATCTATAGCATCTGTGTTGATCGAGATATGATTATTTTAATTTTTTTAATAAATTTTGAATTTTGGGTGCAAATCAGAGAATTTTTCTAAAATTCCTACATTTCTAGAAAGCTCTTAAAATTTCATAGGTGCATCCTCTTTACACTTTTGATTTTGATGTCAAATAATTAACGTAAAGCTAGATCTTTAAAAATTCATGGTTTTCCATAAATCCGCTCTCCATGGGGCAAATTAATGTCTTTTTCTAAATTCTTATATTTTTGGAAAGCTCTCAGAAATTCATCAAGGGTATCTTCTTTGTAATTTTATTTTGGAGTTAAAAAAAAAACCTCTTTATTTTGTTTTCTCAAATTCTGGTCTTTTAGTGTTCTGTTTTATCAGATCATTGACAAACAGTGAAGCAGATTTTTGTAACTGAAAAAAAAACAAAAAAAAACTTAGGCTTGTGAACCCACAATATACTATAACATTTTAATGGGTTTCGCAGGTACAACTGAACTAGTTAATTTCACATTTCAATTTGGTGCTTAAAAAGAACATGAAACACACTCTTGAATGATTGGGCTTAAAATTGAACAAGACAAACTCATCTTTGGATTTGGGTTTAAAATGGACATGAACATGCGGATCTCATATTTCAATTTTGGGTTTAAAATGGACATGTGCCTGTTTTATGCTTAGTATAGCTCACATACTACAATATTAAGGGAAAAGAACTCTAGAGCGCTTGCTCTTTGTCTTGGGTAGACCTACCATTACATGAAGTACCTTTCAACCCGTCTTCGGGGTATTGGGAGATTGGGAAAAGTGATAACAACACCTATCTTTTTATTTTCAGTAGTGAGGGGTATCTTTGATTGGGGATTTCGTCACCCCACAAAGGTACTTCGAATTGGGATGTGTTTCAGATATCATCTCTCCCAGCATACGCTCGAGCGAGTTTTTCGAGCCACTATATAAATATACTGGTCAAGCGGCTAGAGTGTTAAGTGAATTCGATGTATGTGGGGGCCTTCTCTGCACCGATAATCTTAACTAAAGTCATAAGTGGCTTGCTATGAGAATCTATCGTTGGATTAGACCCCTCAAAACTTACAATAAGAACCAACTTAGTAGCCCAGATCCCACATTTATTAGTTCTGAGTGTGCGGATCGTACCCCATAGATACCCTCTACATACCTTTCATGATGAGACAAAAAATCCTCAATGATAAGATCTTTGGGGAAAGAGAGACTAGCATGACTGAGAAGTGTGTGTCATGGAGTGGAGCCAGTGGAGCCAGTGCTGCCAGACTCTCTATCTATTCATCTTGTTTTGATATTTTGTTGTGGGGGGCCCATTAAATGATTTCCACTTTCCAACCTAAGATTGTCTTATGTCTTTTTATATGTATCGTTGTGCTAGACTGGTATTGAGTCAGTATTTGGGCTATTTTAGGCCCTACCTTGCATAGCTCTGAATTCTCTGAGTTTGTCAGAACATAGTTCATCCAGCTATACTTATCTTTAGACAGTGTTCTCATAATTGAAAAAATAGACTTGTCCTACAAACAAAGTTACTTGAAACAAAGTCTACCTTGAAACTTTTGACAATCCAACAAAGTCCAAATTTTTACATGTTTGTGACCATAGGCATTCCTATAGTCCTAAGTCCTTGCATAGTTCTCATTATCATCCTCATTATTATCCTCATCATCGTCCTCGTTATTGTCCTCATCATTATCCTCATTATCGTCCTCATCATCATCCTCATCATCGTCCTCATCATCATCCTCATCATCATCCTCATTATCGTTCTCATTATAGTCCTCATTTACGTCCTTACTTTGCGTCAATCCTTGCATTATAGTCCTTGCATAGTCCTCATTATCGTCCTCATAAAGTTCACATATACGTCATCATATTCTTCACATAATTCCTTGCGTAATTTTTACATAGTTCTTAGAAAGTCCTTATTTGTGTCCCATTAACCTCCTAGTTCATTTTGGTGTCGTTAAAATCTTCATTTTAGTCCTTGTCTAGACTCTATATACGTTTGTCATAGTCCATCTTCATTTACATAATCATCCTATAAAGTCATAACATGTGTCTCAATGGGTCTACTAGGTGATGGTTTGCTCCCCTTCAAGCAACCTAATCTAGTGTCAAACGATGATCAATGAGAAATCATTGATGACTTAGATAACTTAGCATGGCAATTAAAGACAAGTGCACCTCAATACATAGGAGTCGGGATTAAACTAGACAAAGAGTATAAGATTGCCCACATAAGAGAGAGAAATTGCAACAAAACTCCTCAGACAAGAACTTTAGAAACTTGCATTTCAAACATCTCAACAAAGTACTCGACAAGTTCCATGTCCTAATCCCCAATAGAGAGTTAGGTCTAGTTTTGCATACATAATTTTTTGGTCTAGATTGTTAAATTTATACCCAAGGTCTGTCATTATCTCATATTAGGTCTTAGTGTCCTCATATAGGAGTTTTCAATGTTTGTCACAAGGTCACAAAAGGCAAAGAGTAAAATGGACCCAAACAACGACCCATCAATTAACCCTACTTGGAACATGGATATGTCAAACAGTCAAAACTATCAATAGTCAAATCCTTATGGCATGCCCACAATACACAAGCTACAACAAAACTTAACACGTGAATAAATTGAGTTAACTCAACAAGACCCACTTGTCCTTATGATTCTAAATGCTCTTATAAACAATGACATAGATATATATCTTTCTTCAAGTTATTACAAAATGGTGCCAAGTTACCTCAAGGTTTTGATGTCACAACGATCTTATCACCAGGAATTACCTCAGGTCAAAATAATAGTTAAGTACCAAATGTAACACAAACATAAGCTATGACTTCGAATTCCTCCCAAAATGCATCAACATCATCAACTCAAGTAACTTTGGTATCAAATACAAGTTCTCAAACAAGTGCATCATCCTCAACTATAAATGCGAGCACACAAACACATGCTACTATAACTTATCAAACCACACCAGTATTATCAAGTGCTTTGGCACAAAGTCAAACACAAGCCTTACATATGACAAGTGTGACTCAACCTCCGGTTTCCTACTCAATAGGTTCTACATATAGTCATCAAAACATAAACCCATGTTCTGCTAATACAATGAGTACAACTTAACCAAACATGGGTTCACAATTTTCTTATTTTACAATACCTAGTGGAAGCCACAACACACATAATTGTAGTTATGATACATTTCAACAATCTCCTATTTATACTACCACAAATCCTTTTGTGGGAAACATACACGCGCAAAATACACCATTGACTTAAACAAAAAATCTAACCCAACAAGTACAAAAACTACAACAATAGGTGACAACTATGCAAACTGGTAATGACAAAAAGAGTTATACAATGCAGGATTTACTTCCTTATCCCTTTGATCATATAATATACATGCATGTTTCCCCTCCACATTTTAAAACACCGAAATTCGACGGATACTGAGGGAAAGGTGATCCTAGAGATCACATCAGAGAATTTTTCATTGCATGTATAGAGGTTGCACAAGAGGACACCTATCTAATGAGATTGTTTCCAAAAAGTCTCAGAGGTCCATCTTTGGAGTGGTTTTCACATCTCCCACCAACGATCACATCATGGGGTGAACTAGTTGAACAATTCATTGCAAATTTCTCACATAACATTGATACCCCTGTTACATTGATGGATCTATGTGTGGAAAAACAAAATGAGAATGAAGCATTCACATCCTTCTTACTAAGATGGAGATCTCTCTACCGAAGATGCAAGACTAATATTCCTGAAACTGAGCAAGTTGACATGTTTTCAGAGAACAATTCCAAAGATTAAGTACCCGATACAAATGCAATGTTTGACCTTATTCAAACAAATCACTGAAAAGGCTTTAAAATGCGAGAAGGGATTTGTAGAACAAGGTATCATAAAATATGGAGCTTCTACAATCAACACAAACAATGATAAATCCAAGTTCTGGTCAAGAAACAAGAATGTGACCAATGATGGTGTTGTAGACGCCCGTACAGTGAACAAGGCTCAATCAATTGTATCTTTACAAGGACCAATTCAATCATCTAGTCAAAATAAAAGTTCGTATACAAAAAATAACACAGTGTCAACAAATGCAAATGCTAAACAAACTACAAACACAAGATTCCCAAGAATGAATGCTCCGAGAAGGAACTACACACCACTGGATGAGCCCATTGAATCAACATTAAATAAATTAATACAGACAAATGTGATCACTTTACCAGAGGTTAGAGTGTATGAACCAAGTCCTTTCAAACCAACTTGGTGGAATGATAACGATTTTTGTGACTATCATCATTCAAAAGGTCATAAAACTGCAAGTTGTTGTGAGTTGAAGAACCTAATTTGGGATTTGATAGATCAAGGTGATATCATAGTGGACACAAACAAAGCTTCAGAAAACACAAATCACACCATCTTTAAAGACACTTTTGTCAAACATGAAAAAGGTAAGGCATCAACATCAAGAACACAAGACAACACTGCTAACTACATAAAGGTCTCATATGACTATACCATTCACGCTATCAACTCAAGAGATACAATAAATATTGATGATGATGAGCACAACTATGATAACCAGATTTGCATGATGTCAAAAGCACCAAGGTATGATAAAGATGATAATCTTTGTCTTATGGACTGGGGACAAGAAGAACCACCTTATTCAGGATGGTTTGAAGATGAGATTATGGCAAAAATCATGGATTCAAAATTTCACATGATGACTACAAGATGGGATATGAAATAAACCTTGACAACACATCATATGTTAAAGAAATATCCCTCATAAGAGATAATATAGTGGCTATGATCACAATAAATCTACGAGACAAAGATTGTGCAGTAGTTACGTGTAGATCAAAAGTAACCTTACAAGGAGTGCCATCAAATCATTCACCAGCAGTAGGGAACTATAATGTGGTTGAGCAACTGAAGAAAACCCCATCACAAATATCCCTTTTCGAGCTATTGCGTATATCACTAAATCACAGAGCTATCCTAGATCTAAAGCACTTCAAGACTTAGTAGTCACCAAAGACATAGATGAAAATGCTTTTCAATACATGGTAGGGAATCTGGTTGATTCTACTGTATTGCTTTCACAAAACAAGATGTCCCTAATAATACCTTTCCATAATGGTCCACTACATCTAGAGGCTTACATACATGAGAATAAATTCAGAAGAGTAATCATTGTCACATGTAAAAGAATTCATCTTTAAAATATCAATTAGAATCAAAGAGAAATCATAAACCCCTATCCTAATTGAAGAATTCAAACAAACAGACAATTAAATAACACAATCAAATCAAAATAGGAATTATAAAAGAAATCAATTCAAACTCCCTATTCCTGACTGCGTATAGCTTCCATTGCTCTTCTCCTCTTTGTGGTATGGTGGCTCTCAGATATCGCGCTGGTAACCTGCAAATGACACAAAGATTCAAAGTTCGTGATTGTGAATAACGGAGATTGAATGCTCAATTTATAAATTTTTGGAGAAGATTGATTGAAAGGTGGAACAAATTGATCAAGAGGTGGAACTCGGGTGAGCTCACATAAAAATTGATACTTGAGATGCTGATTTGGAGGTAAAATTGAATAGATTGAATAGATTAATTGAGTCAACTGATTGAGAAAAAGCTAACTAGAAGAAGAAAAAGAATGATTGGAGGAAATTAAGAGGATGACAAAGAAAGCTTTATTTAAAAAAAGCTAACTAGAAGATGGAAACAAAGATTGGAGAGATAAATGATTTATTTAATTAATTGAATTAATTAATTAATTTAGCATGTGCTTGCACTTTGACTTAGATTTTCAATTTAATCTTTGCATGAAATTTATTCAAATAATTGAATTTATTTTAAATTCAATTTAGTATTTGAATATATTTAGAACTTGACTTTGATTTTCAATTTGATTTTTGAAATCATGCACATGTGATTGAATTTTAGAAGAAATAGAAGAATTTGAATTTGAATTTGAAGAATAAATAAAATTAGAAGAATAATGAAATTAAACAAATCTGGAAGAAATATGAAATTAAATGAAATTAGAAGAAATATGAAATTAAACGAAATTAGAATTTGGGGATTTAGAAATAGAATTAGAAGAATTAATTAGTTAATTAAATAATTTAAAGAAACTATTTAATTATTTTAGAAATTGACTTTAATTAAATAATAAAGATTATTTGAATTAAAGGAATTAAACCATAATTAATTAAATAATAAATATTTAATTAATATTTAGAAAAGGGTTAATGATTTAGTTGATTAGAGATAGAAATTGAAAATAGAAGTAATTTATTTAAATAATAAAGATTATTTAAACTGGGGAATTAATCAGAATTTATTAAATAATAAATATTTAATTAACATTAGAGAATGGTTAAAATGATTAATAATGATAGAATAGGAAATACAATAATTAGTAAGATTATGAGGAAATATGAAATTAGAAGAAATAAAGATTGTTTAAATTGGGGAATTAATCAGAATTTATTAAATAATAAATATTTAATTAACATTAGAGAATGGTTAAAATGATTAAATAATGATAGAATAGGAAATACAATAATTAGTAAGATTATGAGGAAATATGAAATTAGAAGAAATAAAGATTGTTTAAATTGGGGAATTAATCAGAATTTATTAAATAATAAATATTTAATTAACATTAGAGAATGGTTAAAATGATTAAATAATGATAGAATAGGAAATACAATAATTAGTAAGATTATGAGGAAATATGAAATTAGAAGAATATGATTAATTAACTTAATTAAATAATCAAAGAATTATTTAACTAATTAGACGAGTAATTAGTACATCATCAATGAGACATTTTTAGGTGTCTACATTTGCCCCTCTTTGAGACAAAGTCGGAACAATATTGTTTCAAAGAAAATGAAAAAATTCTACCCCAGTATGCCCCGGTGATACTTAGGGTGTAATGCCCCCTCGAGAGATTGTTTGTGCATTAAAGACATGAATGATCTCTCGAAAAAAGAAGAATGTGAGATGAAAGATAGAAGAATAGTTAGTTGATTAGAGATAGAGATAGGTGATGTGAAGATGATATTGAGATAGAATATGAGAGAGTCAACCTTAGAATGAAATATAAAAATGTATGAGAACGAGAAGAAAATGATTTAGAAAGAGATGATGAGAAAAGAATCAGCAAACTAGCAATAAGCAAATTAGATGAAATGAGAATGAATGATTCACGAACTTGTGTCATTATTTATTGCGCAATATATATTCATCACTGAGCCTTATTATCAAACAATGGAGCTTAGCGCATCAGGGTATAAGGAACCAAGAGATATGAATACATCCACCTAATTGAATATGAGTGTGCTTTATAATGAAAAGAAAAACATCTCGCTTCATCCCTTGCTCTGCTCTTCCTTTGGAGATGTGTTAGGGCTATGTCTTGGATTGCATATCAGGTGGTCTATGATCACATATATGAATACACCCACCTAATTGAATATGAGTGTGCTTTATAATGAAAAGAAAAAAATCTCGTTTCATCCCATCAATGAAATTTAACCAGGGCCCCTTATGACGCATGTATCATTATTGAGCTCCATTCTCCCTTTGCGCACTATAGAGCACAATTCAGAGTTATGGGAGAATGTCTTCATTATTAGGGGTATTATCACTTATTTCCTTGCACACTTAGTTCACCATTAAATATTTGTCGTGGTATGTTTCTGTATCTTATAAAACTTTGATGTTGTCCCTAGCATGTTGATGAATACAAACTTGTGGATACTCTTACAAACTTGTGGTAACAGGTATCCCTAGGGTGCTATGGGATACCTGTTAAACCATTCAAATACTCCTTTATGCCCTTAATAGTAGGGTGCTATGGGATACCTGTTAAACCATTCAAATACTCCTTTATGCCCTTAATAGACAGATTTACCTCAAGTTTGTAAGAGTATCCACAAGTTTGTATTCATCAACATGCTAGGGACAACATCAATTTTTTTTAAGACACAAAAATGTACCACGACAAATGACTCATGGTGAACTGAGTGTGCAAGGAAATAAGTGATGATACCCCTATAATAACGAAGATGTGCTCCCATAAGTTTGCATTGTGCTCTATGGTGCGTAAAGGGAGAATGGATCTCAATAATGATACATGGGTCATAAGGGGCATTGGTTAAATTTCATTGATGGGATGAAGCGAGATGTTTTTCTTTTTATTATAAAGCACACTCATATTCAATTAGGTGGATGTATTCATATATGTGATCACAAACCACCTAATGTGCAACCCAAGACATAGCCTCGATACATCTCCAAAGGAAGAGGAGAGCAAGGGAAATTGTGAGTATTAAGGAAAGTTTAATAAATGGAGAAAATTCACACTCTTCCCCAACTAAAGTTGCTAATTAACTAGAGAGAGATGCAATTAAAAAATATGGTAAAAAGCAATATAAAGTGTCAATACTCAATTTTTTTAAAAACCCAGTGAAATATTTTTTTGAGAATACTCTTGTTGCAAGGAGAGTTGTATTGACAAAATATCAAGAGTAGTAGAATTATTTTTTACTAGTGGATATAGTGCAAGCACGAAATCTAATGTTTTTAGAGATATGCAGTTTTTTTTTGTGATGAGTGTTAATTTAACAAGATGTTCCTTGGGGTGAAAATATCTAGTAAAAGGGAGCACAAATGCTACATAAGTAGTTGTGAAAAGGAAAAGGTGATAGGAAAATGGCAACTACAACCACTAGGGGATTTTTTATTTTTATTTTTTCTAAATATATGCAGAAAGATGCAGTTGTAACCACATGTAAAGGGGCACATAATATTTTATTTTGTCAAATGGGGATTTTCATTAAAATGATTGAGCATCTTTTCTAGTAAAAGAGGGGGAAATTTTTCACTTTTGATTTACAGGAAGACTCTAGCAAAAGGCAAGGATTGACTTTCACAGAAGAGACAGTTTCTAGTTTTGTGATAGTATGGATAGTAGATACAAATGGCAAATGTGGAGAAATGTGCAAAAATAAGATTTGACAAGTGCAACAAAGGAGAAATTTTCAGATTTTTCAACATTTTCCAGCAGGGTGTGTAGGTGTATTTTTTGGCAAATTTTGAAGGAAGAGGAATTGATTCAAATTTCTAGATTTCAAGAAAGAAGACAAGTCATTTTCAAAGATGCCTTTAGGGTTTCTTTTAGGTTTTCTCTCTTGAAGATATACTCTCTCTTCTTCTTAGTTCTAATAATTCTGAATTTAATTTTCATCCTGGAAGCAAGGTTTCTATGAAGTAGAGTGCAAAATTTTCATGACAGTTAGTATCATTTTGTAGTTTGTAGTTGCTTTATGGTCTGAGTAGTTGTAACTAGACAAGCATATATTGAATATTGGTCTTTCTTATTGTTGTCTCCAATATGTAACAACGTCTTTTATGAAGTAAATATCAAGGATTACTTACTTTGTCCTAGAAAGTTTGGTGTGTGTTTTACTTTTGCTTCTCTTCAAGTAAGAGACTAAGATGCTTGAGTAAGATGATGAATTGTGTTTTTTCATATGGGATCTTTAAGTATGATTGCAAGAAAAACCAAGCTGATGGGTGTTAATGTCATGCATTAATGCTGAGATTTCCATGGTTACATTTCAAGCTACTAAGGTGTAAGGTTGCATACTGAGAATAGACTCTACTACCCATACAAGACACTGATCATGGTTATTGCTTCCAGTTTTTCAAAATCATTCCTTCAATCAAAATCTCTTTTACTTTATGCATTAGGAGTAGGATTAGTGTAGAAACTCTCTTCCTCAATGAAGTGCACATATGCTTAGAAATTAAGGTTGAAGCCATAACCAAGAGTTAAACCATCTTCCTTAGTACATTTTCATTGAGATGATCTGTTGTAAGTTTTAGTGTCCTGAATATTGTGAAGTTGAAAGTTATTAGACATTGCATAGGTCCACCCACCTTGGTTTCACAGAGCCAGAAGTGCAGGAGATCTTAGTCTTGTGACTGAATCTCGTTCATTGGCCAAATCCTTCCCTGAGTTTATCGATGAGTTAGTGGCAATTCCTTTGAGACTCGGGGACTGTTGGTTTGGGAACCAACAACTAGTGTTGGGTGCTATTATCCTCTTGCCTTTGCCCCAACTTTTTAGAACAATTTATTGAAGGCATCTTGATCCTACTTTTGGCATTAGCATTTGCATTAGCCTACTTTAGGACCCTAGCACCCAACACCCCTATCCTACTCAATCAACTTTAGCTTGTAGTCACAAGTTCCACTCCTTACCTTCTTTCCCAATTTCCCTTTCTATTATGCATTTATGCTTTGAGTTTCACACATTATGTTAATATTGTTCACATTGTCCTTCTTTAGCCTAGTTCATTTAGACACACTCAATCAATCACACACACAAAACACAAAAGAAGAGTTCTTCGGCATGGATCTAGAAAATTTGACTCTCCCTCAAGGATAGAAATGTTGTGCACACAATGTGACTATATCTTCTTCATTCGACATTGGTTATACATTCACATCTCTTGTTGGTGTATCTTATATATCCTCACTTCATTTACTCTTATATTTAGTCTATTCTATTGCATCCTTCGATAAAATATAGTTTTCTTCTCTCATATTGATCTTCTTTATGCTTTTGTATAATCTTTTTTGTTTTTATATAATATTTCCATATTCAAAATTTATTATTTTATTTTAATATTTCATTTATAGTTTTTATAATATAATTAACCTAAAAGTAACGTCTTTTAATATAATTAACTTGACTCAAAACTATATTTTAATTTTAAATTAAGAAAATCAAATTAATCAATGTCATGTAGTAATTTACTGTACAAAAATATAAAGCGAAAGGAATAAGTGCATACCCTTACATTAGGTAAAACATCTTAATCTAGACAAGTAAAGTAGATTCCGTATTGAAAACCACCTTTTATGATGAATACGCATTTTTCATATCCATGTACGTGGTAAATTAATTTATGAGAACAACTATATAAAATAATATAGAGCACGAAATACGTACATACGTGTTAAAGAATATTAAAAATTTATATTTATAATAATATTTCATTTATATATTTAAAAATAAATAACCTAAAAATAATATCTTTTATATAATTAACATGACTCAAAATTATATCCTAATTTTAAAATTAAAAAAATCAAACTAATCAATACCCTGTACCTAGTGAATCAAATGTATGAGAACAACTACATGAAATGACATAAAGCTAAAGGAAAAAGTGAATACCCTTCTTTACATTGCGTAAAGCATCTTGCTCTATCGGTAAGTAAATCAGATTCCCTCTTTAACACTACTTTTAATAAAGAAAGAATAAGCATTTTTCAAATCCAACGGGCGAGTGATAAAGTAGCATAAATAAAATAAAGTAGATTCCTTATTGAACACTACGTTTAATAAAGAATAAACATTTTTCATATCCAACGGTCGAGAGAAGTTTGAAAAAATAGACCAACAGGCTATAGATAATTATAAATTGTATTTTAATATATTTTAACTTGATTGATAACCACGTCTTGGTGTAGTGGTTGAGTTAGCTGTCGAAAAGAAAGATAGCGATGGACAATTCCACATGGTCCAAGACAAAAACTAGAATACGGGAATGGCCGTTCGGACAGATGAAAAAAAGTTGAGCATTTATTCCAAAACTAGTGCGTGAGGACTAGGAAAAGATAAAGATTGAGAAGATGTAGTGGATAAGCGTTTTTGAAACCCCATCTACAATAACCAGAAACCCCATCTGCAATTACCAGGAACCCCATTTGCAATAACCAGGAAGGAGGAAAGCAGATCTGAAGCAGCGCTTCCATCGTCATCATGGCAGCTGGAATTGTGGCCGCGCGTACAAATGCCATTTTCACCAAGCTAGACAAAATGAGGTTTGATGAGGACTCTCTGGCGATGTGTTTCAGAAAGGAATTTGAATGGCTGGAGAAGAAACTTGCCCGAATTAGTGGTCATCTGTATGGTGCTGAAGATGAAGACAGCAAGCAGAGCGACGATGTGAAAGAATGGCTGCAGGAAGTCGGAGATATTTGCCATGACACAGAGGACATAATGGATCTGTGTGCTCTTGTGCCTACGACTCAGTCGTGTCTGGGTAGCGACAGGTTCGTGCGCCGCTTTGCAATGGGGAAGAGGGTCAAGGACTTGAAACAGAGAGTGATGTCTGCGATCCAGAAAGGTAGTCAGCTGAGCGATTCATGGAGTACTAGGGGAAGGGATTATTCAAGCAAAAGAAGATCGGAAATCTGGGAAAGCAATTTGCCGTCAGTGGGCATAAAAGATAAAGTGGAAGACATTCTGAGTCTGTTAGAGGATCCTTCTGTTACAGTCCTTGCCCTTACGGGCATGGGCGGCATAGGAAAAACCTTTCTGATGCGGCATGTGTATGACAGGGCTTATGAAAGGTATGAGAAGTGTGCTTGGATTACTCTTAACCAGTTTTATTCTATGAAACGTTTGCAATGCCACCTTGGATCGCAAATAGGGTTAGCGATAGACGAGGGTATCAGTGAAGTTAGAGGCTCCGAGGTCATTCATGGCTATTTAGATGGAAAATGTTGTTTAATAGTTCTGGATGATATGTGGACCACAAATTCGGAGAACAGCGTGATAAATAACCTGATTTCAAGATTCGGCCTTCCTGGGGGCCGGCATAGCACATGCAAAATTGTAGTAACGACTAGAAGTAGGATTCTTTTTCCAACTATGAATGTGCATAAATATGAAATGGAACTCCTATCAGCTGAAGATAGTTGGAAGCTGTTCTGCATTCATGCTTTTCCCAAGTCCGAGGGAAACAGACCACCGAAGTACCTGGAGAGTGTGGCACGTTCAGTCGAAAGGGAATGTGGTAGGTTGCCACTTGCAGTAAAAATGGTTGCTTCGTCTATGGCAAACTACAGTCTAGAAGAAGAGTGGGAGTCAAAATTGAAAGAATTGCTGATTTCAAAGGAGCCCATCTTGCAGATTCTTAAGCCTAGTTATGATTCCCTGCCTCAACACCTGAAAATCTGCTTTGCCTACTTTTGTTTCTTTCCCAAGGACTATATTATTCCCTGCGAATATCTCATACATTTGTGGTTAGCAGAGGGACTTCTTACTCCAAGTTATCCCGGAGAAGATGAGATGGACGTTGGGGTGAGTTACCTGCTTCAGCTTGCAAATCTATCTTTAGTTGATGTAACAGGGCAGTCTTTAGATGCATCACTCTCTTGCTCTGTCCACGAACTAATGATGGATTTGGCCATTTATATTTCTATGGAAAATAGATGTGAATTTACTCCTCCCTCTCTCCTGAAAAGCTGCCGTAGGATATTATTGGCTCAACAAGGTATGGATACTGATGCTATTTCACAGAGCAGTCTTCGTAATCAGAAATTTCTCCGCACTCTTTCACTGTCGGAAAATTCCAAAATTCGAAATATTCCAGAGAATTTGTTTGATCGTCTCAGAGTGCTGCGGGTTCTTGACTTTGGGTATACTCAAATTTCCACATTACCTAAATCTGTTGGCAACATGCAACTTCTCAAGATTCTGAATTTATCTGGGACAAAAATTAATGAGGTGCCAGAATGTGTGAGAAGGCTTAAGTATCTTCAGTTTCTTGATCTTACATTGTGTGCAAACCTACAAAGGCTACCGGACTGGATAGGAGAACTTAAATGTCTTTCCTATCTCAGCGTAATATTATGCTCGGAAACCTTGGATTGTATGCCTAAGGGAATACTGAAGCTTCTCAATCTGAAGACACTAAGATCGGCATGGTTGAAGCTTGATTTTGAAGAGAATGAGTGGTTAAATCTAAAAGATGTGAGCAACATGATCAGCCTTCAGGAGCTAAGGATTTCTATAAATGACAAACTGTGTTTCAACAGAGTTGAAGACGGCATCCTTGCACGCCTGGTGAAAATGCGGCATTTTGGATTATGGAATAACGTTCCTCAAAAGGAACTTGATAAAGAATTGATCTTTCCACCTTTCCCAGCAACAATGAAAAGTTTTAAAGATCTTGAAACACTTCATCTATGCCGATTCTCTGTGCCGAGTTGGCTATGCCTTTCCGGAAATTTGAGAGAGCTTGTTTTGACTTACTGTAGTAGTGATTATCCAGCACTACAAACAATCCCCAATTTAGAAGTATTATCTCTAATTGGTAATCAGACATGCACAAAATTACCAAAGCATTTTGGAGAGTCAAGGGGATTTTCTAGGCTGGTTCAACTGTCAGTTCAAGGCTTCCCCCTCTTGGAGGAGTTCCCAGCATTGGAGGATAGAGCAATGCAACGCCTCAAGATACTAAAGATATGGGATTGCCCGAGAGTGAAGAAAGTTCCAGATGGCTTGGAGAAGCTGAAAACTCTAAAGACGATAGAGTGCAGTGGCAGTTATGGAGGTGTGAATGAGTTAATGGAAAGGTTACAGGAAGGTGGGGAGGACTGGAATAGTATTAAAGCTTATAATCCTCGTGTGACTATTAGCCTTCTTAACAGGTATGGTCTCTTTTGTTGCACAGTCTTATAGCCAATTTTTAAACAATTACATGTTCTTATTCGTGAGATTTCACTCTCTTACATTCTCTATTTTAGAATCATGTGAAAGTTATACATAAACAACTTCCTACAAAGTTTTAAGTGTGGAAAAGGATTTCTTCATTTTTGAGAAGATCCTGCAGTATTTGCATATGCAGCATTGTGGTTTAGAGTGAAGAACTTGTTTTTCCACCTTAAAATGACCTGATTGTTGCACTAATGGAACACCCAATTTGATCATGGCTGGATTTAATTTATATTTTTAATCAGAATATAATCAGTGTTTTTAAAATTTATACTCAACTTGTTCAAATGGCCAAAGCTAAGTGTGCGACACTCCTAACTGATGTTTTTATATAGCTTGTCAATAATTCATTCATAGAAAGAAAAGCCAAATAGCATGCTTTAGTGAAGAAAAAAAGATTTGCAATGTCTTTTTTTTGGATGAAAATATGTAGGATGTGGTATTTTTTTGAAGTATAGGGGATAAATCATATTTTCTTGTTTGACATGCTCACATCAACTAGTTTGAGAAGAATATTTCCATTTATCTAAATATAAAATGAGTCTCACATCGGGATCACCCCAACATAACATGTCCACTTTGGTTAATAAAAAACAGCTTATATTTGACTGTTATGGCAGCTGCAGTTATATCTATATTATTGTTATTCTGGTTAGTATCCATTTATTTCTAAGATCAAAAGGTGCCCATCTCATCTTTTATTCCTTTGTATGCTGCTGAAATGCCATTACTTTCCCGTGGTTCTGCCTTAGTAGAAATTATTATGAAAATCCATAATATTCAAAAATCACTTCAGGAGCCTCTTTATAATTTCATGTGAATGAATTATCTGTACAAGAACTGTATGGTCATTGCAACAAAAGAGAATCAATAATTTTGCCCCTAAAGTGTGCATCAGTAGAAAAGACCGAGTAGAGGGTAAGATATAGAGTCCATACCCCATAATATAATATGCACAATATTAGAGCAGTGTGTTTGCCCTTGTCTTAGCGACAATTGATCTGATTGTAGTTCCGTGTATTTATCGGCAGCAGTTCATATTGTTTTGTAGATGATGTTAGTCCTTTTACATGTTAGTATCTAAAGCATGATTGCCCTGAATGATCCAAAATATGAGATATAATGTGTCTAGTATCATTCTATTGGAAACCGTTTGTCATCTATCACAGAACTTAGAGTTTTGTTGGGGGATTCCTTCATGAATCTCAACAATTAAAGACCACAGTTAAGTGAGCAGTGTGTTCACCTTTGTCTTAGCGACAATTGATCTGATTGTAGTTCTGTGTATTTATCGGCAGCAGTTAATATTGTTTTGTAGATGATGTTAGTCCTTTTACATGTTAGTATCTAAAGCGTGATTGCCCTGAATGATCCAAAAGATGAGATATAATGTCCCTAGTATCATTCTATTGGAAACCGTTTGTCATCTATCACAGAACTTCGAGTTTTGTTGGGGGATTCCTTCATGAATCTCAATGATTAAAGACCACAGTTAAGTGAGCAGTGTGTTCACCCTTGTCTTAGCGACAATTGATCTGATTTTAGTTCTGTGTATTTATTGGCAGCAGTTAATATTGTTTTGTAGATGATGTTAGTCCTTTTACATGTTAGTATCAAAAGCGTGATTGCCCTGAATAACCCAAAAGATGAGATATAATGTCCCTAGTATCATTCTATTGGAAACCGTTTGTCATCTATCACAGAACTTAGAGGTTTGTTGGGGGATTCCTTCATGAATCTTAACAATTAAAGATCACAGTTAAGTATTTTTCTCATAAGGCTATGTCACACCAAGTTTCTAGGATGGGGACAGCAGGGGATGCATTTTTTGGATGGATTCTTTTGGGAGGCTATTCTAGGGGATGGCAGGGATGACAAATTAAAAATGGAGAAAATTTAGGAAATTTTAAATATTCATATGATATCACACCGATAAGGCAGTCATCAGATTCTTATTACAAAACATTATAGCTGAATTGAGATTTCACATGAGAGTTGTCAACACACAAAGTAACAAATGTCAAAATTTTACTGCTTTCATTGACAATGTACATATAGTATATAAAAATTCCAGCAAAATGCCCAAAGGATGTGGTCGTCTATGCATGTATAAAAAAATGTTGCTTGTCTATCCAGCATGGTCCAAAATGATTTTTATTTTTTTCTTTTTAAAACTAAAGTGAGGATTTTGGGGTGGTGGTCCCTAGCAGTGTTGAGGGGCAATAGCCCTTGTGGGGAGTTTGGGGCAACAATCCTTGTGGGGGTTTGGGGACAGCGTCCCTTGCAGGATCCCTACTGCAATGCAAAGTGGGGTGAACACACAAATTAACAGATGTCAAAATTTCATTGCTTTCATTTTCAAAATGCATATATCGTATAAAAATTCCAACAAAATTCCCAAAAGGTCATCTATATATGTATTAAAAAATGTCGCTTGTCCATTTAGCATGATCTACTTTTTGCTTTTCAAAACTAGACCGGGGATGGGGCAACAACCCTCGTGGGGGTTTGGGGGCAGCGTCCCTTGCAGGCTCCCTATTGCAATGCAAAGTGGGGTGAACACACGAATTAACAAATATCAAAATTTCATTGCTTTCATTGTCAAAATGTATATATCATATAAATTTTCTGACAAAATGCCCAAAAGGTCATCTATATATGTATAAAACAATGTTGCCTGTCCATTTAGTATGATTTACCTTTTGCTTTTCAAAACTAGAGGGGGGATTTGGAGGTTTCGGTTCCTAGGGGTGTTGAGGGGCCAGAACCCTTGTGGGAGTTTGGTGCAATGCCCCTCATGGGGATTTGGGGGCTCCCTATCGCAACACAAGTCAGGGTCAAGGGGTAGAGTCCCCACACCAAGCCCAAATTAAAGCTTTTAAGACCACATAGACCTTAAGGCACATGCCATTTTTTCATATTTTTATTGCTTTTTTGTTGTATTTGATATTAGTAACATATTATTATAGCACGGTTGGTATAAGCAAGGGCTGAGTGTTGTGTGGGGCCTCACAATAGAAAAGAAATAAAATAATTTTTATTAAATTTGGTTTTTAATTTTTGTTCTTTTTAAAAACTGGTTCTATGTGGGGAGTGCTTCTTGGCTATCCTCATGTAGAGCAACGATTTTGGGGCTGTTTTCTCTAAAAAGTTGCAGTCAGGGGATAGCAGGGGGATGTTTCTGACTCCTGAGGTATCCTTCAAACATCACTAGTATGGGAACATGTCCAAAATGGTAGGGGATTCCTCCAGCAAACACAGCCATGTTTAATGTTGAAGGCTTACGTACTGTGAAGTAGAGGTTATAGGTTCAAATCTAGAGGGTGTTATGCTTGTACATCTGATTTGAACACTATAAGGTCAATGGAAAAATAATTCCCTTTGCAAAATGCTTGCATGATGGGGGGTATCATACAGCAAATTGATGTCTTGTTTAGCGGTGACCCAAAATCCTATCTTCACATTTACCCAACCTTTCAAGTAGGAAAAGGAATAATGCTTTACCGGACTTATTAATGGCAAAGTGATAGTAATCTAATGTACCTATAGTAGTAAGCTAGAAGCCTCATAATATGCCTAAATGTGCAAGATAAATCTCTGTTAATATGATACTGGATTAAATAATTGCCTTGCTGGGATAGGTCACATAATAGGAACACAGATGACAATAGCTGAGCTTAGATTAATTGATATTTGATAGTCGTAGCACAGGTCTTTCCTGCAGGCAACATGAAGATGAATATATGATGCTTAGTTCAAACTCTATTAAACTATCGGTTAAACTATCAGCAACACTGTAATTTCAGGTTTTAGATTCAATAGTTGTGCATGAAACATATGATCAAGTGGTTTCAGCGGAAAATAATCTGTAGTTTATGGCTTCTTCAAGCAAAACATGTGTTTTGCTGAAGTGAATGTGAGCTAATGCTTGACAAGTAATGCTCTACTTTAGTAGGACTGCACCAATTGTTCTTGACGTTCCACAGAAAAAAGTTGAGATGATCATGAATAGTTGATATGTGATTCATAATTTTAAAGGAATAGAGATGAATAAAGTGTTCCTAAGCATTTTTAACTTTTTGACAGCAAATTATAGTTACTTTAGAGCTTTACTTATTTAGTCTACTGATTCTAACCAGCAAAACAATATTCTTTACTAGCAAAGAAATGGTTTCTTAGGTGTGCATGTTGCCAGATATTGGCCCTAAGTCCCCTCCCCATGTTTAGAACTTGACTAGTTGAAGATGAGCATTTGACTTGTCTCAATGCAGTTCAAATTCCTTTGATGGTATCTCAATACTTTTTCACTTCCTTTGGGATTTCCCTCCAATCATTACAGCCAAATATTTGTAACGTTCAGGATTGTTTTTGTCATAAATATATGACAGTCAAAAAAATGTTTTCCGTAGATGTTCAGGTCGTTGTAGCATTTCTTCTAGATTGTGAAGTAGGCCATGTTATTAATGTTTGGGTCGTTGTAGCATTTCTTCTAGATTGTGAAGTAGGCCATGTTATTAATGTTTGGGTCGTTGTAGCATTTCTTCTAGATTGTGAAGTAGGCCATATTATTAACGTAAAGTTCTCAGACAAGGAATTCAGATAAGAATACAAAGAGAGAATTTATTGGACTAAGATATGTGCTGTCAACCAGGTGTCTTGCTAACTTGTTGCTAACACTTCTGGGGATATAACTCCTTACAGACCAAAGGACAATTTGTATATGTTATTCCTAGTCCAGATAATCAGCTGCTTGAGATATTGATATAGAAAATTATTCTCAACTGAGTAAAAAGCTGCCAAAGTCTTCTCCTTTTAATGTCCAAAAGGAGGGAGGATACAAATAGGTATCTAAGTGTTTTGCATTTTCTTCTTGAGATTCCCTGGCCATCCTTTGTTAAGAGTATGTGGATGAACTCGATGTGGCTTTCCTCCTTAACAAACTTTTCAAGACACCCAACTCCCTATATGAACTATGGCCCTATGGGGAATGTTCGCTACCATAATTTAGTGAGCCATGAGTTCTAAGCTCTAAATAACTTGCTCCAAAGTCCCTCCACAAACTCAAATTTGCAACTGATAACGCCTCTTCAAAAAGAATTGCAGTTATGGATTGATTGGTTGCATAAACTGAATTACCATGAAGCTCTAGTGTGTGCCCCGAGTGAAAACACCATATCTTTCAATAGTGTGGAGAATGTCACCTCCTAGGGTTTTCCTCCCCATAGACCAAAGAGAAGCAATCTCCTCCAAAGGAAGAGCAAAGTTTAATATCCAAGCTCAACATGTTGAAAATGAGTTCACAAAATGCCTTTCATAGACTCCTCCAAAAGGTTCAAATTTGCAGGCACTTTTAATTTAATAAAAAACATCCCTTTTAAATCTCCAATGTCTCATTAAATATAAAGGGCTGATGTATTTAAAATAAATCACTACTCACTTTATAACTGCTCCCTTATAGTCTTTTATTTAATAAATCAAAATAATGATGAAGTTAAATCTTTAATTCAACTTTATTAATTTATAAATATCGTTATTTTATGAAAACCACCAGACTATATAAAATGTTGAGATAGTTGTCAAAACTGAACCCACCAACAATACAAAAAATAGTAACCCTGCCATCTGACTCAATTTGTGCTCGAACCGACATACTAAAAATAATAAGTATTGGAAACTATCCCAAAATCATTCCAGAAAAAGGCATCCTACTCATAATCCTGATGAGATCTCAAATGACTATTAAATACTCTGCCAAACTGCTATATTAATTGCCTCCAAGGTTCCCTAACCTTGACCAAATAGCTTACAGGAACTAACTGAATAGGCTAAAGGTCCACCAATTCAACTGGTTAGGAAGGGGACATTACATTTGTACTCCAGATGCATTAAAGCTTAATCTATTTCTAAATTTACATCAGATTCTAAAGGGGCTCCTGGTCTATTGGTGAAATATATACGAGCAATTCTACGGACTGTTTGTTTGAAGACTTCTAACTCATTAATATTTAAGTTATCTATTTGACTAAGAAGGACTTTGCAAGATGCAGCTCTATGAGAAGAGGTTTGAATATCAACTATCCCTACATGAGGATGATCTACATATATACGCTGAGATGCAAGATGTTTTTGTTTTCTTTTCTTAATATGCTGTTCGTAAAAGCAAAATAACTCTACTGTTTGTTCATTGTGTGCATGACAGAAACAGTCATCACTATTAAAGGAAACACCTCTAGGACAGACTTGGTCGCCTAACTCGTTAAGGGCTTGGATAACATTGTTCTCCATACCTATTCATCTCGGGAAGCTCGATATGTATAGGCTGAGGTTGAGATTGAGATTGATTATCATCTTTGTAAAGATCTTTACAAATTCTAAAGAGAGCATATGATACGATTATGATAGCTGCAAATATTAATATAACAGGCCATAATGGAATACAATCAGGATTCTTTGAATAGTCGCACATGAAAAGTAAATGCTTGCAATAGTAGATATCAATATCAAAGATAACAGATGCTGCTAATAATGTTAAGAGAGAAAGCACAATAAGACATAGCTTATCTATCATAGCTTAAGTAAATCTTTCAACTTTAACCGGGCCCACTACACTCCGCTATGTTTAAGCTCTGATGAAACATATACTGCAAAAATAAAGATCTAAGTGTAGCAATAATTTCAATATAAGAAACATTAGTCAAGCAGCACTCAGTACCATCTCGCAGCTACTCAATTCCTAACCTTGGCAGGACCAGGGTCATTTGAACTAGCATCAAGGGAAAGCCGTAGCTAAGTTAAACCCACAAGATGATCCTTCAAATCCTTTACAAAGAGTAAAGACATCTTTAGCTGAAGTAACCTAAGTTCAGATCTGTAAGAGCCAACCTATCTCTATGCTGCCAGAAAAACTGCCACATACTTTCCTAGAAACTTGCCTATACTTTCTCAGAAAATTTGCCTATGCTTGTCCAGAAAAACTGCCTATCATAATCACCATATCTACACAGCTGATTACCCCACTCGTTTTCCCACACAACGCCATCGCACGGCAACAAGGTACTCAACCCGAGTTTTCTCAGCATATCAATAATGGGCCTTCCAAGATATCCGAACCTAAGTAGTTATCGGCAAATTGATACTATCTTCCAAGATATCCGAACCTAAGTAGTTATTGGCAATTTGATACTATCTTCCAAGATATCCTAACCTAGCAGTCATCGGGATGAATGGTACTTATTTTCCAAAGGACTCTATCAACTTTACAGATCTTACTAAAAGAAAAGAACCACTCTAGGTTATTCCTACTAAAGCTAAAAAGAACGCAACAAGAGGTTCTTATAATGAACACATGAATACTGAGGAGAGACTGAATACGCTTGAATAGTCTTTATTATATTCAAATATGCCACACAAAGATATTTATATTATTCATATCTGCAAACCGTAAAGACTGAAATAAAGACTTACATTCTGATAGACAGAGGCTAAGCCTTATTGGCTTATAGCTTACTAGCCAGACATACTGAAACTATCTACTAAGCAAAACATTCTACTTACTGGACTAGACACTAGCTGATATATCGCTCCTACGATCCTTCTTCCTTTCGTCTTCGAGAGAGTAACCTTCGAATGAAAGTTCTTCCGAATACCGAATGAAGGGAGGAGAGTGCAATATATAGCACAAGGCACAAGACGCGCCAAAACACTTTCCAAGCGCACTAACCAAAAAGATTAGGCGGGAAAGACCGCACCTACAAAAGTAAGGCGGGAAAGGAATCTCAAGAGAGAATGGTGGGGACACACCATTGCCTTTAGAGCGAAGGCCTACTCGGCTCATAATGAGATTCGGACAAACAGACCGACCAGGCGGACCCACAAAGCATCTTTTTGGCGGGAACGGTAACCCGAAAACAACAAAACTAACTCTGACCCAAAAACCCACCATGCTGGCTGCGTGGGTTAACCTTCCATCTGATTGATGATGTTGTGGAGATCCACATCATCGAACATGTCGGAGTCAGAAACATCGGACATGGAGGCAGTGTCATTGACAGCTGGAGTGGCATGGGGTAGTGAGTTGTCAGGAGTGCCACGTTCTCGGTAGATGAATTCGTTGTTGGTCATGGTGACCGAACTGGAATCTGGGAAGTGAAGTTCTGCACGCAGATCAGGTCTACTGGTAGTTCCAAGGAGGACTAAGGCAGTGGCGATGTGCTGAGCTGCTCTGCGAGTTGGTGAAGTAGGAGGAAGCTCTAACTGAGGAGGAGCTTCTTGATCTGGAAGATCAGCTTGGCGATCATGATTATCCATTGCTTGATCAGCAATGAATTGCAGATGAGCACAGGCTCTACAGTTTCGGCGTAGTTCAGGAATGACCGCGGTACAAGTATGATGATGATCAGGATGAAGATCATCAGGTAGAACTGAGTTGTCTGGTGAGACTGAATCAGGAAGTTCTGACTGAGGAGGAGCTTCTTGATTCAATCGTAAGGCGTCGCTGCGGGCGAACCTTTCTAATTCTTGTTCAATGTGAGCTCTGGTGAGCTGATCGCTGAGCATCTGATCAAGGTCAGGAGAAGGAAAGGAAGAAATTCGTTTATTCTTTAAGCATTCAGGACAGGCTGCTTTATCAATGCCAAAGAGTGAACAGGCATGATTAGGAGAAGTAGGAGGGGTGGCTGTAGCCACAGCATGAGCTCTTTTATACCAGGTTTCACTGTGGCAAGCAATGCAATTGGAAGGAAAAAACTTGTTGCCATTGCAAGGTGTTCTGGAGGAGGAGCTTGAGAGGGAGCTCTCAGGTCATCTGGAGTGTCATTCCTTGGCGTATCTGTGTCTGTAATCCATGGTCCAAAGGCTGGATTTTTGACGAAATAAGAACCCAATTTGGTGAGAGGTCTGGGTTCGCCATTAATGATACTAAGATACATCTCATCACAGTGAAAAGTCGGACGAATAGGAGTTACAATAGTAACTCTGTCCGAGGAGGACAACAATGTCATTCTGTCTGCATCAGCGTCCATAATTCCTTGGAGTTTTACCAACACATGGGCGTGTTGAACCGAAGGAGTGAAGAACTGAGGATCAATGCCGTCAAGTGAACCGGCCTGAGGCAGATAATGTCTTCTTGGGCGAGCATGGTTCAAGAAAAACCTGATATAGTGAAAAGCCATATGAAGGCCTTGTCTTCCGTTAAGTAGGTCGAACCATTCAGGAGGAGCTGTAACGCAATTCATCCGGATGAAAGGAGGATTGTTGCAGCAGTTGTAGACGAGCTGGTAAGCTCTTTGGATAGCAGGGGGAAAACCATCCAGGTCTTGGATACAGGTAACATACAGGTTCTGGAGGAACCCGTTCTCAAAGAGCCAGAGCTTGTATTCTTGCTTACAGTGGGTAAGCACATCAAGGACCAAGTGTCCGGGAAACAAACCTGCAAAGCAAATTATTTTAGTCTTAATATCAAGTGGATGAAATCCCTTGACTAGATTGGAATGGAATGCCAACCAGTCATTTTGTTCCATACAGAAAAGTGGAACCTTAGATGAGTAATCATCATTGGGCAGGTATAGCTCCTGCTGATCAATTTGCTTTGGATCAGTGATGATCCCGTCATCGAGAAGCTTCTGGATTCTTTTAGAGGTTTTGGAATCCTCTTGGAAGTACTGGCTCAGTACTTTCATGGCAAGAATGAACTTGTCATTATCTCCTGTATCATAACTACGTTGAAGGTTATTCAAGAGTTGGAGACGCTCTTGACCCATTGTTTTCCTGTGAGTCTTGAAAACAGGATAGTGAAAATAAGGGAATGAAACTCCCTTTATCAAAATCTGTTTCTTCATGCTTTTTCCCAAAGCATCAGGGATAAATGGATTTGATGGCTCTTTACCTGTAGCCGTTTGCTCAGGAGTAGTTACTGCTTGAACCGGGCAGTAATCCGTTTTGCGGATCTGTGAAGATCCTGATTCTGGGCACAGAAGGGATTTCCCTTTATTTGCCAACTTAGAATCATCTTTTTCAGATAAGGATGAAACCTTTAGCATTTTTCCGGCCATATCTCTTGTAAGAGCGTCAGGGATGATATTCTTCTTACCAGGGATGAGGTCGACTTCGTAATCGAACTGTCCAATATAAAGTTGCCAACGTATTAGTCTCTGCTGATTGTTAGTATTCAACAAAGAAGACTTTCCAAAAGTTTTGAAATAAGAACTATCAGTCCTGACAATAATCTTATGAGTGTAAAGATACATTGTTAATCTACGAAAAGATTTATAGACTGCAGCAGTTTCTTTTTGATAAGTGGGATAATTTAATTCAGCATCTTTGAAGGAACCAGAAAGATACTTAACCACTTTCTCATCGCTCTTAGTTGGCCATCTGCAAAAAACACAGCAACCCCAAAATTCATTAGAAGCGTCAGTAGCAATAATAACTTCCATTCCTGGTTCAGGTAATTTATGTGGGGGAAGTTTTAAGAGGACTTGCTTAAGCTTCTTGATATATTGAGTATCTGAGGGATACCATTTCCAGTTTCCTTTTGCTTTTCTGTAAAGGGGAGCAAGGAGTTCAGAGCATTTAGGAATGAATTCTCTGCAATAATTTATTTCTCCTATGAAGCTGGCAAGCTGTTGCTTACTGGTAATCTGATCAGGAAAGTCCTCAGAGGCTTTGATTCCTATATGTGGTTGCATTTGGATATTACCTTTTTCAAAGGTATGGCCAAGGAAATCTATCTTGTCTTTATTAAAAAAGACCTTCTTGCTGCCAAGGATAAGACCATGTCTAATGATCTTTTCTGCAACTAGAAACAAATGTTGCAGATGACTCTTCTCATCGTTAGAGAAGACTAGGATGTCGTCGATGTAGACACAGCAAAAGTCATAGAGATCTGAAAAGATCTCATCCATTCTTCTCTGGAAGATGTTAGGTGCTTGCTTTATACCAAAAGGCATAACAAGCCATTCATACTGTCCCCAAGGAGTACTGAAAGCAGTTAAGGGAACTGATTCTGGTGTCATCATGATTTGCCAGAAACCAGACTTGCAATCAAACTTACTAAAGATGGTTGCTGTTCTAAGCTTAGGGATAAGCTTTTGGACATGCAGAATGAAGTAACCATCTGAGATTGTGTTTTCGTTAAGCTTTTTATGGTTTATAACTATTCGAGGTTTTCCTCTAAGCTTTTCTGCATGATTGTTGACAATGAAAGCTGGAGATGAGTGAGGCGAGTCAGATCTTCTGACGAGGCCCAAGCTTTCTTGTTCTTCAAGTTGTTCTTGGAAAATCTTAGCATGTTAATGGGGATAATCCAGAGGTCTGACTCTGATGATGGTATGTTCACTTAAGAGTTTTAAGTGGCATCTAGCTTTATCATTTTCCCATAGTGCTAAGGGATTTTCTCCAATGTTGTCTTTAAGTTTTGCCTTAATGTCTTCAAGTGTAATATTACGAGGGAGGTTTAGCTGGAGGCAAACTTTGTGTATCATTTCAGAACATTGCTTAAAGGTTCTTTCTTGCTGAGTGTAAGCAAGGCGATAGAGTTTAACTCTGGGTGTAAGAAGCGTAATGTTCTTTGGAATTGATGCTTTTTCAGAAGGTTGAAAGCTAACCTTTTTGAATTTAGATGCTTCCCAAAATCCACCAGGCTTGCTGCGTGAGGATGGAACATCTGAAGGAGAATCATGAGTCTGAGGAGACTCTGGTAGTTCAAGTTCGTGTAGGAACGGAATGAAGGCAACAGAGAGGGCAGTTGTGCGACGTTGCAGATAAACTTCCTGCTTATGGCGAGTGAGCATGATGGTTTTATCAGATTGCGTGAAAGGCTGATAGGCTAGAAGGAAATTCTGGCCAAGGAGGATATCTGAATCGTGCTCGAGGGTTTGCCATATAGCTGGTATGATGAAAAGTTCTCCAGCAATGATGCAGGGAACATTGAGAGCAACAGTGTCGTATTGAACTGTCATGTTGTTAATTGTGTTGCCGGTTAGGACTTGATCTGCAGGGACCTTATGCCAAAGGTCTTTGGGTAAGGCGTGCTTAAGAGCAATGCTCATTCCTGCGCCTGAGTCAACATAAGCGTGCAAAGTATAAGGTTTGTATCCTGGGAAGGAGAAACCTATTGCAATGTAGGAAGCGTTGTATCCTGAGATGCATCGTCGAGCTTTTAATGCTTGAGCATTAGTAGAACAGACTTCCTTGAGAAGTGCTGTTTGTAGCTTGTCAAAAGGGACCTTAACTTTGCAAGAGATCTTGCAATTGTTGAGATTGGTTTTACCTTTCTCTGTTAAGTCACAAGCTAGGGTGTCTTGAAGATCAGTTTCCATTTCTTGATCAGGGAAGGCTTCCGTAATGCTTTTGTCGAATTCAGACCATTGTGACGACGGTTGTCCTATGTTGAGTATGGGAACTACCTGTTCTTGTTCTTTGATGTGTCTTTGCTTGATATACTCTTCAATTTCTTCGTAGATGGTTGAAACACCGTTGTTAGATCTAGTATATTTCCTAAGGGCAGCAATCAGACACTCAGGATGGTATGTAAGGTTGTACCTTTGGGAGAGGAGGCACATGGCTTTCTCCTTTATACCACATTCTTCACAAATGAAACTTACTTCAGAGATGATGAATTCAACTTCGTCATTGTAAACCTTGTTATGACATTCCCAAGAAGTAAAATGAACTGGCTTGATTACACAAGTTCTTTCTTCATCAGAACTAGACTCTTCAGAAGTAATTTCAGACTGTTCGTTTTCTTCAGAGGGGAAATGTAGTTGACTAGAGGAGTCATCTTCTGATTCAGGTTCAGAAGGAATAGAGTAGACTTCGGAATCTGTATCTTCCTCAAGTATTTGAAGTTTATTGCCTATTGCATACTGAAGCTCGCTTTTGATTATGGCAATTTGCTTAGCTGGGATCTTTCTTTTGTTAGGACAGTTTGAGGAGTAATGACCTCTTTTCTTACACAGAAAACAAGTAACTGTCTTAAGATCTCTGGCTGGCTTTCTTCTCTTAGTTTTGCCATAGTATCTTTTTCTTTCTAGGTTTCCCTTTTGGTAAGTAGAAGATTTGTTAAATCTCCTTCTTTTAGAAAACCTTTTGTGGGTCCGTATATCAGCTAGTGTCTAGTCTAGTAAGTAGAATGTTTTGCTTAGTAGATAGTTTCAGTATGTCTGGCTAGTAAGCTATAAGACAATAAGGCTTAGCCTCTGTCTATCAGAATGTAAGTCTTTATTTCAGTCTTTACCTGGCCTGCTTCGCAGATGCTTTGTTTATGTAATGGTTTGCAGATATGAATAATATAAATATCTTTGTGTGGCATATTTGAATATAATAAAGACTATTCAAGCGTATTCAGTCTCTCCTCAGTATTCATGTGTTCATTATAAGAACCTCTTGTTGCGTTCTTTTTAGCTTTAGTAGGAATAACCTAGAGTGGTTCTTTTCTTTTAGTAAGATCTGTAAAGTTGATAGAGTCCTTTGGAAAATAAGTACCATTCATCCCGATGACTGCTAGGTTAGGATATCTTGGAAGATAGTATCAAATTGCCGATAACTACTTAGGTTCGGATATCTTGGAAGATAGTATCAAATTGCCGATAACTACTTAGGTTCGGATATCTTGGAAGATAGTATCAATTTGCCGATAACTACTTAGGTTCGGATATCTTGGAAGATAGTGTCAATTTGCCGATGTTTGCTAGGTTCGGATATCTTGGAAGATAGTGTCAAATTGCCGATATGTTAGCCCATTATTGATATGCTGAGAAAACTCGGGTTGAGTACCTTGTTGCCGTGCGATGGCGTTGTGTGGGAAAACGAGTGGGGTAATCAGCTGTGTAGATATGGTGATTATGATAGGCAGTTTTTCTGGACAAGCATAGGCAAATTTTCTGAGAAAGTATAGGCAAGTTTCTAGGAAAGTATGTGGCAGTTTTTCTGGCAGCATAGAGATAGGTTGGCTCTTACAGATCTGAACTTAGGTAACTACTTCAGCTAAAGATGTCTTTACTCTTTGTAAAGGATTTGAAGGATCATCTTGTGGGTTTAACTTAGCTACGGCTTTCCCTTGATGCTAGTTCAAATGACCCTAGTCCTGCCAAGGTTAGGAATTGAGTAGCTGCGAGATGGTACTGAGTGCTGCTTGACTAATGTTTCTTATATTGAAATTATTGCTACACTTAGATCTTTATTTTTGCAGTATATGTTTCATCAGAGCTTAAACATAGCGGAGTGTAGTGGGCCCGGTTAAAGTTGAAAGATTTACTTAAGCTATGATAGATAAGCTATGTCTTATTGTGCTTTCTCTCTTAACATTACGCTTCTCTAGTCACATATCCTGAAGACATAAGAGAAACTTTACAAGAACTTCTTAAATGTCATCTCTCTGACTACGAGACTGATGTTTCCGAAGAAGAATTTAAATCTACAGAAGACTTTGAAGACTACAGAGATTCGACACTTCAAGTCCAACAACAGCTTAGTGCCCTTCAACACAAAGTTGATTTTACCTCGCCTATTTGGTCTGATGAGGAAGAAGAAGAATTCTTCTCTCAATCTGCTCATGATTGCAGACTGGGTGCCTTTAGAAGAAATTCTCTTGAGATGAACATCAAACCAACTGTTTATGACAGTGGCGAAGAATCTGGCACAGCAGGAGTTTATGAAGAAGCTGAAATGAGAGAACCAACTCCTCCTCCTCCTCCTAAGGAAGAAAAACCAACGCCAGTTAACATCACCAACATCTATAACACCTACGCTAGTGAGACCAAAGAAGCAAGACTAAAAGCTACGGGATCCTACCCTACAGGAAAGACAGGTGAACCAAACACTGAAAGGTTTAAACACAAAGATAAACCTTTAGAGCATATCTCTAATCGTGGAGTTTGGTTAGATGTCGACAACAGTACCAATAGAAGAGAAGCTATATCAAATTGGGTCAAAGCCTGTGACTTCATGGTTGCAGCCACAATGGGAGATCAAAACAATGAAGGAGTTCATAACTTCTTTATTGCCACCCTCAGGGGTAAAGCTGAAATGTTTTGGAACAATTTCACCAAGATGAATGAATATGCACCATTCATGGATTCCATTAAGAATTCAAGATCTTGTGCTGACTTTGCGGTTCCAATTTATATGAACTTTGTAGGTAACCTGACTAACCTAAGCAAAGAAGTTATAGAAAGAGCAAAGAAACTTATTCAAAATATATCTCTACATGATATTGGAGAACTTGATGGATTCTTCTCAGAATTCGAACTCTATTTCCTCCAAATCAATGATATCACTAATAGAGATTATCTTGAACTCTTTATTCAAAAGATACCCTATCCATGGGGTGATGCTCTCATGAAAGAATACAAGAAAGGTTTGACCTACAATACCCTTGGAGAACTTAAGCAAAAACTTGACACTATACTTGCTGAAGCATGTGATTCGCTCTCGATGCAAAGAAGCATCAAGAAGGTCAAGAAATCCAATGTTAGCAGATCTTTCTGCAACAAAATCTCTGGAGTTGCTACCCACTGGGGAGAACGAAAGCAACCGTCTAAGACCACAGTCAAGTATAAAAAGAAATCCAAGGCTAGTCACAAAAAGTGTGACTCTTGCAGTACCAAGAAGCACCATAAGGTCCGAAGATACTCTCAAGAGTTTAAACCTCACAAAAGGTTTTCTAAAAGAAGGAGATTTAACAAATCTTCTACTTACCAAAAGGGAAACCTAGAAAGAAAAAGAAACTATGGCAAAACTAAGAGAAGAAAGCCAGCCAGAGATCTTAAAAGTATCGTGATGGATGAATAAGATGCTTGGTTATTGGCACCATATGTCTTCCATGGTCTTCTATTTATTCTCTTTGCTTCTTCAATTTCCATTATCTCTGCAAAATTGCAACCATGTTGAAACACTTAATAGTTTTCCACTTCCTAATGGAATAGATCTCTGAGAGAATCAGCAACCCGAAAACCTGCCCAAAGTTTGCCCAAGATCGATGCCAAAATTTGCAGAAAACAAGCAGCACAGAGCTTGTGAGTAAAATTTGTGAAAGCTCACTGGCTTTCGTCATCTGAAAAATTGCTTGAGTACTCTGCTATTGCTATCTATGCTCTCGTTCTTTTCAAGTGAGAGCAATAATCCACACAATTTTTCTGTTATATTATGGTTTTACTTCACATCTCCCAGCACATGGATGCTCTGTTTAAGGAGCAGGCCTGAAAACTACTTACAGACCGAAGCACTTTCCATTGCCATCACATCTTCATCATCTTTTATGTGTTCTTTCTTGAAGGAAAGTATTAGGATCCCTTGCAATTGGAAACTTAGACAGTCAAGGATAACAAAACTCAGCTAATTTATAATTAAGGGGGTGAGAAATCCAGATTGTGGTGGTTCTGCTTGTCAGATATTATCTGATGAGCAGTTGGCATTAGCAAAATTGCTTTCAGATTGTCAGTCTCATTTTTTAATTTTAATTGAGTATGAATTTAGGTCCACATACATTTGTGTAGCCACATACATTGCTCATAAATATCCATGCCTTCTCAGATTACTGCATGTGCTTAATTAATTTTGTAAGATGATTTTTGAATTTTGTAAAGGATCTAATGTCCACAAATTTTTATAGACAGTTGGCAAACACAAGTTCATGGTATTGCTTTCAAACAAGTATTTTTCATTGTAAAAAAATGCTTGCTCGTGAAATATGGTTTGATAAAGATTGACTCAAAACGATGCATTTGAATCCTGACAAAAACATTGTATAATTTGATACACTACAAAAATGCCACCTACAGTAACATGTCAATATTGTTTGTGGTATTTATTTTAGCATTATTACATCATTCACATCTTGCCCATGCATATCTGGTGAATGTGTTTTATCTGACTTAATTTGGGACAGTTTTCTTATTTTGTTGTTGTGTTAAGTTCTTGAATATACAGTTTTAGCAAGTTGGTATATGTGGATGAGCATGGCATATGCAAATAAATTCCTTTAGTCGAGTAAAGCAGGAGGCTATTTGTAGGGAACTATTATTACAGCCATGACTCATCTTAATCTTTCTTTGCATATGAAATGACATACAAGACACAAATTGTGTAAAATCTAACAGGGATCCAACAAGAAGCTTTTGTTCTTGTGCATTACATTTCCTCCTTTTTGATCATGTGAATTGTTGGAGGCTTGCAAGGGTGTCAAAAGACAACGAATCATGGCCACCTTGAAAACAGTACTAGTTGCATTACCTAATATAGTGCAAATCGTAATCCATGTGTTATTGATGAACCTTAAAATCTTTTAGATTCTGGTGATACTGTTTGATGGAATGACAAGCCTTACAAACTCTGGCTGTTTACAGGTTAAAAAATGGATCAACTGTAGCGATGCTGCTATAAATTTGGAATGGGATGATGGTTTTGAAAGGTACCTTCCTTTATTTGGCTGTGAGATAGACAACTGTGGCTGTTAGTTTAATGGTTGAGAAACAATTGACAGCTTTGTAATTATCATGGGCTAGTAATTGTGAGTTTTAGCGACAGAATTTGTCAAACTATTTACTTTATATGTATTTGTGTGAAAGCTATTTTGCATAGTGATAACCCCCCTTAAATTTCTGTAACTACTTTGGAGAAAAACATCTCAGTGCTTGATGTGTTCACATCAAGTGAACATGTATGTGGTACCAATTTGTGGATTTACTTTTTAATGAATGTCAAGAACAAGTAATACTGCTTGATGGTTAAGATAAAAGTATGGGAAGTGGGTTTGTTAATCTTTGAAACTGTGAAACCTTATCATAAGAGGGACCACACATTAATAATAGAACGACTTAATTTACGGGAAACAGTATTTTTATTGTTAATGGGTGGCGTATAATTATTAAAGATTTTCTTTTACAATTTCTAAGTCCCATGTACTCGGCCACTGCATCCCTGCCGAATAATATTCAGCACTTAGAAGCTAGAACTATCATTATTCTACTAGGTTCGTTCAAAGGTCTTATATTCCTTGGCTTGGCTAAGATGTGTTTTGAAGACATACTTCCCCAGAGACTATATTATGGGCAATCTCCTCAACAACTCATGAGTTTTCTCAGTCGAAACTTTAGACCATAAACCACAACAAAGTGTAATTTAGATATAATTTCCCACAAGATATAGTTTTGTAATCCGTTTGCAGATATCTTGCCCGGGGACTGAGCATGGTTTATTTTGTTTGGCCAGGTCAACTTTTTCCTTTGCACAACATATGCCTGTCAAGCTTCTTGTGGATGCAATTTTTAAAATGTCTTAAGATTTTCCTTTGCGTTCTGAGATACTAGGCCCTATATCTGATTACATTGTGTCATAGATTCAGACTGTTGATGCTGAAATAGCATCTTTTTAAAAGCTGTAGGATTGTATTCATGCAATTGTAATTAGCATGACAAGTTAATGATAAGAGATTTCCACAATACATACTGTAGATAATATTGCCTCTGGTTTAAATTGTGTAGAAATTTTTTGAATCAACGTTTAGGATCACTACTGATGATGGATCATGGAGTGATCTGAAACATTGATTCAAAAATTTGCACACATTTTAAATCAGAAGCAACATTACCTATAGTGTGATGGGTATTCACTTATTGAGACAGTTCTATGGATATTTGGGTTTACATGGGTTCTTCATGGCTTCTGTTATCAAAAATGGCTGGAGGGGTTGGCATCACATAATTTAGGGATGGTGATAAAATAGATTGAAATTTTCTAATTTCATTTTATGAATGTGACATCCATAGTAAATTGTATAGCATTGTTTAAGTGTCTAATGTGAGTCAATTATCTGCTGGATTAATTCTCTTATCCTTGATGTTTTGCATTACGTGATTTGTAAATGAGTTAAAGTGGCCTTGTGGTGGCTACAACCTAAGGGTTATTTGTGTGGAAACTATGTGGGCAAAAAAATGAAGTCTGATGGTATCGGTCTTTACCTGCTCCTGTTGTAGAATGTTGTGTAGTAGTCTTATTCTTGGACCTAGATTCACGACGTTTCTGACTCTACTCTTGGAGAAAGCAGTATGTACTGATGCATTGCATTCTGCTTTGACTGATATGCTTATAGATAAAAGTTGCCAGAATGATTATTTAACCACTCTTGCAAGAAAATATGCTATTTTCATTGTTTATGATCTGGATGTATGTGATATCCAGTATGATCTTGACCTTTGGATAAATATATTGCGTTGGATTACTGTTGTTGATGTCAAAGGAAAAATTGGAGGATATCTTATTGCTGCTTATGGAGGATCAATTCAGTCGTTTTATGCAAAGCAGATTTAAATAGAAATGGGAAATGTTTATTGTTTTTAATGTCAAATGAAACCCATTGAAGGTTTTATTTTTTTAATATTAAGCCAAAGCAAAAAGATTTACATATAAAGAGGCAACCAGCAAGTTGCCCAGAATAAAAATGAATAAAATACTGATTACAAATCTAGTTCTAGAAAATGTAACTCACCAGCACTCGTGAAAAGAATACGGAAATCTTGATGGATATTATGAGCAAATGGTCACCATTTATTTAGACATGTATTGGCTGTGAACATGAAAATTGAAATTCTGAAGCTTTTGAGCCACGGAAGGCAACAAATGAAGAAACAATCAAAAAGCTATGTTGATGTCATGAAAAGTCCCATCAAAAGTGGAAGCCACAAGAAGAAAGAGAATCAAGCTCTAGAAAAAAAGGCACTCCTTCAAAAGCTAACAAAGGACAAATTAAAAAAGTAATGATCAGGTTCAACCCTCTTTCTTTGGTTATTGTTTTTCATGTAATTAATCTGCTAAAAAAGAATATAAGTCCTTATTGAAAAATAAATTGAATGAATGATTACATTGAACGATATATACACGTATATATAGAGGTTACAAGACGATGTTCTATAATTAGAACATAACGTTAAAGTAAAAGATTAAAGAGCTAAAAGCTAAATAAAGCTTAAAAGCTAATTAACTAAAAAAAAAAAGTTAAATGCTAAATAAAGTTTAAAAGCTAATTAATTAAAAAGAAAAAGCTAAATGCTAAATAAAGCTTAAAAGTTAATTAACTAAAAATCTAAATGACCATTAAACAAGGAACTAAATATAGGTGACTAAAATATAATTAAATATTCTAATACCCTCCCTTAATGGTTATGCTATCTATCACACCAAGCTGCCTTCTAAATTTGAGAAATTTTGTTGGGTTCAAGGACTTGGTGAGGATATCTACAGTTTGATCTTTTGTAGGAATGTATTGCAGTATCATTGATCCATTTTCAACATGTTGGCGGATGAAATGGCAATGAAGCTCCACATGCTTTGTCCGCTCATGGAAGACTGGATTTTTGGCTAATTTTAGAACCCCTTGATTATCACAAAACAAGGGAGTAGGTCTTGGTTGAGACATTTGCATGTCTGCAAGCATCATACGTAGCCAAATTGCCTCACATGTTGCCTTAACAGTTCCCCGATATTCTGCTTCGGTCGAGGAAAGAGCTATTGCTTGTTGCTTCTTGCTGGTCCATGGGACTGCACCTGTACGCAAGCTGAAAACATACCCAGAAGTTGACTTCCTGTCATCAATACAACCTGCCCAATCTGAGTTTGTAAAACCAACCAGCCTAGGATCTTTGCTTTTGCTATAGAGAATGTCAAAATTAGGAGTGCCCTTTACATATCTAAGCACACGCTTCATTACAATCCAATGTTCAACTTTTGGGGTTGACATGAAGCGAGAAATATAGTTCACAGCATAACTGATGTCAGGTCTAGTGGCGGTGAGATAGACGAGGTTGTCCACTAGTTGCCTAAATGAAGATTCATCCACTACAGGTGAATCTGGTTTGGTTGATAATTTGAGCCTTATCTCCATAGGTGTAGATGCAAGTTTACAATCTTGCATTCGAAATTTATCTAGTAGGCTCTTGGCATACTTTGACTGAGAAATGAATATGTGGCTATCAGTCTGCCAAACCTCTAAATCGAGACAATAATGGATAAGTCCCAAATCTATCATATCAAAACGCTGACACAAATTCTGTTTGACCTGCATGATCAGATCTGCTGCATTGCCAGTAATGATGAGATCATCAACATAGACTACTAGAAATAGAATATTATCACTAGTATGTTTGACATACAAATTGGGATCTGAAGGACTCCTCTAAAAGCCTTGATCAATCAAGTACTTATCAATTTTGATTTTCCATGCACGAGGAGCTTGTGTGAGGCCATAGAGTGCTTTGACTAGTCTACATACCTGGTGTTCCTTACCGGCAGCCTTGAAACTTGGAGGCTGCGTCATGTAGACTTCTTCTTGCAAATCACCATTGAGAAAGGCACTCTTGACGTCCATTTGATGAAATTTCCATCCAAATTGAGCCGAGAGAGCGAGGACAAGCCTAATGGTACTCATCTTGGCTGTGGGAGCAAATGTCTCTTCATAGTCGATGCCCTCCTGTGAAAACCCTTTTGCCACCAATCGAGCCTTGTACTTATCAAGACTTCCATCAACTTTATACTTGACTTTAAACACCCATTTGCAGCCAATGGGCTTCTTTCCTGGAGGAAGATCAGACAATACCCAAGTGTTGTTTTTCAGAAGACTATGTTGCTCTGCTGCCATAGCCTTTTCCCATTCAGGTACATCTTTAGCCTCTGTATATGTTTGAGGCTCATAAATACTGTGAATGTTGGCCATAAAAGCAAAATTAACTGTGTTTTGTTGGCTCTTACCTCTAACGGATCTACCCTCAATGAGCTCATCATCATGAAGATCATTAATGGTCTTGACCCACCACTTAGGTCGGAGAGTAGAAGTACCAACATCTGCTATAGGATGAAGAGTGCCTGGAATATCTGGAGCAAGCTCCTCTGGATGTGGATCGAGAAGATCTTGAGGAAAGTCAGGGGGTGCAATGTCATCCCTGGGAGACCCCACAACTTCAGAGTCAACTAAATCCCTCCCATCAAGTGGAGCTAAGGGAAGACGAACACCCATACTTACAGCCTTTGGAGGGTAATTCTTAGTGCTCAAATCAGGAGAGGAAGGCTGAAAAGGCCCTCTTTCTTCATCAAATACTACATCTCGACTGAATATGAGGTGATTAGTGTCTATATCAACTAGCCGATATGCCTTGTGGCTGTCACTGTACCTGATGAACATCAATTTCTGACTCTTTGGATCCAGTTTGGTGCGTGTGGCATTTGGAATCCAAACATAAGCTATAGAGCCAAAAACTTTCAAATGATTGATTTTGGGCTTCTTGCCAGACCAAGCTTCCTCTGGAGTCATCTTCTTAACGACCTTTGTGGGAGACCGGTTCAGAAAGTAGACTGCAGTGAAGACCGCTTCCGCCCAAAAGTGTTTTGGAACATTTACATGCTCCAACATAGACCGAGCCATCTCAGTGACTGTACAGTTCCTGCGCTCAACAACACTGTTCTATAGTGGGGTGTAAGGTGTGGTAAGTTGACGCTTAATGCTATGTGATGCACAAAAGTTGGTGAACTCTATATAACAAAATTCCCCTCCATTGTCGGACCGAAGAGTGACTATCTGACAGCTAGACTCTTTTTCCACTAAGGCCTTAAACATTTGAAACATGGTGAACACCTCTGATTTCTGCTTAAGAAAATAAAGCCACATGCGTCTACTGAAATCATCAACAAATAATAGAAAATACCTGCATCCAGCGACTGATGGAGTGTTCATGGAACCACAGATGTATGCATGAATGAGTTGCAAGACCTTGGATACTCTTCAAGCGTCTCCATCTAAAAACGAAGTCCTATGTTGCTTTCCAGCTTGACACGCTCCATAAACTCCATGATTCTGAGTTTGAATCTCAGGTAATCCTACGATTAGATCCTCTCGAACCAACTGAGAGAGATAGTGGACATTGAGATGCCCATATTGTTGATGCCAAAGAGTGCTGATGGAAGTACTCCTAGTTGCCATGGCGAGCTCCTGAGAACCAGTAGAATCAACAAGTCTATAAAGACCATGATCCTCAATACCAACTGCAACTGTAATGCGAGTCTCCCTGTCAACAATGTTGCACTCGTGCAACCCGAAGACGACATCCAGCTGTGGTGAATGCTGCATAATCTGACTGACTGACAGTAGATTGAGCTTCATACCAGGTACAAAGTATACATTGAGGAATATTAAATCCCTCCCATCAAATGAAATCTGAACGTTGCCCTTGCCGACAATAGTATACTCTTCACCTCCACCAAAGATCACTGAATCAATGAAAGACATGTACTCTATAAACCAATCCCGACGATGTGTGAAATGTAGAGAGGCTCCAGAGTCAATGTACTAGGCTGATGATTGAACATCGTCAGAGGAGGTTTGGGCCATGAACGCATAGAAGGCAGATTCCTTTTGATTAGGATGCGTGGCAGAATTGGCTTTATGCTTGGACCCTCCCTGTTTGGATTGTTGGGATGCTATCAATTTCCGACAATCTTTCACCAAATGGCCATATATATGACAGTAGGAACATTGTAAGCTCTTCTTTTTGGAAGACTGCTGAGGTTGACCTTGACCTTGTCCTTTTTGCTGGAAGGACGAAGCTTTACCCTTGTACTTATGCGAAGCTGAGGCTGTGAAAGCCTGTTCAGTGGATGAACTAGCGCTGCTTCCAAACTGTTGCTTCCATCGATCCTATTGGACTAGCTTGTTGCAAAGATCAGGAAACTTCAAATCAACACTAGTAGAGGAGATATTGAGCGTATCAATGAAGTGCTCGTAGGATTTGGGAAGGCTTTTCAGCGTAATCACTATCATATCCTCTTCCACCATGGTTCGGCCTATAGCTTCTAACTGATCACGGATGTCCTTGATCTTCGTAAGATGTGCCTAGATAGATGACTTCTCATCCATCATGATAGAAAACAACATATTCTTCAGAAAGAAACTCGGCTCTTGTCAGACGTTTCATGAAGATCCTTCAAAAGATCCTAGATTTCTTTCGCTGTTTTACCTGAAGGCACCTGTGGGAGTTGATCATCTGTGACAGAGAGTTTGATAAGTATGACAACCTCCCGATTCTTCACATCATGTTTGTCTTGATCATCACCTGCTGTTGTAGGACGAGATTTCTTGCCTAAAACAAGTTGATCAAGGCAACGATACTCAAAGATGGTAAGCATACGCTGTTTCCAGGTGTTGTAGTTGCGGCCGTTGAATTTCTGACTGTGTTCCAACATGATGTTGGTTAATGATGCCATCACGGAAATCGAGGTTGATCGAGGTCAACTAAGTGAAAGCAAGAGACAAAAGAATCTGATTTAAAAAAAATCAGAATAGAAATAGCTTCTGAAAAAATTGAAACCCTATAGGAGAATTCTGGCACGAATTCCAAGGTTTGGAAGAAACCCAAAAATTAAAATTTTCTGCACACTTAAAACAACACAAATGGTGCCAAAAAAATAGCAAAAATCTTAACGTCCATAGAAATAGCAGAAATTGTGAATTGTTTTTAAATTCCAAGGCAAATTTGATGGCACAAAAATCGAGGCATGGAAAACGAGGCACCCAGAAAAATCTGAAACCAACCCAGAAAAGCTCTCGAAAAACCCACCAAGAATTTGAAAACAGAATGCAAATCCGACGGCTCAAAAATTGGGGCACGGAAAATGATGCACCCATACAAATTTGATGACGACCTAGTTGAGCTCTCGAAAAACCCACCAAGAATCTTTAACCAAAATAAAATTTCGACTTGAAGAGAAGGGTCAAAACCCTAGTCAAAAATTGTAGAAACCTTAGGAAAATTTTCAACCCGCAAAAAAAAATTGCCTAGGAAGAGAAAAAAATCCATTGTTTTAAAAAAAAAACAGTTTAAAAAAAAATCTCTTCAATAAAAACTTGGAAAAATTTTAATAACAAAAATTTTCGAAATTTTTAATTTTCATGCTCTGATACCATGAAAAATAAATTGAATGAATGATTCAATAATCGGATGATTACATTGAACGATATACACACGTATATATAGAGGTTACAAGACGATGTTCTATAATTAGAACATAACGTTAAAGTAAAAGATTAAAGAGCTAAAAGCTAAATTAAGCTTAAAAGCTAATTAACTAAAAAGAAAAAACTAAATGCTAAATAAAGCTTAAAAGCTAATTAATTAAAAGAAAAAGCTAAATGCTAAATAAAGCTTAAAAGCTAATTAACTAAAAAGCTAAATGACCACTAAACAAGGAACTAAATATAGGTGACTAAAATATAATTAAATATTCTAATACTTATGGGTTCACAAATAAGAACTATGCCTCACTAGTAGACTTCAATATTATATGCTATAAGTGCAACAATTTTAGGCACATGACACTTTTTTTTTTTAGAACCTACCAAGCAAGACAATAAGGATACTATGGCTAAAAAAAAAGATCAAGTAATAAAGTATGAAAAGGACAAGAGAGATCCATGTTTGTGCAAATTGCTCTACATGATCAAAATGAGGGAGAGCAAAGGTTTATTGATAGTGGTTGCTCATGCTACATGATTCGTGAAAAGATCAAATACCCCACCTTGAAGAAAGTAAATGAAGGGATAATGATATTTTTGTACACAATGCTATGAAAATATAGAAGGAAAAAGTACCCTTAGTTTTGGATAATGGAAAAAGAAAACACAAAATGTTGAAGGGTTGAAAGACAATCTTCCAAGTGTGAGTCAAATGTGTGGTCAATGACATACTCTCATGATAAAGAATCTAAAATCAAGAAGGAAAATTGATTGCAGTGCAACATGAACAGGCGATAATCTTTATTTTCTTAACAATATCAAGGCTGAAAAGTGTTATATGGGGCGAGAAGATGAGAGTTGGTTATGGTACAAAAGGATGAGGCTCATAAAATTTGACAGTCTTGTTAAAATTAACAATTAGTAGGTCGTGAAAGACATGCCAAGGACTTCAAATACCATTTGTGAGAAATGCCAATATGACAAGCAAACAAGGGGTGAGCTTCAAGACCAAGGAATACTCTATATCTAAACCCTTGGAATTTATTCATGTTGATCTATGTGGGCCAACTAAACAAAGAACATCAAGGTGGGAGCTACTTCATTTTGTTAATTGGTGATTATTTGAGGATGACTTGGGTCACATTTTTAAAAGAAAAGTCTAAAGCTTTTGAGAAGTTAAAGTTGTTGAAAGTCTTATTTGAGAATGGAATTGGACTAAAAATTCATGCCTAAGGTTGGATTGAGGAGGTGAGTTCATTTTCAACGAGTTTGAAATTTTTTGTGAACACAATAACATAAGAAGGCATCTTTTTGTTGCAAGGGCTTCACAACAAAATGGAGTTGTGGATAAAAATAAGAATTGTCCAAGAAATGTCAATGAGTCCAGGCTATCATACACATTTTGGAGACCTAAGTGATTCATATGGCAGTCTCATTTTGAACCAAACATAGTCAAAGTCAATCATAATAAGACACCATATGAACTATGGAAGAGATGAGGAAGAATTTGGAAATTTGACTCTAGGTTTGATGAAGGTATTTTTCTCGGTTAGTCTTTGAGGAGCAAAGCCTTCACTAAGAGAAGGTACAAGAATTTGATTGTCAAAAGGAAGAAATTTAGAAAGAAGTAGAAGAAGAAATTGAAATGAGTTAGTTGAGCAAAGAGACATAAAAATACCATCAAAGACATCATCTAAGACATCATCGAGATTTGTTCAAAGGAACCATCTGAAAGATTTGATTTTTAATGACAAATGCAAAAATTAAGACAAGGGGATTACCCTGTACAGCAAAATAAGCAAATTTATTCTCTCTTGAAAGTGGAATCCAATTTTTTTACAAAAGAGGATTTGGATCAAATCGAAAAGAATGAAACTTGGGAACTTGTCCCAAGACCTAAGGATACAAATGTAATTGACACTAAGTGGGTATTCAAAAACAAACTTGTGGTGTCATAAATTGTTCCTTTATGCAATTCCACACTCATTATGGGCTCACTTTGGTGGTTTTTCCTCATGCTCCTAATTCATGACTGATTGTGCTCATTCCATGGGCAAATCTAGAACCCTAGCACTATCCTGAGTTCACTGACCTTGATTCTAGCTCAAAAAACCAAGACTATGACACCTACCACCCTAGTGCTCCTAGTCTATGACACCTAGTGCCACGATCCAATCAAAATGGGCCCAAATTTGAATCTTTAATGGTCAAAAAATTGTAGAGAGAAAGCGCTCCTTGATGTCGACCTACTTCAAAATTTCAACATGAAACATGTGAAGTTATGTATAAATATAACTCCCACTCTCTCATTTGGATATCTATCTACAAGCATTCAATTCCTATCACTCCAATTGAGAAAAGCAATCAAACATCTTCAAGGTAGTAGAGAAGCGATTTGTAGTCAAGCACTAGAGCGTTCAAGTTAGCAATCAAGATGAAGTAGTCCTCTATGAATGAAGTCATGCATTAACTCTTGGCAAGCAAAGTCAACCTTTCATGGGGCTTCAAGGAAAGAAAATTCATAAAAAGGTATCATTTGTCATTTCAACATTTCCTCAAGGTTTTTAGTTTTCGCCCTACCAGGGTTAAGCTTTCTTTTCTAATCATCGTAGTTGCAGTGGAGGTTAATTCCCATCCGGGGTTCGACTTAGGCAAGCCCCTATACATCAAAACATATTTCCCCTTATTTTATGTGTAGGTTACAAATTTGACAATCAAGAGTTGAAGATTGTAGACTAAGATGCACAATTACATACTTTGAACATGCAAAAAACTTTGTTCTATGCCGATTTGCACATGCGAGCGACACCTTTTTGGCTAAATTTTGAAGAATTTGATTTGTAGGACATCTTGATTTGGAATTTGAAGTTTTAGTTGATGGAGACACCTTTAGGTCTAGGACACCTAGAACACTTGATCAACATCTTGAGCTCTAGATTTCAGTGATAGGTTCCTCTTTGCATTTTATGGATTTTTTCTTTTTAATTGGATTTGTGTGCTAATCTTTTTATTTATGCTAAATCTTGTCAATTTCTTAGCATTTCACCTACTTCTTGCATCATTTCATATCCAATCATATCAATAAAAAAGAGAGCAATTGATCATAGTGCTCAAATCTCCTAAGGGATTGAAGCTTAGCCTGATTACTTGTTCTCCAATGAATGTTTAGGTTGGAAATGATCCCTAGTTTGCAAGTTTAAGCTAGTGAACCTTAGTTCCAAAACATTTCATTTTGGTGAACTAGACATTGTTTCCATGATTTTTGATTTGAATGTTTCGATTTGAGTTTATTTGCATATTTTTTTTAGATTTAGGCATTAATTTATGAAATTCATCTTTTGCGTACTTGCGTTCATTGCTTAATAGTCACTTTTTGTAGCTCATATTGCTTAAATAGGTGGTAAATTGATCATCTCACTGTTATATTCCATTGTTTAATCACTTGTTTTAGTGCTATAATTGTGTATCAATTGTTAGTTTCTTGCATTATCATTCACAAGTGTATAAAAGACATTGAACACATAAACCAATTCCTTTACCTTTACCTTTATCCTTCTTTCTTTGTTTCCTAGGAGCAATTGTGTGTTGTTGGAGCTTGTTCTTGTGTATGAGTTTCATAACCTATTGTTGTGAATCGAATATCCTTGTGAGAAGAAGTTATAGACTCGTGGCTTCTCATGGTTTAAATACAAAAGGTATTGAGCTTGAATTGTGCATTGACTTATTCCAACCAAGGAGCTTGGGTGAATCCTCTTTTCTCAATTGAGCACCTACCTTGCCTAACATTGTTGAGAATCCATCCCTCAATGCTTCTCATTATAAGGATGACTCTTTAACACAAGTGTCTAATGGACAATTGGGAAAGATTGACAAGAGATTGAAAGATTTTCAACAATTTGTGAGTCAAGAGCACTTGGCTCAAGAGATAGTCTCCTCGATTGAAGGTTTAAGGAAGATTCAAAATGATGAACATGGTGTGGAAGTTCTACGTGGCATAGATCAAATAGTGGATGCCAACTCTATGAAGTTGGCTAATCACATATAAGTGCTTGGACATTCCATTCCTCCAACCTAAATTGAAATATCCATGTTTATTCCTACATATATAGCTAATGTTCCTACATACAGATCTTCCATCATGGTTACTAGTACACAAAATGGTAATTATATCCATGTTAGTAGTAGTGGAAATATTATCAACCAATATGCTTCTATTCCACCTTCAATCAATCTCCCTTTTGTTTCTCAAAACATTCATCGACTGTCCCCTTCACCCACCAACCACAATGTTTCACCCATCTATCACGCTACACCTTCAAATCCTCCATCACAATCCAACCTTTCCCAATCCAATTCACACCGAAAGTACCATAAACTATTTGTTCCAAAATGTTTCATCAAGTTACAGTAGCAATTGGCCAATAGAACCCAACACAAATCCACTATCCCTAAATGTACCACAAGTAGCCCACTTTACATTGAGATCCTTCTGCACTCCACTTCCACCAAACATCGAGGTTTCTCACTTTGATAAATATCATGGAAAAGGTGATCCCCACACTCGTGAAAATATTTTCCTTTATGTAGTGATTTCTTCTATGACAACAAACTCCTTTCAAAACTCTTGCCTCAATCCTTGAGAGATAGTGCCTTGGAATGGTTTTTTGGTTATTCAATTGTTGATTTTTACTAATTTGTAGAAGCATGCTTGTAGCATTTTCAAAACCATATTGGGATTTACTTTGATTGATTTATTACATTGCAAACAAGGTGTTAAAGAAAAAGTGATCAATTTTATTGGTAGATATCAACATTTATAAGCACAAATTGTTGATCCTATTCCTGATTTTGATTTTCAAAGAATCTTCATTTATATTTTACAAAAAGAGTTTAGAAAGAAAATTGTGTTTTGTGAATATACATCTTCCACACAATTGTGCACAACACTTCACAATTATCAACTTCACGTTAGTTAATATGAAGCATTTTTATCTTTGACTCTAGTTGGCAAGAATGAAGATGCTCATAAAAAATTTCAAAACTTTAGAAAACAAAACAACAACTTCATTGAGATCAATAGTAACCATTGGCAAGTAGGATTCACAAATGACATAGAATGGATACTATTTGAGAAATGTGAGTTGTAGGTTTTCTAACAACAAATATTTTTTCCCCAATTTTGTTTTCTTAAAAATCTTAAAATCTAAACATTAGAAAGTAGAGGAATTTTTTTAGTTGAGCATAAACAAGATACATAGATCGAAATGCCAACCACTAACATTAAAAGGTTAGTTTAATTTTTTATTTTATTTTTTTGAAGTTTTTTCTATATATTTTGAAATGCTAAATGAATTTTTATGTTAGGAATCAATCAATAAAATTTGATTTCAACCTTTTTTCATCAAAGGAAATTCTTAAAAATGAAATAATATTAGAAATTCATGTAATATATTATACGAAGACGTCTATATACATTTTATGAGTTCTTTTATCACTTATAATTATTATTGTGATAATGATCAAATTTAGTTATATAAACACAATTCCTTTTCTTTGTCATATTGGTTGAAAGATCTTTTTTAAGACTTGAACGTTAAAGGTAAAGATTTCAAGTTTGTGAGAACCTCTTTTGCTTGTGAAAATTATCCTATTAAAATATGCCACTCAAAAGATTGAAAGGAAAATTTCCTATTATATTTCTAAGCCTCATTTCTTAGCTAGGAGATTTTAAAATTACATTAAAATCTTGGTGGCTAGCCATGCATATTATTCTTCCTATTGGACTATAGTAAAAGTTTCTAATAACAACATATTAATCTTAGAGATTTTTTATAGACCGCTATGTTAAGGCCTCCATCATTCCACTTGAGAAATTCATTATCTGCAAGATCTATTATTTTGTTTTAATTAATGCAAAGTTAAATAAGATCTATTCACCCAAAAAAAGTGACATGGGAGTGATTGATTTTTATTAAAAATGCTAAGCAATTTTATGCTAAATGAGTTATTTAAGATTAGGCAGTAATAAGGCATAGAAAATTCTTATATGAAATTACATCAAAGAACCCTTCCCTTAAAACAAATAATGTTACAAGGGATTGGTCTATGCATCCTTCTCAATAATACTATTTTAGTCTTTTAATTTATTCCAATCATGCATTGGTAGCATTGATGATAATTGTTTCGTCTGTCACTCAATCTTAGATATTGATCAGTAATAAATTTATTAATACATATTATTTATATTAAATATAGAAATTAAATTAAATTAAAATAAATATAATACAATAAATATTATTTTATCTACTATGAAAAAATTGGATTTAAATTATCTCGTATGCCTATAGGCATCCTTTGAATAAAAAAAGAAAGAAAGGAAACATAAAACAAAACAAAACAAAAAAATAAAATAAGGATGAAATAGAGATAGATGTGAGACTAATTAATGGCTTGGTTGGTCATCTCTAATAGGGTGTTTAAGGGAAGCCATGTCTCATCATTTAAAATGTAATCGTATACACTGCAAGTTGGATGTTCAACATTGAAATGATAGTATTTTATTGGGCACTAGAGGGAGTTAAAAAGGGTTTTTGTGGGAAAAAAGGGTGGATTTTTGGAATGGAGGAAGAAGCAATTGACGAGAGAAGGGTTAGCATCCAATTTTAGGTACATGAATAAGTTGGATGCCATTAATTTAGGTATTTTCCCCTATTCAATTTTTTTTCCTCTAATCGTTCCAACCCCTATAAAATGTCTTGCTTAAGTGCTACAAAGATAAAAAGTAGATGCCTTGCTAACTTAGCTTTTTCCCATCTAGTGGCTAAAATCACATACCCATGAATGCTTTGGGTTTGTTAGTTGTAACTATGATCTAAATGATGCTTTTTTTTTCTTGGTTAAAACCCTTGGACTCCTGCAACACATTTTTTTTTGTTTATTTCCTTTACCTTATTTACTCAATCTACATGACAAGGATGAACTTAGCTTGATTAGTTATAATATAATGGATTACCCCATCAATTTATTATCAAAATTTGAACCCATTATTGTCCTATTTTATTTTGTAGGAAGTTTAAGATATAGGAAACACATAAAGAAAAGAATAAGTTTCAACTTATGATAATGCATTGATATATAAAATAATTTACCATAAATCTAATAATAATGGAATTAGGATCATGTATGTTGCTGATAAATGTAGCAATAACTAGTTCAATCCTTATATATACAATAGCAATCCTTTAAAGTCAAGGAAATGCGTGTGGTTTATGAGGGAAAGATAATAAAGGAATTTAGGTAAAATCTATAATCAAATTGATTGGGACAAGTGGGCCTCCTTAATTACAATTATAAATTAGTCAATGTCATACAATCTATAAGAATAAACCTTAGCAAGTTATGTTTACCTATTAATTCAGGAGTAGAGTAGTAAAGCTTCCATTCCAAGTCCAATTGCAAGTTAATTAACTTTACCCACCTTTCTTAGCATGTATGGATACCTTCCCCTCATTAAGTACTAGTTTGAAGGTAGGACCTTAGGAATGTATGGACTATAGTCTCTCTCTAGTCATACCAATTTCAAAAACCCATAGAATGACAATAGATATTGGATGTCCTAGGTCCTTGGGTTTGACATATTCTATATAGCAAGTCTCATTTCTATTCATAGAAAGCTTGGTACATGAGCTAATTTTTAAGGCAACACAAAATGATTAGAGTAAAAGATTTTGTGAGGGTATAGGTAGAGTGTTGCATACCCTCAAAGATATACCTTATTCCTCTCCTCTCAAGGTGATGATCAATTATTAATTCATATGGCTTGCATAAGATAAGCTTATCAATGCTCCAATTGGATGAAAACCAGGGAGTGTGCTCTACTTGTAGAATATTTGGTAATGCCCTAGAGTTACTCAAGAGGCTTGGATGATTTTTACCAATGTCATGTAGGTCATAGAGCTAGGGGCATACAAGTGATGGAGGTTGTTTCTATTACGTAGTAGACTTAAAGGACTATAGAGGAAACAAGAATTCATTAAAAAAAATAGAAAATTAAGAATTGAGTTAATTCCTTATGGGGAAACCCTACCATATCCTATTTAGAAAAATGCCATATAAAATAGTAGAGAGAAGAAACCTTTGCTAGCTCAATAGTTAATAGTTAACATACCACGTGCCTTGTTGTAGCATCATAGACTGTTTCCTCATACAATTTCATACTCACTTGGGCCTTGCTTTCACCTTTTCACCTTCCATGCCTTGATCTTAACCTATTTTTATCACACCAACATTATATTTTCAATCCTCATTTTATTTTACGCTCTTCGGTTTTAGATTTAGCCTTGATGGAATGGTCAAGGGAACCCAGTGCCCTTGTCCAGACCAAAAGGGCCCAATTTTGGATCTTCTAGTTTTTTTTTTTTGGGCGGAAATATATTTCCCATGTCAACCTTCTTCATAATTTCAAAGACGTTTCATGGGGGTATACAAGTAAGTCTTATCTCCTCATTTGAAACATCCCTCCACAAGTTTCCAATTAAAATATTTCAAATTTAAGTGAGCAAGTAATCAAGCATCCATGATCAAGTTCTTATGAAGACAAAAACATATTTCTACATGACAACATCTGTTGGCGTGATTGTCAAGTGAAGTAGAGTTGTTGTTTGCATTGATGTCAACTAGGTCAAGTGCATTGGAAAAGGTGGAGTTAGATGCTAATGGAGATAGTTTAACACATTCATGACAATGTTTAGTATGTTTTGGTTAGACTATGACAACTATTGATGTCAATTGGGATAATCAAAGACTGTGTTCATGAAGGAAGGTGAGTTTGATCTAAATACACTTGAATGTAGCAACATGTTTGATTATTGGATTTGTGCATAGGTGTCAAGAACATAAAATATTGAGTTCATGTTCTATAAACAAAGAAGTTGTTGAGGCTATATGTCATTTGCACAAGGTTGATGATTGTCAAGGTGCATTGAATACTTCAATAAATCAGTTGGAGTTTGAGTCAAAGAGCTTGAAATTCAAGTTTTTGTATTCTGTCACCATAATGACAAGAACCTGTAACAAAATTGCATATTCATCGGAACAAAACGACAATAACTTTATTTGTTTGACTTAATAATGCATAGTGATGAATATGAATGATTTTAATCATTGTGTAATTCCAAAGGTTGGTATTTATTCTCTAAAATATGTGGATATGATATTTGTGTTTTCATATTTTAAAATATACCAACGATCAGTTTCTAAGACATAAACTTGATGAGTGGTTACTGGTTTAGTTCTTTAAATAACCAACTTTCAACTGCTCAATAAAGATTTAAAGCGATGAAGTTTGGTTGAAGAAAGGTTGGAATGTACACTAAAAGAAAGAACGTTTCTTCTGCATATGATATGAATGCTTAATGTCACGTTAAATTTTTAATTTTTACAAAATGTGTAGTATGGTAGCATAGATAGGAATGATAGCTATGTTCTGGTAATGAAACATTTTTTTTTTGGTGGAGTAGTGGAGGCGTTTGCAGAGGTCATAAACTTTCTTTGATGTCATTGTATCTTTTGTATTTGGAGAGAGAAGTGAGAGATGTAATTGTGAGTTACAAAATTCATCTATAACTAGTGCTGTATGAATTGTAGTGAAACAAAGTAACCCTCTGCATATGTTTTGAGTTATTGTAAAGGGGTTGGTTCTCCTAGGATCAGTGCCCTAAATGTGTAACTAGTGAGGTTGCTTGTGAGGCATTTTGTAACTAGTGAGGTTGCTAGTGAGGCTTAATGGAGTTTATTTTCTGAGTGGTTTTTTACCCTTCAAGGGTTTTCCACTCATACATCCGTGTTATGTGATGTGGACATATTATCTATTTTCATATGGATCAACTTATGCTTTTATGTTGTTAAGATTTTTTCTATGAACATAGTTATGTGTTTGTTTCATTGATTTTAAGTTTTACTTGATAGGTGAATTGAATTTTAATAGACCACTGATTTACCCCTCCTCTCAGTGGTTTGGGGTATTCCAAACTGCAAATCGGATCACATGATATGATCAATTAAGCTTTTAGATCACTGAAACCAATACAAAAAGATAAAATGATACAACAAGTACTCCATGCACTGAACCATAATCCCAATAGACCAATCTGCAACCACCAGAACAATAAATCACATGAATATGTTGACATCAATGACAACAACATATCTTAGTATCGACAATATCCAACTACACAATCCTAAACGAAAATTAACCCCCAACCCATATTCTCAACCATTTAAGACTCTTATAAAGTCATAATTATTTACCCACTGGGTAAGAGCCTTACCCTTTGATAATAGCTTTATCCAGTAACCCCAACCACATGAGGTTACCCTAATGTCCCCCCAGGCATTAAATGCTCCTTCTCTCTCCTCTCAACAAAACAACTAGACTCAATAGATAAAAAATAACAAAATAGGATACTCCATCACTCAAAGCATGAATCAATGTCCTACCTGGTTGGAGAAAACACCAAGTTCCTATCTTGACATATTTCTTTGCCATTTTCCAAAAGAGGAGAGCTTTCTATTCAAACATTTTCTTGAGGAGATAGCCGGGAGTTTGGTGTGGCTTTCACCTTCTAAGACACAGACACTTCAAGCCCCATATTAGTGGACTTCAAATGGTGCCTCTTCTTAGCATGCCTCCTTAAAATTTTATCTTAGCTTAGAGAGAAACAAAATTCTTCTCAATCATCTCTATGTTCTATGGAAACATATTCTCCACTTTCCTCTTCATGGAGTCCTGATTGTCATGCAACACCTCCTCCACCTTCACGAAATCCTTTGTCTTATTACTGTGGTTAACTTTTTCACTGATCTCCTTCACTGAATTTCCAAAGCTTCCCACTTTTCAACCATAACAACAAATTTATCCATTTCCATCCAAGCGCCTTGTTCCTTGTCATCCACAACCCAACTTGAGGCTCTGGCATCTGCTTCAATAAGGGCTTCAAGTCTGTTTATTTTCTTTTTTACCACCTCAAATTGCCCCAAAAGCCAACTAAAAAATAGGTTCATGCTGATTGAACCCCTCATAGAGTTGCATTGAGGGCAAATTCCTCCTTGATCAGAGCACTCTAAAGAGAAGAATTAGGGGGGAGTCGGGGGGGGGGGGGAGAGATTGGGGCTCACAATGACTAATAAAAAATGGTAGTTAGGTATTAGATTATAAATTTGATTTTTTTAAGTTAGAGGTTCAATCCTAAGAACTTTAGGATCAATCCTAAGTGACATGAAATTGAATTTGGGTAGAAAAGTGCTAGTTTTGGAGTAGTGAGTCAATATGTATGTGCAAATGTAAGTGTAATAAGTAATGTTTAACTAGTGAAAATATGGAAATATATGCAAGTAGAAATAGAATATGATTGAATATATAGAAACAAATAGACATGAAAGAAATAGAAATAAATAAAGATTGAAGAATACATCAAACTAAAGACAATTAGATGTCATTTATCTTTATATAATTATGTTAAATCACTCCAAAATAAAATCCAAAACTATATAAAAATTGATATTTAAATATACTAATTTCTTATTTAGAAAGGATACAGACGTTAAAATAATATACATATTTCTCCTCTATCATATCCTATTCAATATCTTATTAAATAAAATAAATAATATTTAAAAAAATATCTCTTATTCGTATTCAATATTCAACATATTTTTTTTCAAACGTATGCCTTAAACACCATGAAGAATTAGTGTCAAATCCATTCTCCTTTTCACCCCTCCAGAGGTTTCTCCACTCTCAGAGCTTTTTCCTCTCTTTTTGTCACAAATGTTACCAAACTTTTTCCTTCTATTTTAAGCTTTGGTGATGTTTCGACGATAGTTTCTAAGCATTTTCTGTTTTTCTTGCTTGTATGTTTGCGGCGATAATACCTATACATACCTATACATTTCCTCTTTTTTTTTCCTTGATAGTTTTGACAATAATTCGCTTTTTTTATTTTTTATTTTTTATTTTTTATTTTTTATTTTTTTCAGGTCGGCGCTTGTCTGATTTCGGAATGTTTTTACTCGTTATCAACGTACGTAAGAGATGACACAACTTGTCGCTTGTTTACGGCGGCTATTGTTTCGTGTCAAAAGCTCATATCTCTTTATTCACACTGCAATCAAATTCTGATCGTTCCGCTCTCTCGTTCTTTAGCTCTTGAATTGTAATCAATGGCGTCTTCTTCTTCATCTCACCAGCAAAATCAGGAATTAGAACCTGCCGGCAAAAGGAGGAAGGTTTGTGAATCTTCAAAATTATTTGATGTGTTCATCAACCACAGAGGTCCCGATGTCAAACTTCCTCTGGCTACTCAGATTTACAACTCCCTTAAGGAGCTGGGCATAAGGGCATTTCTTGATTCGGAAGAGAAGGAGCTTGGCGATTCGTTTCCTTCTACAATTGAAACTGCGATTAGATCTGCTCAGTGCATATTGCAATTTTTTCAAAAAAATATGCGGAATCAGCGTGGTGTCTGGCTGAGCTGATTCTGATGTTACAGAGTAACGCCAAGATAATTCCTGTGTTTTATCAGGTGAGGCCTTCTGATCTCCGCCACATAGAAACGGGCGTATACGCTGAAGCATTCATTAAATATGAGAAGAAGAGCAGGAACCTGGAGAAGCTTAAAGAGTGGAAGGAGGCTCTTCAATCTCTTTCATTTATAGCTGGGGAGGAAATTACAAGGTAATATTTCTGTGGTTTTGGCAGTTTTACTTTTGTTAATTCTTTTGTTACTCCCAATTCGGTTAATTATTTTCTCATGGAATTGTGCCTTTTTTGCTTCCTTGTTTTGGTAAATAAAGTTTCAGTGACTGTAAAAGCATAGTAGCAGCAGTGCAAAAAGAAGTACACCGGAACAAATGTTTGCATGTTGCCACATATCCAGTTGGGCTTGACAGTCTTGTGAAAGATTTTGAAAAGCGATGCCTTGATGAGCTTGTACAAGATTTTGAAAATCAGTGTAGGCTGAAGAAAGGGAAGGATAAGGTTAAAATTGTTGGCATTTTTGGTATTGGTGGAGTGGGGAAGACAACTCTTGCCAAAGAGTTGTATAACCGAAAGAGGTTTAATTATTCTAGAGCAGGTTTTTTGTTTGATGTGCGAGAAGCATCTGTGAGAAGCCAGTTGCCTTCCTTACAACGTAAGCTTGTCGAGGATCTCTTCGATGATCATCCTCAAAGTTTTACAAGTACAGAGGAAGGAACAAGCTATCTGAAAAATAAATTAGAAAGAAGCCCACTTTTAGGTTTTCTAATTGTTGTGGATGACATAGATCATGTGGAGCAATTACATGCTCTACTGATCATGGATATCTTAGATAAATTTGACAATACTCTGGTTATTGTTACAACCCGGGATGCCCGGGTGCTTATAAATGCAGGGATTACTGTGGGTTATCATTTAAAAGGAATGAATAGAAATGATGGTAGCCAACTCTTCTGTTGGCATGCCTTTGGCCAACCCTTTCCACTGAGCGGGTACGAGGGGTTTGTTCACGCCTTTGTTGATGTGTGTGGAGGGTTACCTCTGTCTCTTCAGGTTCTGGGTCGGCACGTTCGTGGTGGAACTGCCAGTTATTGGAGACTAGAATTGGATAAAGCTAAGAAGACATTGAGTCGAGAAGTAAAGGATAGATTGAGAATAAGTTTTGACGCACTGGATGGTGAACAAAAAGAGGTTTTTATGGATATTGCTTGTTTCTTTTTGGACAAACCAAAGATTATAGCCGAACAAGTATGGAAGGGATTAGGATGGAACGCTCAACATGCATTGCAAAGACTCATGGATAAGTTACTTGTAGAAGAAATTCATATATTTAATGACGATGAAAATTATAGATATAATGAAGATCAAACCAAAATGGAAATTGTATTCAGAATGCACGACCACCTAAGGGATTTGGGAAGAGAGATGGCACTTGAGCTCAGCCCTCCTCATCGCCTGTGGCGTCCTCAAGATCTGAAGTTTTTGGTATGTTGTTAGCCTTACATAGTCTTCCCTGTATTGAATTTTCCAAATTTTAATTTGTTATTACACTAACGGAAAACTGAAATGCTTCAACGTATGCAGGAATCGATGGGTTTCAAGAAAATCCTCGCCAAAACTAATGTCAGGTGTTTACATTCCATTTTCGACGAGTCCATGGATTCTCAAATTACATTCTTTTTAGGCCAGTTAGATATTTGTGGTGAGACATCAGCTTCCTTACCATGGCTTCAGCTTAAGGGCAATTCCACAGAACTGCCAAACATTCCTTCATGGATTTGTCTGCAAAATTTGCAGTGCTTGAAAATCAAATGCGGACGACTTGAAACCTTGTGGAAGAACAGCATGCAGGTATTTTGATCTTCTCAGCCAAAAACTAAATCTTGTTCAGTGTTATGTGGATTCGTGGAATCTATTGTGACATAGTTGTCTCAGCACTATTATTTTAAATCACTGAGAGCTTTATGCAAATTTATGCTGACTTGCAGGTGCCCACCCACTTGAAAGAGCTGGTGATTTCTCGAACCTCTTTGAAAGAGTTTCCAGATTTCTTAGGAATACCGGGTAGCTTAGAAAATGAGGGAAAGTTTACTAGTGTGAAGGCCCCTATGAGTAGCCTTGAAAAGCTAGAGATTAGCTTTGAAAATTTAGTATCCAAGATCTTAATTAGTGGAATACACTATCCCAGCCTCGAGTCAATCAAATTTCATGGCATGGAAAGACTTAAGGAAATGAATTTAACAGGGGTACAGACATTAAAGTGCCTTGATCTTACAAATTGTAGAAAACTCAAGAGATTGACAGGAATATCTGATCTTAGTAACCTTGTGTGGTTAAACATTAGTGGATGTCCAGACCTTGAGTTTGAATACTTGTGTCTCAGGGCAATGGAGTGCCTGCAGAGGATAACATTTGATAGAAACGTGAAGATGAAATATTTTGAGTTGGATGGGTGTCGAAGTTTAGAAACAACAGAGTTTGGTTTTGAAAAGCTTGTACAATTAAAAATTATAATCGATGGAATTGGGAAGATCGGATGTTTTCATTTGGATGAATGTCAAAATTTGAGAAGTGTGTCACTTAACTTTGATCTTACAGGCTTGCACATTGCTAAGTGTCCTGAGCTTGAGGAGTTGCCAAGTCTTTCCAGACAGAGGTGCTTGGAGTGGATAAGAATTGACTCTTGTAAGAAGCTACGAAAGATTACCCTGTCAACAACACTCAACAATATATCTGTGACAAATTGCAGAGATTTGCAAAAAGTAGTAGGAACCGGAGATCTTATAAAGCTTACAAGGCTTATTATTAGAGAGTGTCCTAGGCTTGAGGAGTTGCCAAGTCTTCCAAGACTAAGCTGTTTGAAGGAGATTGAGATCGACTCATGTGCGAAGCTGAAGAACATATCAGGTGTTGAAGAACTGCATGTATCAAAAGTGATGAGACTCAATTATTGCAGCAATACAGTAATACAGAATTGCATTCATAAGTTGAAGGTAATGATTTCAATACACCCTTTTAACATGCACTCATAAATATCGTTTTTAACTGAAGTGTTTTTCTCATTCCATAATTTACCTTCAGCATTGTGTTAATCATTTGTTCTCACAATATCCTACATTTTCGTAACTAACTTTTGTAGATATTCTATGAATGGAAAGAAATTACCATGGATGAAATGAGAGTGTATTGTCTTTCATTGCAGAGTGCTCTGTCATTTTTTACTGTTTTGATTGGAAGAGCAGTAGATGGAGCTGAGTCAACTTTAAACGAATCTCTATTTTCTGACGCTACTATTGACGTTGATGCAGTCACTCGAATTACTACTCGCGAAACTGAGTGGTCAAAATTGAGTGCAATTATTGGGTGCTTTGTTCAGGGAAAACGGATAGTCACATTGGGAACATCCTATAAGCTTGTCAGCAATTTTGTGAAATTTGAAGACATGTTATCGATGTATGGAATAACCAACAATGGGTTTTGGGTAGAAGTGAAGAAAGATGAAGAGTGGAAAATTGCGCTTCTCTTACGTTTAATAGTTGAAAGGTTATATGATTCATGAATGGACTGTATGGCTATACGGTTGCATTTAAACATTTACATTGTAAATTCTAATTCAAAGTTTAAAAAGATTGTATTAAATTAGTATATATATTTTAAAAAAAATATATGGAAAATATTGTCGAGAGATATCACATAATTGTATTGCATGTTTATTAGTTGTCAACAAAAGACATGGAGCTGAATAATTGTATTTACTCATAATCATTTTTTTGTTTATAGATATTTGTATGTCATTGTAGATGCCTCTCGGCATAATGAAGACAAATTATATATATTTTAATATTTGAACATAATTTTAAATTGATAATCATTACAAATTGTTTTAGAGTCAAAGTTAACTATCAAATTTACGTCATGAAATACAAACTAGCAAGTTAAATATCTGAAATAATAATTTATTTTTTAGGAATTTTTACTTTCACAATGAACATAATCAAAATAACAAAGTGTTGGTGAGGCATTAACACACTCAAACCCTAACTAAAAGAATCTACAAGTTAATTTTAAATAAGTGAATAATAAAATAATACAAAACCAAATAAAACAAGAAGACCATGAACACAATCCATAAAAACATAAAAAACCTTTCATATTTCCATTTTCCTTTAGTAAGAGGGAATCATTCCCTAATGTCTTTATTTTACTTCCCTTTTATAAAGCATGCATTACACTAGTATATATATATATATATATTTAATGATATATATAAAATACGCAAAGAGATATCTTTCCATTTTTAGTCATTTTTTTAAGGTAACTTTATTTCTAACAATCTTAAAAAGAGATTGTACTTTTCTCTCATTGTATAAATAAACCTTATGCTCCGTAAAAGTAAAATTGTTATTGGCTAAACAATATTTTGAACTTATGATAAAGATGTTAAAAAATAGATTAAATTAATGTCATTGGTGAATCATTAATATTTCAAATAATTTAATTTGATGATAATTAGATATTTTAAAGAAGACATTTAAAAATTTGGAAAAAAAGAGAAATAATATTATTTTAGCCAATCAAAATTAACAATGTTCAACATATCGTTATATGAGATATTGGCCTTGTCTTTGCATTTTTATTGAAATAAAATGATCAAAATTTCATGAAAATCTACATGACTCTCGAATGAAGTACATGCACTCCCAACAAAAGCTATATGTAGGTGATTAAAAAAAAGAAAGTTTAATTTGTGCATGCCCCTCAACCCTGCTCACTAAATTTATATTCACAAAGGGGTTACAGTATCAATAGAGAAACATTGTTCATCCAACTACGAGAAGAAAGGGAGAAAACATGAACATTTAGTTGACATTGGTATTGATTGGGTGATCAAATTTGTTGGAAGGATTGAGAGAGATATTTTATTTTCATAAGCACTTGGATATGACATCCATAACGGCTCTGCATGTGAATCCTAGTAGTGGATACTACAATGAAAATTATATTTACTACAACAAGACAAAGCCAATTAACCTTCCCCAGAACAAGTACTTGAACCTCCTAACTTTCCTCTCGCAGTAACTCCACACTGAAAATATCGCCTTCATTTACTCTGCAACAAGATACAAAATCACCTTCCCCCAACAATGACAAATATGCATTCATTGAAGATAAAGGAGTTAAGATAATTGACAAATCAAGTCCAAAATGCAGTTAATAGGGTATGCAAATAGTAAAGATCCATGTCTTTCTTAAATGTGGTCAGTTGATCTATACATCAACAATGGGTTGAAAAAGAGACAAAAAAGTCATTTAGTATTACACTAAATTTGTCTTGAATAAGTGAATGAAAAATACAATGGAAAAAGGGCTATCAACCAAACAGATGAATAATTGCATTGCTTATGGTACCATGTAAAAATGTTAAACTATGATGCCAAATGAATTTATGGAGAAACTTAGCTTGCTCATGACAGTGGTCTTCAAATATGAAATCATTTTCTCCCCCTTTTGCTTGAGAGAATGCTAGGTGGTCATGGAGTTTTCAAGTAGACGTATTACATACCTAACTACCCATTTCTCATCTTTTTAGTGATAAATTTGGATGTGGTTGTTATTAAAACTAAAGAAGATATTGATGGAGCACAAGGAAATTTGATTGCAGATTTTAAAAACAAAAAAATATGAAAGTGCATGTGAAGGAAAGGTGTTGGCATTGGAATAGGATCAAATACTTATTCATTTCAAACATTCTAGTTTTTGAAGCATCTGCAATCAATTTAAATATATTTTCAGGCAAACATCTGTATACTATTGTGTATTCCCCATGACAAACATGAACTATGATAATTAAATTCCTCGTAATACCTTGCATTCACACTGGAAAAGTAATAGGCTATTGAATAGCCAAAATACTAACATACCTTATTCTATCGGTTCCTGTGCCAAGGTGGGTATTGAGAAACATTTGGAGATTTGTGAGCCCACTGATTAATATTGAAAAGAGGAGACAATGCAGTATAGGTTGCTGGACATTCCTAATGATTGTAGGTTAGAGAAAAAGTAAGAATAATAGAAGACAAGATCTAAGCCAAAGTTTGTCTACTTATTAAGCATGCAAAATACATAAGTGTTTGATTAGATGGAGATGGATTTTTACTGAGGGGTACTTGATTTTGTGATGAATGATTCAGTAAAGCCATTATACCTTGTCCTCCTTTCCTTCTTCGAGCAACAAGATCAAATGAAATGTAGCGAACTGGATTTAAAAATCTAACCTCCAACGAAAACCTTTGATGAAAAGCTTCTACTTCCTGCCTTTTAAAACTCAAAAAATGATTCATTTATCGTTGTGGCTGCTCTTCATTTTCTTATTTTAGATCCACTATGCTTTCGACTAAATGCTTCATTTATGACCCTCAATGTGTGATTTTCCATTTTGGGAGGTTGGGCGATGATATTTTCTTGTAGTTGGTGGCTAATGTAGATTGTGATTGCCAGGGTGCATTAAGGGAGGCATTTCAACTTAAGAGACCACTACCCAACCACTATCATATCAACTATCCTGCTAGGAAATTGAACTTCAATTTTATCTTTAATTGACTTTTTGTTTACGGACAATATTGATCCCATTGTAGATCGTCTCTTAGCAAAAATATACAGCTCGCCATCTTTGATGAATGCAGGCAATTTCTTTGCATAAAGTGACCATTACTTTTAATTCAAGCAATTGTTTGTATAAGTAATTACATATTTACAACAATTTATTATTTTGTTAACCACTATCTAATTGCCACTTCCATATTCTCAAATCCTCTACTAGACACATGCAAGACTCTTAATTCATCTTGTTTGAGGAGGTTTTCATTTCCCTAGCTCTATGTGACATTGTTCACAAGTCTAACTCATTTTTTTGCATCATTATGCTTTGCTATGTAAAATAAATGTTTGTGCTTCTACTTCCTCAATATTGTAACTTCTCCAAAAAAGTAATGATCTTCTAATCATTTTTAATCAATAAGCTTCTCTAGTTATTCCTCTAGCTATTTATCTTCTCTTAAAAAAAGACTTCTTCATATGTGGTATTTTCAAAGATCTTAATTTTGTTGCAGCTTCATCTCTAATGTTGATTGTTTCCATCACTACAACATCTCCAACCTCCTCTTCTAGTAGGCTACATTACTCTTTTATTGTAATCTTCAATACCTTCCCTTTTTCAATGTAACAAAAGATAATAGCTCCATCCTACTCATCATCTTTATCTTCAACTCATCCATCTACTTTTTCTCTCTATAACTCTTAGAATATCACATTTAAAGGTCTTTTATCCACTAGCAATTCTACCAATTCTTCAAGGGATTTTATTCTATAAGCTCAAGGATGCCAAAACCAATCAAAACTCTATTTTATTCACTTCCTATTTTGTATTCATAAAAGAAAATACATACATTATAACTCTGGTACTTCATATATCTTTATAATCTTATTTGCACTCCCACACACACAATATTTTTATGAATAGTGCTCATTGGCATTACTCTTGTGATCCACTTCACATTAGTTTCTAGCAATCTTGGACTTAAATCTCAAAGTTGATTCATATCTTTTTGAAAATGGTCATGTGACATTCCCATAGATTCTCTACCATCCTTATAAGCTTAGATGTCCTAGCCTTATAAATCCTCTTTTGGGTTCTTCAATTTATATACTTTTCCTTGATATCTCATTCCCTTTTCTAATTATAGTGTCATAAAATTGTGACCCATGTAATTTTAACCACATTTTGGGTTCTCACCTTGGCGATGACATCTCCTTCCTTAATCGGGACCTATTTCTACATTTCCAATCCTTCTCTCTTCCCCCTTCATGTCTTGTGTTTGCTCTCAACCCTGTCTGGGCCCCAAAATAGGGCAAGACAGGGGTGTGGCACCCCTGTCTCCATGTCTTAGGGTGGCCCTATGTCAGGTCTGCCTGATCTCCTATGCACAATTTCTCTTCAGGGTTTGCAATTCCTCTTTGTCAGCCTTCGGTGGTTGAAAGTTAATCCTTGAGGCATGTATAAAAGGGAATTCAATACCCTCATTCATGGATGGATGAAAAATGAAAAGATAGATAAAGAGCATAAGGAGAAGATACAAGATTTCAAGGTCATCATCAAGCATTCGAGCATTCAAGTCTTCTTCATTCATCCATTGGAGCAACATTACAACATTCATTTGTAAGCATGTGTGTGTGTTAGGGTTTTGTCATGTTACATGCCATTTCATACAACATTTGTGATTACATTCAAGAAGAAAAGCAATCATCATCAGCAAGTTGCAGATCTACAAGGTATACATCTCCATTGTTTACATTCAAGCATTTGCAATTACTTTCTTTCTAGGTTGATTCCTCAACTAGGGTTTGACTGAGGCAAACCCCTATTCACAACCTCCCTTTCTTCTCTTTTCTATGTGTAGGTTGTAGGTGCACAACCATAATTGCAGGTTTGCGCTTCATTTGCAGAGACAAAAAAACCCTTTTCGTTTCACGGATTTATGGCAGACCATTTACATTCCCACCATGGTCCCAACGAATTTTCTCCAAATTTGCAGGGCAGATCTGCATCAGTCTAATTAGCTCATATCCAAAGTTATAACACGATCCTGAATTGGTAGCCTCACATTTCACTCATATCCTCTCTCTTTTCCGCATAGTCAACAAGTCAACTTTCTCATTTGCAAAAGAGGGTAAATCACACTTCAAACACTTGCAATCCACTCATAATGCACATCCTTGTTTTGCTCGGATTTGGATATAGTAGATTCAACTCCTCTTTTGAATGTAAAATTCTTCCCAAGTGAAAACTATCATAGTGGCTTCCTTTCTCTCTCCTAGGTGGGGAGTCACTAGGGTCCAATTTTCCACTTTACATTTTGGTGAAGCCGACATCTTACACATTAACTCCGATTTCTCATTCTTAGATCTGATTAATTGTAACTTGAATTTCAAATTTTTATTTTCAAGTTTGATCTATTTGCAAATTTTAGAGGTTAATTGCATAAAAACCCTAATTTTTCATTTGGAGAAAATTAAGCTTGTGAGGTGCAAAATTTTAAATTGCTTATTTCAGATCTAATTTTGTGAGATTTTGCCAACATCAAGAAGCAATGGAAAGCATAAATAAGAGAGACAAAATATATGATAGAAATAAAACTGTATTCTATTAAGATGAAAATACTGATCAATTGGATCATCAATCGTTACATACAATGAATATGAGCCTTCTTATATAGGCAAGGCTATATGGATATGTGAGCACACAAACATGACATGTGGCTTAATAAGAAATAAGGGTAGGTAGGAAATAGGTGTGGGTAGGTAGGAGAAACAATATAATAGTCCACATGAGGTGGATCAACCACTGAATGTGGAGTGTAACAACAAGATCAACACCATAAAAGATGGAAATTCTCCTACACACACTATCCCAATGTGGCACAAACACCCAAGTGTCTCATACCCAAACTACTATAAAATGCATGTACCTAAGTAAACTTAAGTAAGGTGTAATAATATTCAAGATGAATAATTATTTTCACCAACACCCCCCCTTAAGTGCAACTTAGGGGAATGCACTAAAGTTTACAATGCAACTAAGAAATGCAAGATGGGTCCCGGCTACGAGGCCATGTTAGGTACCCATGTACAAATGAAAATGCATGAAAACCAATGCAGGGAAATCTCTCACAAAGCGGGGAAAGAGAGAAAAACCCAATGGGAAAAAAACCCTCCCCCAAAAGAGAGATGAAAACTAGATACAAAGAACTCTCATAGAAGTATGTGAAGGACAAGACCCCATGAGGAAAAAGTTCACCCCCATATGAGAGAAGAAGAAGAGAGACTAGGAAGCCTCCCCTCAATCTGGAATCTACACCAATGATAGAAGCTCGAAGATGAATGAAGAAACTACTCCATGAACGTCGAACAACATTCCTCCCCTTAGGAAAAAACAAAACCAAAGGTGTATCCATGAAGTCTCCCCAACCATGAAGGGAAAATGAAGCAAAAATACTCATGATGAAAGGAATCTCTGAAAATTGCTCAAGTGTCCCCATGTCTATGCTGAAAGATACCTCCTCCAAAGGTGGTAAACTGTGCCACATTGTTGAATAAGGAACTCCAAGATCTAGTGGAGATGAATGTAGAACAATATCCAAAGACTCATATGTCTCCTCAAAAGATAAAGAGACCTCCTCCAAGTGTTGTACAAAAGTATCCACAATCATGTCAACCTCTAAAGATTGATCATGTAGAGAATGCACAAGAGGGTCAGAGTGATCCCTCGCAACAATCAAAGAAGGATCATCTTCATCAAAGAGAAGATGAATGTCATCAATGGTATCTCCCAAATCTGCAATGTAGGACTCCACAAACAAACCTGCAATGTCTATCAAGTAAGCATCCCAATCAACTGAAGCTGGAAGACATGAAATATCCTGCTACACTGAATCACAAGAAGGCAAAACTGTCGCACTAGCTGCATCATTAGGTGGTGCTGTAATAGTTTCATTTACATAATGAATGTGTCCTTTTTCCATTAGTTTACTCCATGCCTTAATTTTCCATGATGCATAATTACGAGGAGTTAAAAGTGGAAATTTAGGAGAACCCATAGCACCAAAATGAAAAAACACAAGATAGAGAGAGGCACAATCACACAAGACACCCCCCCCCCCTCCAAATACTCAATCAAGAAATCCCCCCAAAATGGTGATTTTGGCACTTTATACTTAGTGCATATACAATGGGCCACTTACAAAACAAGGCAAAGTGGACTTCTGATTTCAATTTACCACTTCTCAAAATGAGATCTAAGAGACTTCAACAAATACTGCTAGTGATCTAAACTGAGATCCAAGCAAAATGCAAGTACCAAATATGCCAAAAATGGCCAAATACTGAAAGTACAATTTCTACTTAAAATCACTACAAATAGATGGCAGATTATGAAAGTAGATGAAAAAATATGCACTTTCAAAAAAAACGGCACTTGAAAAGGAGTCCATATGAGCCCAAACGAAGCCTCCAAAGTTGTAAAAATTGGGATTTCACGATTTTAGAAAAACCTGTATCCAAAAATTAGAAAACTCCTACACCACTACACAAATCATGAAATTCTACCCGAAAACAAAAAAAAATGCTCAAAAAAATGAGTTCGGATGAGTAAGATATCGCTATTTGCAAATCGCCTACAAAATTATAATTTCTGGAAAATTTTCGCTGCAGCGTCAAACTTTAAATGCATCTAGATTTGGACCATGAAGCTTCAATAATAACCTACAATAGAAAAATTCAAAATACACAACCCCAAATAACATCAAATTTCTCTCAATTAGCAAACCAATGACACTCTAATGGCTCTGATACCATGTGAGATTTTGCCAAGATCAAGAAGCAATGGAAAGTATAAATAAGAGAGACAAAATATATGATAGAAATAAGCTGCATTCTATTAAGATGAAAATACTGATCAACTGGATCATCAATCTTTACATTCAATGAATATGAGCCTTCTTATATAGGCAAGGCTATATGGATATGTGAGCACACAAACATGACATGTGGCTCAATAAGAAACAAGGGTAGGTAGGAAATAGGTATGGGTAGGTAGGAGAAACAATATAATAGTCCACATGAGGTGGATCACCCACTGAATGTGGAGTGTGACAACAAGATCAACACCATAAAAGATGGAAATTCTCCTACACACACTATCCCAATGTGGCACAAACACCCAAGTGTCTCATACCCAAACTACTATAAAATGCATGTACCTAAGTAAACTTAAGTAAGGTGTAATAATATCCAAGATGAATAATTATTTACACCAATAGATTTCTATTTCAAAATTACAATTCAAATCTGTCTCTTTATTCTGAAAATTCAGTGGTTAAATCATAAAACCCTAATTTTTAAGATCTTTTCATTTTTGACCTTTGACTGCAAGTTTGACCTATCTAGACATTTCCAAATCAGCTATTTTTTTGGATTTTGTATTAAAATCATAATCTCTATCACCCCTAAAAATTTTGAAAAAATTTGGTTGGACCATGTGCATTCCCGCCATGGTCCTCGACTTTTTTCTCGAAATTTTGGGAGACATAATTGACTATATTTTTCTGCTCAAATCTGGAAAATAAGCATACTTTATCAATTTTAACACTCTCTAAGGTTGAAAACAAATTCAAATTTCATCAAATTCAAATCTTAAAATTAATTTTCATAAAAAGGTCCTAATTTTATATTTGCTTTTCCAACAAATTTAGACTTCACTTAAGAGACTTTTAATGGCAATTAATAAATTGGATTTACTTGCTCTTTCACATGTGATTACATTAATTTTTGCATATATTTATCATGCATCGGATAAGAGTTTCTTCCATTTCCCATTGCTTCTCTTTCTTCATAGCACTTGGTCATATTGTGTTGTTAGGATTTCCAAATTATTAGATCTCAAAGCTTTCATGTATCATTTATGTTGCATTATGGTGATGTTGTTAACAACATGCATTTCCTATGTTAATCACCTTAAAGCCTTTTGTGGATCCTAAAGCTAGAGATTTTAACCCTTGTACCTCTCCTAGGGTATCTTGTGTGAAAGAAATGAGATCTAATACTTTACCCAATGATCTTTCTACAAGAGAGAAATCATTGGAAAGTAACATGGATCCATCTTATTCTTCTACACATACCCTTGAGCAAGGGGGGAAATCTGACAACATCAACATTCTTACATCTTTAGATCCTCCTTATTCTCCTAGGACCTATCTTCAACATCAAAGTCTATGCAGAGCGGATGATGTCATGCATTTTATTCATGACCTTTCTCCTCACATATAAATCACTAAAAATGAGCTTTTAGATGATGATTATGTTCTTCCCCAATCTTCCAAAAAGGATAAGCTTGATAAAGGAAAAGAGATTCTCATTCCACATGATACTCCTCCTTCATCTACAAATCCTTTTCTACCTCCTTACAAATCAGATTTCAAAGAAATTCATGATCTTGTTCCTCCATCTAGTCAATTGCAAAATTCTTATAGTTGTGGCTTTCATATAATCATAAAACAAGGTTTTAAAGGACAAGGAACTGGGAAATTTGAGCATGGAATTTGTGTCCCTATAAATCCTCCTACACAAACCACTACAAGGGGCCTAGGAAGTGGTACCCCTCTTTCTATGGACGAATTCCTTAGACTTCAAAAATTTAAGGACTACCTTCAAAAACAACAAATCAAGAGAGCCCACAAGAATGCTTCTTCTTGAAAGCATCCTTTTTGTTCATTTCATCAAACCAATGACCATAATGTTGATGATTGCCCTAATTTTCAAAATCCTATTCAAGATGGCATAGAAAGTGGCAAAATTAGAATTGTGGATAATGAAACCCCCTCTTCTAACAAACCTTCTTCTTCATGGGAAGATGATAAATACCATCCTGATAGATTAGCTGCAAGAATCTATTGGAGGTTGAAATATAACAAGAACATTTCCTTCCCTCCTCAAAATAAAAACAAAAATCTTAAGCAAGTGAAAGGTATTGAATATTGCATTTTTCATGATTTATATTCACATTCTATTGGAAAATGTTATGCATTTAAGAAATTTGTTCAACTACAATATGAACTTGCACACATTTGTCTAACACAGGATCTAGCTGTATTTCTTGGTAAAAACATTGTGCCTTAGCACTTCTTTTCCCTTCATGATTTCTCTTCACCCTGTGGCATAATTAGCCCATTTCAATGGGGGCTCTTTATCATTAGTGGTGGTATTGTTTCACTTTCATATACTTTGGGGTAACAACATGAAGTCCATTTTTCTTCTTCTTTCTATACATTTATCTCTATCTTTGTGCATCATTCATTATTAGATCTCTTTTCTTACATAGGGTTATCCTTATGTGAGCACATAATTATTCTTTGCTTTTCCTCTTTTCTTAGAGAGGGGCATCTTTAATGAGTACTGCACTTCTTCTCTTTCCTTCATTCTCTTGGAAATCTTACCTCTTCTATGGTTTCGATTATTCGCAAGTATGATATGCCCCTTAGCAAGGAATGATCTCTTGGGAGGTATGTATCCTTTCCTTGAGAGGATTTGTTCCACTAGGATGACATATCACTTGAAACTAATCACCATCAGAAAATGTGTAATATTTCTCCTTGTTCTCCTCACTTGTTGGGCAAGGATTTTTTCCCCTTTCCCTTGTATCATTATTTCCTTTAGGGGCTGCATTTTTCATATGTGATTATTATTTCTTACAATGGTATGCTTTTATGATTAATCCCCCTTGGGGAATGTATGATGATTTTTCTCTCTTCTTTTTGAAGATTACCACTTCTTGAGAAGTGTATTTTACATTTACTGATGTCTTTTCTTGCATGTGTTCATGTAAGTTCATTGTACATTTGATTATGTTTAATCTCTCTCTAGTAGATTGTGTAAGCTCTTCTCATTATCCCTTAGCTTGGGGGGCAATGATCCTTCTCTCTCTCTCTCTCTCTCTCTAAGGATCCACTTTGCCCTATTAAGTGGATGGTGTGAGTTCTATTACTTGATTTCATTCCTTGTGTAGAATTGTTGGTTATTCACTTAAGGATTCTCTCTTATACAAGAAGTGTTAATCCTTGACTACAACCTCTTTTACACTTGGTAATGTACATCTATGATAAATCTAACCATCCCTCTAGGGGCTAAAAGTGAGTCATCCCTCATCAAGAATCCCTTTCACCTAGAAATAGGAGGAAGGATTGCATTCTTGTTCTTTCATTTTCTTGTTCTAGAAGATGTTATATTTGTCTAAGACAACTCCTCTTGGGGGTAGATGTCTTTTGAACAAAGATCTCTCCTCCTCCAAGGATCACCTTTACACTTACAGTAAGAAATCTCCTTTCAACTATCTTCTCGTTGCTTGAAGAGTATTCCCTCTCTTGCTTGGATTTATGACATTGTTGCATAGCGGATATCTTCTTTGTGACAAAGGCAGGTATCCTTGTTCTACTTTCCTTAAGATATCAATATTAGTCTATGTTGACATCTTAAGGGGGGGGGCACCCACACTACTCCTTTGTACTATACTTCTTTCATGCATTGAACAGTGGGACATTCTTGGAACCAAAGGAAAACCTCTTAGAGAATGATGTCATCAATTCTTGTACAGTGGGTCATTCTCAGAACCAGAGCACAGTCTCCTAGAGTGAGATGTCTTCACTTCTTCTTGTCTTGTATAGTGAGAAATTCTTGGAATTGGAGGGAAACTGGTGCAGGAGCACCTAGCTTCATTTTCATCACAGGTTTGATTTTTGTTGGTTTTAAGTTGGAAAGTTGTCTAGGATTTTTTTGAAGTTGTTCTAGGTTGTTTGGATGAGTTTTGAACTCGTTGTGTGGTTTTGGTTTCTTGTTTTCATCTTTTTGCTCAAAGTTGCCAGTTTGGTGTTACCTGGCAAAATGATGGAAAAATGAGTTTTTTTTTTGTGGTTTTTGTTTTGAAAAGGTTTTAGACATATTTTATGCTTGGGTTTTAGGTGTGAGAAGTATCTTTAGGTGATGGTTAGTCTTGGAGGTCAATCTTGCATTTTCTAGGCACCAAAAGTTGTCATTTAGGCATCAAAATGTCAAAATTAAGTGCCCTTGGACATGTACCTATCTATACAAGAGGCTAACCAACTTGGAGTGGTATTTAATATCCTATTTTAACTATTTTAAGGGTTGATCATTCAAAGTTAAGAAGCATTTTGCAAACTTGCACTAGTTTTACTTGGTTTTTCTCTAGTTTTTGGTTCCATGTGAACAACAGTTCGTACACCAGCCATACTTGGCCATACTGTTCTTGCATTTTCAGATTCTAATATGTTTTCTTAAACTTTTCCCTTTGGTGGCATCTAATTTTATCAAGTTTTGAGTTTGTAGCAAAATTAGTTTGATTTGACAGTTTCACTGCCTTGTCTAGGAATTGGCAAGGATGCTTGATCAACTTGGCTTCTTGGAGTCCTAAAATGTTCATGGATTCCCAAGAACCAGTTGGTCAACTTGTAGACTATGTAAATACATGTTTTGTTTTCAAGAATGTAGGTGTAAGGAGTTTTGTGGCCATTGAGCCCTAGGCAAGTGTGCCATTTGGCTAGGGTCTTGAAGAAATTTAATGCTTTGCTCTTCTATAGCAAGTGCATTTAAAAGTTGAACAGACTTGCCTTGATGATTAAGTTTGTATGCCCAGGAAAAGAGGCTTTCTAAGCAATGAGGAGAATGTTTTCAAGTTTAGTTTGTGAAAATAATGTAAAAGACAGTGAGTCACTGTTTTAGAGTCAATTTCTTTTCATTAGCCTACTCTCCATCATGCATTGGAGCTTGTAAGATTGTTATACCTCCTTCTAATTGCTTGTGAACAAGAACAAGGAGTTATTTTTATGTTATCTTTGGGTTTGAAGTTTCCAAGATCAATCAATGATCTTTGAGGCAAGATTGTAATGCCAATTTGTTGTCACAGTCAACTAGGATTGAGTTTTACATTTCCTTTTAAAGTTATATATGTAATCTTCTCCCTCAAAATGATAGGTATGAAGGACAATAAGCCATCAAAGACTGAGCCTTGTTAAGGAGCACAAAACAAACTTTTTGTGAAGAGTTCTAACAGTGAAAGTGCGGGTCACAGTGAAAGACAAAAGTGCAGCAACAGTTAGCATTGACAGTGAAATAATCCTTTATTTGTAATTGCCTAATACTTGTATGCAGGGCTAACATGACTCTTCTTTGTCTATAAATGGTAGACATGTTTACATGTTGAATGTAATTGGATTTTGTTTGAAAATGGTGTGTTTGAAAGAGGCAATAATGAGAAAGTTGTAAATTGTTGCATTTTCCTCATAAGCAACATTTTGTAAAAACTTGTTCTTCAAACTTTGAAGTGTAAATCTTCTTTATTGTGGCCTAATTAGTCAGTAGTATGATGGCACTAAGATCTCTTGTCCATATTGGAGGTTTTTAGTTTGAATCTTGGTTTTCACCATCAAAACCCTACCAAAACCCTCCTTTTTCACCCATTTTTGGGACAGTCATGGAGAAGGCCTGAGAGACCCTAAAACTTTGTGAATCTTCAAGTATTCCCAAAAGGGTATCCATAAATGTGAAGCTTTTGTTCTGTAAGTCCATCATTTGAATAGGGTGAGCACAAAACCTCAAATGGAGGGCTAATGCCTAGTAGTTCGTTTTAGGCCTAAAACCAAGTTTTTGTCAAATCGAGTATGTAAGTGAAGGTTGCAAAGCATTAAATCCAACAAAACAAGATGAAACAGGTTAACCTAACATGAATTCAACCTATTTGGTGAGTTTGGCTTCTTAAGTTGGTTTTTGAGCACTTGAAAGGATGTCAACAACTAGGGAGTTGGAGCCTTTGAGTAGCCAAGAAGAGTTTGACATAGGGAGGTGGAGTATGGTGAGTTGTTAGACTGCCTTTGAGCTACTTGCACTCTGTCCTTGGGGACTACACCTCAAAATAGTAAGGATCTATCACTTAACAAACATACTAGCCACTTAACAACCACCTAGCACTATCCTCCCTATCAAAAACCTCTTAGAGAAAGATGTCGTCACTTCTCTCTTGTATAGTGGGTCATTCTCGAAACACAAGCACAATCTCTTAGAGCAAGATGAAAACACTTTTCTCTTATGCAGGGTGATTTTTCTCGAAACTAGAGCATAGTCTCTTAGAGAGATATATCAAACCTTTCTTAACACTTGTACTATACATTCTATAGAGGTTGTAGCATAATCGGGCATGGAATCCTATGAGGCACTTCAAACCTCACTTGCACACATGTGCATGAGGTTGAGTGGAACTAACGGTTTTCTCACTCTCTCTCTTTACATGGATCACCTAGGCTAGCTCTAGGGGCGAGATTTTCCATTTCCTTCTCTTCATGATCACCTATTTTTAGGGGTGAGATGTCCATTGTTTCTTTCTTCACTTTTCTTCTCATACATCACCAAAGTGTGTATTCATGTTCTCTCTCTTCTTCCTCTCATGAACTCATAGTTTTACTATTGATAGTTCATGGATGATGTCAACTTTTCTCTTTTATGTGATCACTCATGTTTATGTGATGGCATTGGTCTTTGTGTCCTTATTAGTTGTTGTGACATTTGAGATCGATATCTCTTCGGCTAGCTAGTTTTTTGTCTTGTGTCTTGTTATTGTTGTGTGTATTTTTGCGCTTTGTCTTTGTTTTGCATGTCTTGTGCCTTTTTGTTTTGTGTGCTCTTGCATATGTTGACATGAGTTAATACCCTAAGATTGGGGGCTTTTTGCTCCTCAATATTAGTGATGTCTTATACTCCTTGTTGTATTGCTTCGCATCCCCCATCTTCATCTCTCTTTTCTTCTACTTTACTGGCAGTAGTGGTGCAAGCTATACTCCCACTAAAGTGGGGGCTAAATGTAGTGTCATAAAATTGTGACCCATGCAGTTTTAACCATGTTTTGGGTTCTCACCTTGGCGATGACATCTCCTTCCTTAACTAGGTCGTATTTCTGCATTTGCAACCCTTCTCTCTTCCCCCTTCATGTCTTGTGTCTTCTCTAGACCCTATCCAAGCCCCAAAATGGGGTAGGACAGGGGCATGGCACCACTGTCCCCAACTCTTAGGGTGGCCTTATGTCAGGTCTGCCCAATCTCCTATGCACAATTTGTCTTCAAGGTTTGCAATTCCTCTTTGTCGACCTTCAGTGGTTGAAAGTTAGTCCTTGAGGCATGTATAAAAGGGAATTCAATACCCTCATTCATGGATGGATGAAAAATGAAAATATAGATAGAGAGCATAAGGAGATGATACAAGAGTTCAAGGCCATCAAGCATTCAAGTATTCAAGTTTTCTTCATTCATATATTGGAGCAACATTACAACATCCATTTGCAAGCATGTGTGTGTGTGTGTGTTAGGGTTTTGTCATGTTACATGCCATTTTATACAACATTTGTGATTACATTCAAGAAGCAAAGCAATAATCATCAAAAAGTTGCAGATCTACAAGGTATATATCTTCATTGTTTACATTCAAGCATTTTCAATTAATTTCTTTCTAGGTTGATTCCTTAATTGGGGTTTGACTGAGGCAAACCCTTATCCAAAACCCTCCTTTCTTCTCTTTTCTATGTGTAGTTGGCAGGTACGCAACTGTAATTACAGGTTTGGGCTTCATTTGCAGAGACAAAAGAACCCTTTTCATTTTGCGGATTTTGTGGCGGACTGTGTACATTTTGACCACGTTGTTGACAACTTTTCTCCAAATTTGTAGGGCAGATCCGCATTAGTCTAATTAGCTCAAATCCAAAGTTATAACACAATCCCAAACTAGTAGCCTCACATTTCACTCATTTCCTCTCTTTTCTGTATAGTCAACAAGTCAAATTTCTCATTTACAAAAGAGGGTAAATCACACTTCAAACACTTTCAATCCACTCAAGAATTCACATCCTTGTTTCCCTCAGATTTGGATCTAGCGGATTCAACCCCTCTTTTGAATGTAAATTTCTTCCCAAGTGAAAATCATCCTAGTGGATTCCTTTCTCTCTTCTAGGTGGGGAGTCACTAGGATCCAATTTTCCACTTTACACTAATCCTATAAGATTGTTACTCATTATATTAGATTGTTCATATTATTTCCCATTTTACATTTAAGTCAAATTTATTTGTCTAACTGGGATCTCATTTTCTAGCATTGAGAGTGTAGTAAACCTAACCAAGTGAATCATTTCCCCATCCACCCCAACTAAGTGGACCTTGCAAGCTATCCTAAAGAACAATCTTCTCATTTTGAAGTTAAGGTCATATCTTAGGCGAGTGGTGAATACTAGGTTTTTCAAGGGAGTGATTGGGAAGAGGAATTTGATATATATAATACTGAAGTATGGCTCCACCTTCATACCAATAGGGTCAAGCATATCATTCAAGAACTAGTAAGAGGACTATTATGTATGGACCATAATACACCAAGGGTCCAACCTTAGTCCGAAATAGTCACATAAGAACAAGAAAGATTTCCACAACTAGTGAACCTTTATAGGCTACTTGATTCCAACTTCAATCACTCTTAGACAACCAATGGCAAGTCCTTCCTCCTAAGAAGGAGTAGCATCTAACTTGACCCACCTTCTAGCCTTGGTAATATTGTTAACTAACCCATTCACAATAGGGATAAGACTTGGCATCAATCATTGACATGATGTAGGTGACTTCCTACTAACCCTTTTGATGCAATAGTTAGCTTTGATATCCATTACCTTCACATTAGAGTAACAACTATCTCAACTAGCTCAATTGATCTAGTATCACATATATGATAGCCCTTGGTAATCTTTCACCTTCATGATATAGGTGAATGTTGAAAAGTCTATAAGGTATAATGATAGCTCCAAGCATCAATTGTTGGTATGGTCCAATGGTTGCTTGTTAATTAATTTGATATCTTGAAGATTCAAACTAGAGGTCATCTACAACCTGAAATTCGAAGATGTTATAAGTATGCTAGGATTAATATGGAGGCCATTCCATGGTAAAATTAAGATAAATTAAGATAGCTAGAGACATAAGAACACTATCTATAAAATTTTGAGCTACAATTATCTCAAGGTCGTGGATGATATTGAGGGCATAGACTAGCTGAAAAATAAATTATGAAGAAGCCCCCTTTTAAGCTTCCTAACTTTCATGTGGATGACATTGATCATGTGGAACAATTAAATGCTCTACTGATCATGGATATCATAGATAAATTTGATGATGGTTTCTTTATTGTCACAACCTGGGATGCTTAGGTGCTTATAAATGCAAGGATTACTGTGGGTTATTTTACCTCATTTTTATCACAATTTTAAATATTGCTTCATTTGAGTGTCTTTACAAAGTCACCTAAAGTCATTCATGTTCTCAAAATATTTCATACTTAGTCATTTCCTTAGATTGTTGGCACTAGTTTTGCTAACATTGTTGATAACTGGCAAAGTTTTTCTAACTCGTGTTTTTACCAAAGTCTTTGTTTTATGTCAATCGATTTCTTTGTTGACATTTTTTTGGTGAGAATTCTAACTTCAAATGTCATAAAATTAAATTTTAAAAAATTGCAATCTCTTTGTTTTGTGTTGGATTTCTTTCAAATGTTGGTAACTTCATAAGTTTTGAGAACTTTCAAAATCTCTAAAATTCTTTTGTTTCAAATGCATTCTCAAGCAATGCCTGTAAAACATGAAATTCATAAAACTCATAAGAATCCTGAAAAAGTTTGCATGAAGGGCCCATTTTGCTGACAAAGAGATAAAGGTTCCAGTTTTTGAATTAAAAACCAAAAGAAGATCTAGACATTTTCTTTCGAAAGAAAAGATAAGGGTAGTAAAAGGAGTTCACTTAACTATTCAAAATGCCGATATAGTTCATAGAGATAAGAAAATCCTGACAAACATAAGGAAATAGAAAAAATAAACTTAGGGTAGAAAAGAAAAGAAAAAATAAAGCAAGTAAAAAGAATCAAAAAATTAAGAAGCTAGCAAAAGCTTAGAGAATTACCAACAAAATGAATAAAGAGAAGAAAAGGGGATGTCAAAAGTTTGAGTATCTTCCAAACCAAGAAATTACTGATAAGAAAAGAAAAGACAATAAGTAAAAGTGGATGAAAAAGGTTAAAACATAAAAAAATAGGAAAGAAGAAGTTTTAAAAATCATAAAAACCCTGACATAGTTACAAAAATGAATGAAAGCCTAGACAAGTGTGAAGAAAATAAGCAAAGAAATATTAGAGGCAAAAAATAAGAAAGGTTAGTAAATAGATTTGAATTGTTGGTGTCACTACTAGAAGTATGAAGCATTGATGGTCTACATAGAGAAGTAGATGGGCTAGTTAATGTTGTAATTTATATATCAATTAGAGTAAATTCAATAGATTTTTTTGAAGCAAATTCAGAGCTAAATGAGCACCTTGCAAGTAGAGCACGAGAAAGCTCAAATTAGTAGACAAAGGTGATAGATTTAAGCCCTGTAGACTCTAATCAAGCTAATAAACTAGTATGTTAATCTCATACACCTGATAAGAAAATAATCAAAGCATTTTATGATTCTTAAGTTGGTACCTGATTTTTCCCACAAATTTGTTAAATATTTTACCCTAAAGGCAAGATGAAGTACAAATTCATGGATACGAGTAGTTGACGGGGTTGGATTTTTTTTTCTAGAGGTAGGTGAAACTAAGCTAGGGAAAATTAACTTAGAGGAGTTTGAAAAGTGAATCAATAGTCCTGACAAATAACCAATCACACAAAAGCTATTAGATAGTGGTGTCATGGAAGTAGCTACATTTCCAGTCTCCATTCAGTGCAAATACCTAGTTCTAGAATGTATAAATCATTAAAATCCATATCTAGAGAAATCAAAACTATGTATAATCATTTGTTAGTCACATTCGACAGGGATACCATTAGTTCTTGTCCGAGACTACCAAGGAGAGAAGAGTATGCAATTTGGGATTTTTATTTGTCACTGGGTCATTTCAACACAAAAAAAGGTGTACAAAAATATCCTTGCCAAGGAATGGTTAGTAGCCCCAAAGAAAGGATGATCTCAGTTACCTAGAAACCCGCACAAATCACATTTTAAGGAGGAAATTGTAGATTTTGTTGTTTTATTACATAGGATACATGGAAATGATAAAGCACATCACTTTGAAGAATGGACATATTACTTTGTGCAATTGATATATGTTGGAAAATAATTTGTGTTGGGCCAATTTAATTTCAAATATGCTACATTTTTCCTTGTGCAATTTCTACATTCATAAAAGTCTTAGCTTGTAATCATTCATGGCCTAGACTAGATCATGTACAAGAATTTGAAGAATGCATTCAAATATACAACTATTACCTAGACGTCTAGTTAGGAAAGAGTAATAAGAACTTCAGGAGGGTAAATGAAGTGTTTACCATGCGATTGGTAAGGGATTTACAAGGAGATATTCCTTAGAGGATTTCTTCTAAAGATAAGAACTTCATTAACATATATGGTAGCTATTTAATCTAGTATTCGATTCATATATATTTTTAATGATGTAAAACTAGGTTTTGACCAATTAAGGTAATAAAACCACTAATTTTACTTGGAGAACCAATACATTGAAAGAGGGGTGAATACACTAGATTTAGCTATAATCCAAATAGATAAAGGGCTAGAATCTATTATCAAGTGTAGCCATGGGGATTAAATCCCATCAGGAAGGGAGAGATCCCATCTGGTTTCAAATTGGGACCTATTTTTAATGGGGACCGGGATGTTGGTGGTGCCTTCATCTAGGACTAGGGTGCCCCATGTCCTGGTCCTCCAAAAAGAGAAGCAAAAACTTAGAGACAAGGGGAGGCCATCTCTCAGATGGGGCCCACTCAATTGTATTAGTAAGTGACATCAAGGTTGGAGTAAAATGGGTGGCAAAATGGTCCTAGTAGGCATGAAAATGGGACATGCTAAAGTAGGAGAATAAAAATGTGAAATTTATCGATTATATTTTATGATGGTACATTCAACCCCCACTTAATGAGAGTATGAGCCTATGCAAATACTCGTGGTAAAGTATAAAGATATAAAAGATAAGGAAGGAGTAAATAAGAGTGAGATCACAAGGAGATAAGATATCAATAATTTTGAGGAACCAAACCTCCAGTCTTAGGATCTTAAATCACACAATCCCATGCAAGGACACACAAAAAAAGACAAAGACAAAAATCCAAACAACAATAAAAAGACATACAATGCTATGAAGTTGGCTAGTTGCATAGAAGTGCTTGGACATTCCACTCCTCTAACCCAAATTGAGATATCTATGCTTATTCCTATAAATATTGCTAATGTTTTGACATACACATCTTCCATCATGGCTACTATCGTACAAAATGGTAATGATATCCATGTTAGTGGTGGGGGAAATACTGTCAACCAATATGCTTATGTTCTACCTTCAACCAAACTCTCTTTTACTTCTCAAAACATGCATCAACCATCTCCTTCACCAATCAACCACAATGCTTCACCTGTCTATCACACTACACTTGGAAATCCTTCATCACAATCTAACCTTTTCCAATCCAATTCATCCACCAAAAGTACCATAAACCATTTTTAAAAAAATGTTATATTAATAATTGGCCAATTCAAGCCAACCCAAATTCACTATCCCTACATATACCACAAGTAGCCCACTTTCCATTGAGATCCTTAGCACTCCACTCCCACAAAACATTGAGGTCCTTCATTTTGATAAATATCATGGAAATGGTGACCCCCACACTCATGTGAAATTATTTTCTACTTTATGTACTGATTTATTCTATGACAACAAACTCCTTTCAACACTCTTCCTTCGATCCTTGAGATATAGTACCTTGGAATTCCTTTTCTCCTTGCTTGGTTATTCAATTATTAATTTTCAGCAATTGGTAGATGCATTCTTTTAGAATTTTCAAAACAATATTGGGCCACATGCTACTTTACATTGCAAACAAGGTGTTAAAGAAAAAGTAACTAATTTAATTGGTAGACATCAACATATGTATGCACAAATTGCTTTTTGTATTCTTGATTTTGATTTTTAAATAATTTTCATTGATAATTTGCAGAAAGATATTATAGAGAAAATTTTGTTTTGTGAATAAGCTTCTTTCATACAAATGTACACAAAAATTCACAATTATCAACTTTCATTAAGTCAACATGAAGCCTTTTCATCTTTGATTCTAGTTGGTAAGAAAGAATATGCTTGAATCAAACATTTCAAAACTTTAGAAAATGATTTTTGTTTCATTAAGATCAACAGTAACAATTCTTCCAACTATATTGACTCAAGTTTCAACCACAATACCACCTATTGTAGCTCACTATTTTTCTAGAACCTTCAACTATAGCAGCTTCACACACCTTTCTAAGTCCTTGCATAGCATTATGTTTGAATTGATCAATAACAAATTAATGTAGCTTCCCCTATCTACCCTGTAGACCCATCTAAACCTTTAACTCCTTCCTATAATTTTAAAGACTTTTGTCAACACCATCGTCAACCTAGGTGAGACATGAATAAATGTATACATTTGAAGCAAACATACACTACTAATATTTTCTATCAGAAGTGATAACCTTCAAAAGAGTTACATGTTGCTACAAAAGAGTTGCAAAGTACAAGGATATATCAGCCTTCATATGAGCCATCAAGCCTCTCATCAAAATCATTCAACCTAAATTTATGCATCCCACTAACACTATTCTCAAGAGCAAGTGGAGGCATAAATTATTCTCTCTAAAAAATTATTCTCAAGAGCAAGCAAGTAGATTGACAAAGTAAAATAAAAATAATTATTTAGAATTTCTAATCTACGTATCATAGATGGATTAAGAATGCATGACGATAAAAAAATGACAAGTAGGATTCACAAGTGACATTGAATGTATACTATTTGAGAAATGTGACTTGTAGGTTTTCCAACAACAATTTTTTTTTGTCCAATTTTGTGAAGCAATCACTGGTGAGGAGGGACATCAAAGAGATCAATCCAGACCAATTAGGAAAAGTAAACACAATGGAAACACAAAGATATGATGGAGGCTATGTAGAATAGATTATTTATTCCATGAAAATTGATTACATCCAACCGGTAGCAACCAAATTACAACATACTGGCTCACAGGCCTGGTAGAACATACAGGATAGGTCACAACCAGGACCCTTGAATCTTAAGATCTATCTTCTACATACAATATATCTACTTCATTCTTCAATTGATCCATTATAATTCATAATTACAATTATATGTATCGATCCAAAGGATCCAATCGGCCCAAAAGGGATCAAAACCCAAAGAACAAGACCTAACGTGTAAAATAACAAGGTCGACCTCTGCCAAGAGATTCTTTCAAAAAATCCAAAGGATGAAACATAGACCATGGGAAAAGGTCAACCACACACCAAGGAACATCAGAATCAATTCCCAAGGCTCCGCAAGCTTCAGAAGGGGTTTTGGTAGATCACCAAAATAGGCCCAGGCAGCCGATAACAAGAACTGTCAATTGGTAACAAGAAACTGTCAAGGAAATCAATATCTTACCAAAAAAAGATCCAAATTAGTTGCGTTCTGGAAAAAAGAAAGGTGATCAAGTCTTCAAGTAGAATCTAACTCCACAAGATCCAGTGAGCCAAAACCAGGACACATAGAAGAAAAGCTAAAATTGCAAACAAAAAGCAAAACAAAAAGAAAATGTTTTTTCTTGATGCAAGATTGCTATGAACTGGGGATGCTCCTGCATCAGACATCCGAGGTTATTGAAAAAGTGAGTCTCTCACTTTGCTAGGGTCAAAAGAAAACCAAGGTGGTCTACCTCTTCTTGAGAAATCCAAGGTGAATCTTCAACTGGTCTATCCTTCCACTTCACAAGATACTCCTTATACTGACTGCTCTGGGTACTACGCCCAATCCTACTATCCAAAATCTCTTCAATATGATTCAGTTCCTTTTGAGGAAACTATTTCTCCAAGTCTGCAATACTATCCTCACTGAATTTTGGTTCATGATACTCATGAAGATCTGCAATATTAAACTTAGGTGAAATAATCAGACTATCTGGTAACTCTACTTCATATGCATTTCCAGAACTGAACCTCCTCAAAATCCCGCAAGGTCCAAACTTCTTCATCTGCAACTTGTTATAAGTTCCAACCAAGAATCTTTCTTTTCTCAGATATACCATCACTTCATCACCAACTTCAAATTCCTTAGGTCTCCTCTTCTCATCTTCCTTCTCCTTATACTTGTTGTTCATGCTTCCAAATGCTTCTTAACCTAAATATGCAATGCTACCATGTGATCTGCAAAGTCTTCTACTTTTGAACTTCTTTGGTCTTCACTGCTAATGTCTCTCAATTTTGATATACCTCTAGGATGCACTCTGGTAACAATCTCAAAAGGTGTTCTTCCTATACTTCTATTCACTGAATTGTTGTAGGCAAACTCTTCTTGTGCAAGGATCAAATCCTAACTTCTGGTTTTATCTCCCACTTAACATCTCCACAAATTTCCCAAACTTCGGTTAACTACTTCTATCCCTCCATCAGTCTATGGATGAAAATTAGAAATGAACTTCAAATCTATCTTCATCTTCTTCCAAAGTCTTCTCCAAAAATAGCCAACAAACTTGGTGTCTCTATCTGAAACTATGCTCTTAGGCAATCCATGCAATCTCACCACTTCCTTGAAAAATAGGTCTGCTACATGTAATGCATCTGATGTCTTCTTACAAGGTATGAAATGAGCCATCTTTGAGAATCTATCCACTACCACAAATATAGAATCATTCCCTCTTGGTGTTTTAGGCAATCCAAGTACAAAATCCATGCTTATATCCTCCCAAGGTCTTACCGGTACTATCAAAGGTTTATACAATCCCACATTTTGACTACTACCCTTCGCAACTTGACAAACTCTACAACTTTGCACATATCTCTTAACATCCTTATGAATATGGGGCCAAAAGTACTGTTCACTCACCAATGCTAATGTTTTGTCAATGCCAAAATGTCCACCTAGTCCTCCACCGTGTTTCTCCTTTATCAAATTCTCCCTCATAGAACTCTTAGGTATGGACAATTGAACTCCTCTAAATAACATCCCATCCTGAATCAAGTAATCCAACCACTTGCTTCTATCTACCATAACTAGTTCTCTACATGCTTTCCAAGGTTCTGCAAAATACGGGTCATCATCATACAAGGTCTTCACATCTTCAAATCCTACTACTGTCACTCTCATATTTGTCAATAAATTCCTTCTCCTACTCAATGCATCAACAATTTTTTTAGATTTCCTACTTCTATGCTTCAACACAAAGGTATAACTCTACAATAATTCTACCCATTTCATATGTCTCTGATTTAACTTACTCCGACTCTTCAAATACTTGAAAGCTTGATGATCTGTATACAACAAAAAATCCTTAGGCAACAAGTAATGTCTCGACTTCTTCAAGGCTTGAACTATGGCATAAAACTACTGATCATACACTCAATATCTCCTCCGAGCATCATTCAATTTCTCACCAAAATAAGCTACTGCTATCCCTTCCTGACTCAAGACTGTAAAGCTCTGAAGTTAAAAGATTATAAGACGGGGGGGGGGGGGGGGTGAATCATACAAACTTAATCTTCAATATATTCAATAGATTCAACCTCGGTAGAATATACTACAAAATATAGTTAAAACTGTAAAACATTTAAACTCATGAACATATAACATCACAACACATATAACACCAGATTTAACATGGAAACCCAAATAGGGAAAAACCATTGTGGGATTTCGGACCCACTAAGAAATATACCCTTCTAGAGTATGCTCGGTTAAAAGCAAATCCTATTAAATATTACAAACACATTGCTATATGTGACCCGATTAAGGGATTTCCCTCAGATTTGTTAGGATCTTGCACTTTGTTAGAAGTAACCTTGTTAAAGGATTTCAAACACTCATTTAGAATGTTACCTTGCTAGAGGGTTTACAAATAAGACTGTTAAGTCCACTCCGTTAAGAGATTTTCTGTCACTTACAAAATAAACAACAATAATTAAATATATCTGCAACTTCACATCTGAAATGCTAAAGTAGATTCTATTTGCTCAAAACAATCTTGTTATATGACTTATCTTGTCCCTTGTTGGGCTTCTCAATCTATTCTTCAATAAGATCTTCAAGCTTCTATGCTTAGTAAACATTACTGTAGCATCAATGTGCATACATTTGCCTGCATACATTGTTCATCAACAATTCCTTATTTATAAACAATTCTAACCGCTTAATCTCCTTGATCACATTTCCCATGATCAATCTTAGCTATCAGATCTTCAAACTTGACCAGGTTCAATGTATCCTTCGATCTGAAAAATGTTTTACCTTGCCTTGGAACTTGCATTCCTTTCTTGGAACTTGTGCTAGGTTATTGCGGTTCAATCTGTGTTGTAGATCTGTCTCTTGATTTTTCATTGCCATAGATCCTTAACAAACTTCATGTGCGGCATACCAATCATTTATTCAACTCCAGCTCATTAGCATCCTTTATTAAATAATGCTTGTATTCATCCAATGCAATCTATTATAATTCAGTTGTTACTCGGTTAACACTGAACTTCACTCGGTAGACATTCTACCTTCTTTAACCGATATCGATAACCTTAGGGTTTACCGACTAGGTTCCTTGATCGGTGACATAGTACAGTATTAAACTTAAAATCAACAACATATTTAGGATATCAAAACAATCAAAACAACATGATCTCATCATTGTCTAACTCGATAATAGTTGCCCATTGAATAACTCATTTCTCCCCTTTATTATCACATTCTTTTTGTGTCACTTACCGACCTCTTAATACTCATCAAAACATACTTCTCAAGATATGGCAACATCATACTGAATCAAAAATCAATTGCTTGACATCAATGACAAAATAATATTATTAAGATAGTAATCATCCTTCTTTAGTTATATCAATAATCTTCAACAACCTTCTCAATTTCCTTATTGAAATGCCAACAATCTTCCTTTCTATTGTAATGCCAACAAAGACTTCTCCTATTGCTGTTCCACTTGCATCACAATCCACTTGAAATACTTTATTGAAATATGGTAAAGTCAACACAGGCTTCTCAGTCACTTTCTGCTTCAACAGTTCAAAATTTTTGTTTGCTCTAGTGGTCCACTTGAATTCCTTCCAATCTCCTCTCATGGTCTCAATCATAGGGTTACAATAGAACTGAAATTTCTGATAAACTTCTAGTAAAATCTAGCCAATCCATGAAATGATCTTACCTCTCCATTTCTTTCTAGTGTAGGCCTTCCACTTTCTCAAGGTCCATCTTCAAACCATCCTCAGATATCACAAATCCATCAGGTACATTATCTGAAATGATGTCTTCATATTATGTTAGAAAATCTTTTATCTCTTCTGGTTGTTCTCCTTTCGGTTCTAGTTTCTCAGTCTTCTTAGGAATTAAGGCAAAACACACATTCTGATGTCTCAGTCCATCCATGAATTTCCTTCCATCTACCAAACATATTCTAGCATTCGTATAGACTTCACTCTTCAAAGGTTCCTCCAAGGGTAACAAGGTTTGCTTCATCCCATAGGCCACAATAGTGTATGTATTCTTCCTCCCATCATGTACTACTTATCTATCAAACTGCCAAGGTCTACCCAACAAAAGATGACAAATGTCCATAGGCATTATATCACGCAAGACTTCATCATGATAATTCCCAATTTTTAATTTCACCAAACATTGTTCACTTACTAACAACTTATGTTCATCCCGAATCCATGCTATCTGATAAGGCTTAGGGTGCTTCAATATCTTCAATTTCAACTTATTCACCATCTCTTTTGAAGAAATATTATCTGAACTACCACTATCAATAAAAAATTTACAACACTTACTAGATATCTTACATCTAGTCTTGAACAAATTCTTCCTCTACAAAGGTGATGCAGAGAGTCTTGGAGCTTTGTTTGTTACACCTTCTTGAGTGACTTGACCTACTCAACCCTTCAACTACTCAAGTCCTTCCTGTGGCACTTGGCAGGGGTTATGCTAATGGGACCTCAAAGGTCTGAACCTTCTTGAATTTACTCCTAGGTATAGCCAATGGTTTTTGGTCAATCAAGTCCACTTGTGGTTGCCACCTCAATTACTCACACACTCCTCTCCTGGGCTCCAACCACTCCTGTAAGGATCTTAACACACAATATCTTCCTATGGTTTCCCAATGCATCAATAAGGTGTATTCAATGTGTTTTGAGGTTTAAGACTCACCAAATCCATCTCCCTGGTTTCTTAATCCTTCCAGGTCTCTATCGACACCTAAATAGGCCTAATTGCATTAGCCCTCCCTAGGTGGTTTTAGGGGTTTAATTTGAAAAAATACCAAACAAGACTAGAAATAAATCATGGATTTGAGTACCCTTTTCAAAGTTAGAGAAAATACTAGAAAAGTGCATCTGGGTTATCTGTACAAGTGTGGTTTCCAATACTGCACTATTTTGAAGGGTTTTAGGCCTAGCCAGTGACTTGGCGAGATGGGTCTAAAAATCTTCACCAGTCAAATATCCTGCTCCAGAAAATCCTAGAAATAAATCATGTATTTGATTACCCTTTTGGAAGTTAGAGACAATACTGGAAAAGTGCATCTGGGTTATCCGTACAAGTGGGGTTTCCAATATTGCACTATTTTGAAGGGTTTTAAGCCTAGCCGGTGACTTGGCAAGATGGGTTTAAAAATATTCACCAGTCAAATCTCTTGCTCCAAAAAATTTGGGAACCTTCAAGGGAAATCAGAGGGCTTTCCATTCATGTGCCACTTGGACCTATACTTGTAGACACCCAAAATTGTCATGTCTGATTAAATAAATATTTTATTTATTTAATTATCTAAGCCTAATTCTTCTATTAATTAAATAAATCTTTATTTATTTAATTAATTCATTTTATCCTCTTCCAGCCTTATTTCTCATTTAAATAAATACATTTATTTATTTAAATTATCATTTTCCTAAATTAAATAAATATTTTATTTATTTAATTGGTCTCATTTCTTCTATTAATTAAATAAATCTTTATTTATTTAATTAATTCATTAGCTTTTTCTACCTATGACACATGTCATTCATCTCTTAATTCCTACACTACCTACCTCTTTCACTATTTTATTATTTCTTTTACCTACCCTCTAATCCTAGCCGACCTCCTTTTTACACCTCTCAATCTTATCCCTCCATTTCTTATGGTGTCTTCTATTTAAGAAGATGCCTCCTTCATTATCAAACCCTAACAGCTTGATCATTTGACTATACTACGATCCTACTTGCAACCACATTCCGTTCTTTGTTGAGCTCTTGTGCACATAAAATCTGAGAGCAAATATATCAAGCAAGATCAATGGAGATAGGAAGAATGGAGATCAAAACCCTATTGGACATATGATGGTATCATCTTTGTGATTTTGTTTTATTTACATTGTCTTAGGTAATCTTCATATGTTATGGTGGATCTTTGTTATTGTTAGGCTAGGGTTTGGTGGTTGAATTCATTTAGCCTTTCAATTCTGTTATTATTGTTATCCATTTTCACCACAAACAGTACTAATCTCCATGTGCTCACAAATCATACTTTTCTTGCTGTCCTAACTCACCTACTCCCAGTGGTGAGCCTAGGGATTCATTGTTTCTCCTCCTCCTAGACCTGCAACACCACATAAGCTATTCCTAAGCTATTTAAAGACCCTAACCTAGCATTCCTAGTGATTTCAACAGGTTCCATCAAAGAATGCCTAGGCAAGATTGCAAAGAATGGAAGAAATCTCTACAACCTGAAACAATTGAACCTCAAAATCAATCTTAATTAAAGAAAATACAATTAACATTCAAATATGGCAATGATTTTACACCATCTAGTCCGTACTGGACCGTACAAACAAGGAAAACAAGACAAAAATTGTCAACAACCAGTGGAATAAAGGTTGCTTCACAAACCAAAAAGTCGCTCTTGCATTTCCAATCCTCCAACCTATACAATGAAGTAAAATTTGTCTTATATCCACTTTTTTCAGTCAGTTCAACCAACTTCCTAACGCCTATTACCAAAAATGCAACTTTTGCAAGAAATTGCAAAATGTTGCTCAACAACTTTTGACAACTTTTTGCTCTAGGATGCAATTTTGCATTCTATTGCATTCTAAGACTCTTGAAGGTCCTCAAAAACCCTACAAGACCTAAACACAAATCAATTGACTCCTAATACATGAATATATTCATCTGGAGTATTTTGCCTGTGAACTACCTAAGCATCTCACTTCTTAGGCTAACATCATCCTGAGCACAATTGACTCAAACCAAAATTTAGACAACTCAACCATGGCTCTACTGAATCCTCAATGGTTGGTCCATTATTACATCACAAATTTAACACACAAACTTAAAATAAAACAAATATTTCATTCTTGGAGTGCTAGGTGCCTTGCACCATACTCCCCTAGGCCAAAGAACTCAAGTCCCTTGAGTTATACGGTTTGAAATCTCCACTCCATGCTGAAGTATATCTGCCTCTGACATCCACATGGCATCTAAATTAAGTAACCCTTTCCACTTGATAAGATAGTGCTTGTAGACTCCTTTCCTTGTCTTTTTTACTATCTTGGTATCCAAGATACTCTCTAACTCAACCGAATGACTAGGTGGCAAATCCTTTACCCAATCTTTATGAACCGGTGATGGCATGTCTATCTGATTTGTTTGTGTCTCTCCCTTGTATGGATAGAGATCACATACATTAAAAATAGGAGATATCCCCAAGGTAGGAGGAAGTTCAACCTCATAGGCATTCTAAATAATTTTCAAAAGCAATAATCCTAGCTCCTAGTAACAGACAAAGTGATCCATCATTAGACCATGGTCCTTGTTTGGAACTTGTAAAAGCTCCATCTACCATGCTTGATGTGGCTCCTCTTGCATACTATCCGCCTTACTAAAATAATGATGAACAAGATCGAGAGGTGGATAAGGTGCTTTATTAGCTTCATTGGCACTATAGATTCTTTCTCTCTTCTCTTGCTTGTTTGTGATATTCTTCTATTTATCTCTCTATTCTTCTATTTATTGTCCCTAGAGTTGTCTACTTGAGGATGATGTAAAAAGTTGAGATCTTTTTTGGTCTCTCCCATGTTGACTCAAAAGACCCATGTGCTCCCTTATTCCATGGTGGTTTCCTTTCTTTGAGGGATAAGGACAATTCTATGCATATATATATATATATATATATATATATATATATATATATATATATATATATATATATATATATATATATATATATATGAGCTATCATAAATCATACTAACTTCAAAGATAGGTGAAACCACCTCACATTTTGTGTTTTGTTTTTTTTGTTCATTATCCTTTCATTTATCTCCTCTTGGGGGGTAAATCATTGTGGTATCATGCTTGTCTTTTTGGGTGTATCCTAACTTAAATAAATTTCTCTCGATTAAGTGTGCACAATCGTTTAGCATGGGGACATATACTCCGCTCAATGATTCTCTCTCTTGCATATCTTGATACTTAAAGTTACTTAACTTTTACTTTGTAATTTATGGTATCTTTCTTTTCATGACTCGTCGTAAGAGAATTTTACTAGTTGTCGCCATAGTTATCTCTTTCTTTCTCTCATGATCTTCCCTTCTACATTGTCATTGAAGTGTGAGATCCTAAAGTCCACTAGGGGCTTGGTGTATCTTGCCTCCTTGATGACTTGGTGAAAGTCTTTCAATCTGAACCCTTTGTACTTTACCGAGAATATTATTGACTTCATACTCCTTCTAAATTGGAGGCTAAATGTAGCATCCTAAAATTGCCCCCCTTGCAGTTTTTGACCATATTTGGGTCTTTGCCTTAGTGTTTGTGCCCCTTGGCTTGATTGAAGACATGATTATACTCATACACATCACAATGCCAAAATATTGACTTTGCACTTATCTTGCACCTTGATCCTAGCCTAAAATAGGGCAGGACTACGACGTAGTGCCCTGGTCCTCCCTAAAATGAAGCCGTTCAAAACTCTTTTTCCCAATTCAAATTTGAGTGGGATTTCACCTTTGTGTCGACTCATGTTAGAAAATTAGCCAATTAACCTGACAAGAAGTTATATAAAGAGATTTACCCTCTCATTTGGATATCCACAAGAATCCATCAATTAGAAAGAGCACACATATGACATTAAGAGATCAAACATTCAAGCATTCAAGAGAAATTAAGCATTTTCAGTCTTCCTTCAAACCTTGGAGGAACAATAAAGTCAAGGACCAAGTATTGAAGTGAAGATATACATCCTATTTCATGAAACCCTAATTCCATGTGGAGGCAAATAAAACTTCACAAGGAGGAAACAAGTGTGCAGTTGTACTTTTGGAAATAAGCTTCAGACACAGAGACAAAACAATCCTTTTCGGTGCACAAAAAATTTGAAGGACCAAGGAGCAAAGCCATGGTCCCTACTTTTTTGGGGCATTTTCATAGGGCATATCAAAATTATCTCACATTTCTCAGATTTAGGTGCACGAATGAATCCTGAACTTGTAGCTTAGTATTTTCTCAGTTTTGTCTTCAATTTCAACACTTTACCTTAAATCAGCATTTCAACTTACAAAAGAGGGAATAAAACATCATAATCAATAAATCCACTTAGTATTCAATCCTTATTTGATTTTTGATTGAATCTAGTGGATTCCTCCCCTCTTTTGAATGCAAAGGAAATCCCCCTAAAAAGAAAAAATTGTTTTGGTGATTTCTCCTTCCATGTTGCAAACTGCATAAGATAAGCTTCTCAATGATCCAATTGCATGAAAACCAAAGAGTGTTATCTACTTGTAGAATATTTGGTAATGTCTTAGAGTTAGTCAAGTTTTTTATGGTGTCATGCATGTGGGTGATGGATGATAGGAGTTACTCAAGAGGCTTGGATGATTTTCACCAATGTCATGTAGGTCATAGAGCTAGGGGCATACAATTGATGGAGGCCATTTCTATTACGTAGTAGCCCTATGAGACTACAGAGGAAAAGGGAATTCATAAAAAAAAAAATTAAGAATTGAGTTAATCCTTTGCTGGCTCAATGGTTAATAGTTAACTTACCACGTGCCTTGTTGTAGCATCGTAAACTATATCCTCATATAATTTCATAATCACTTGGGCCTTGCTTTCACATTTCCACCTTCTATGCCTTGATCTTACTTGATTTTACTCACACCAACATTATATTTTCAATCCTCATTTTCTTCTATGCTCTTTGGTTTTATATTTAGCCCCAATGGAATGGTCAAGGGAACATAGTGCCCTTGTCTAGACCAAAAGGGTCCAATTTTGGATCCTCCAGTCAAAAAGATTTTGGGTGGAAATATATTTCCTGTGTCAGCCTTCATAATTTCAAAGACATTTCATGGGGTAAGATATACAAGCAAGTCTTTCCCCTCATTTGAAACATTCCTCCACAAGTTTTGAATTAAAATCTTTCAAATTTAAGTGGGAAAGTAATCAAGCATCAGTAGAAGTGAAGGAGAGGTCATGCATTTCGATTTCAAGCATTCAATATGACATCCATGATCAAGTTCTTATGAAGACAAAGATATATTTCTACATGACAACATCTATTGGCATGATTGGCAAATGAAGTAGAGTTGTTGTTGGCATTGATGTCAACTAGGTCAAGTGCATTATCAAAGGGGGAGTTGGATGCTAATGGAAATATTTAACATATTCATAACAATGTTTAGTATGTTTTAGTTAGACTACCAATGTTTTAGTATGTGTTGGTCAGACTATGACAACTATTGATGTCAATTGGGATAATCAAAGACACTATACAGGGGAGATATGTCAGCAAAGATGCTATTTGACAATGATTGACTATGTGTTCATGAAGTTTGTGTTCTTGAAGGAAGGTGAGTTTGATCTAAATACACTTGAATGTAGAAGCATGTTTGATTATTGGATTTGTGCATAGTTGTCAAGAACATAAAAGATTGAGTTCATGTTCTATGAACAATGAAGTTTTTGAGGCTATATGTCGTTTGCACAAGGTTGATGATTGTCAAGGTGCATTGTATACTTCAATATTATGTTTATTTGAAGTCTCATTATAGATAAATCAGTTTGAGTTTGAGTAAAAGAGTTTACAATGCAAGTTATTGTATTATGTCACCATAATGACACGAACCTATAATAGAATTACATATTCATGTGAATAGAACCACAAGAACTTTATCTGTTTGACTTAATAATGCATAGTGATGAATATGAATGATTTTAGTTATTATTTAATTCCAAAGGTTGGTATTTACTCTCTAAAATATGTGCCTATGATATTTGAGTTTTCATATTTTAAAATATACCAACAATTAGTTTCTAAGACATAAAATTGATGGGTGGTTACTGGTTTAATTCTTTAAATAACTGACTTTCAACTGCTCAATGAAGATTTAATGTGCTGAAGTTTGGTTGAAGAAAGGTTGGAATGTGTACTAAAAGAAAGAATGTTTCTTTTGTAGATGGCATGAATGCTTAGTGTCACATCCTGATCCCCCTCTATCTCTCTCTCTCTCTACATCTTGATCTATCCCTCTTTTCCTCTCTCCCAATCTCTAGCTATCCATCTCTAAGTACTTATTTGTATCTCTTCTCTCCCTCTCTTTATCCATGTAACTCGCCACCCACTCTATCTTTATAAAATTACAGAGGAAGTGAGGAAGAGGTGGGTAGAGTGCTTGGTAGGGGAGATAAAGAGAGTGATTGGGGACATAGATGGATAGAAAGAGAGGGATATGGGAGATAGATATAATTAGAGAGAGATGGATAGGTAGAGAGGGGGAGAGGGAAGGAGGGAGAGGTGAAGATATAGAGATGGAGAGAGAGAGAGAGAGAGAGAGAGAGAGAGAGAGAGAGAGAGAGAGAGAGAGAGAGAGAGAGATGAGAGAGAGAGAGAGAGAGAGAGAGAGAGAGAGAGAGAGAGAGAGAGAGAGAGAGAGATAGGTAGAGAGAGTGAGAGGGGAGATAAAGAGTGTTTGGGAGATAGATGGATAGAAAGAGAGGGAGGGAGGAAATAGAAAGAAGTAGAGAGAGATGGATAGGTAAAGAGTGGGAGAGAGGGAAGGAGGGAGGGGTGGAGAGGTAGAGATGGAGAGAGAGAGATGTATGTAGAGAAAGATAAGTTGGTAGGGGGAGAGAAAGGTATGTACAAAGAGATAGAGATGTATATGCATAGAAATAGAGGTAGGTAGGGAGTAAGGGGAGGTGTGCATATAGTGAAAGGATGTAGAGAGTAGAGAGTTAAGGATGTGAGAGGGAGAGGTAGAGATATAGTTCTATATCTTGGGAGAGAGAGGAGAGAGTGAGATAGAGAGGTAGAGAGGGGATGGAGGGGAGATAGAAGGGTAAAAGTGTAGATTTGTGTCACACTTTGGGCCAACTAAATAGATCTGATCGAAACATCATAAGACATCATAGGATGCCTTAATACATCCCAGAACATCCTTTGACCCCATAAGAGACCTAGGACCCCTTAGTACATCCTAGGACCTCTTAATACATCATAGGATGCCTTAATACGACCTAGGACATATTTTGACCCCATAAGAAACCTAAGACACCTTAATACATCCTACTATGTATCCTTGAACCCTACATATGTTTAAATATTATACATACATGTATAGTTAGATGTTTAGATGTTTAAATTTCTTTCTGACATGTTTAAATGTTATGTATATGTTCTAGATATTTTCAATGTTATGTATATATTTTATACATGTATAGTTATATGTTAAAATGTTATCCTAGGACCCATTAGTAGATCTGAGGACCTCTTAAGACACCTTGGGCCCCTTAAGACACTTATGACCCCTTAGTATATCCTAGGACCTATTAAGGCATTATAGGACCCCTTAGTACATTTTAGGACATCCTTTGACTTCTTAAGACATCTGGTACATCCTAGGACCTCTTAAGATATCATGCAACCCCTTAGTACATCCTAGCTGCTATTAACACTCATACAACCCCTTAGTACCTCCTAAGACATCTTTTGACCCCTTAAGGAACCTAGGATCCCAAGTAGTACATATTAAGACATCGTACCACTCCTTATGACATCGTAGTACATCCTAGGACCCCTTAGCACATCCTAGAACCTATTGAGACAGATCACACAACCCCTTAGTACATCCTAGGGCCTCTTAAGACATCCTATGACATGAGAAAGGCCCTTAGTAGGACCTATTATGACATTATACCCCTTAGTAGGACCTGTTAATGGGTCTTATGTCATAATAGGTCTGCTTAGGGGTATTATGACTTAATGGGACCTAGATTATGACATAACACCCCTTAAGAGGACCTATTATGACATTAAATCTCGTAGTAGGACCTATTATGACATAAGACCCCTTATTAGGACCTATTATGACACAATAGGACCAATTATCATAGAATAGGACCTACTATGACATAATAGGACCTATTATGTCATAATAGGACCTATTATGTCATAATAGGACCTATTATGACATAAGACCCCTTAGTAGGACCTATTATGACACAATAGGACTGATTATCACAAAATAAGACCTACTATGACATAATAGGACCTACTGTGACATAATAGGACCTACTGTGTCATAATAGGACCTATTATGTCAAAATAGGACCTACTATGTCATAATAGGTCCTATTATGTCATAAGAACCCTTTAGAGGACCTATTATGTCATAAAAGGTCCTTAGTAGTCCAACCTATTATTATGTCACAATAGGACCTATTATGTCATAATACCCTTTAACAAGTCCGACTAAGGACCTTTTATGACATAATATGTCCTCTTAAGGGGTCTTATGACATAATAGGATCTATTATGACATAATATGACCTATTATGTCATAATAAGTACTTTTATGTTAAAGACCCTTTAAGAGGACCTATTATGACATAAGACCCCTTAGTAGGACCTATTATGATGAAATACCCCCTTAGTTTTTTTCATTTTTTAACACAAAACTAGCACTCATTAGCATTAGCAACAAGCAAAAATAAACCATCTCGACCACTTGTCCAGTGGCAGGATAAAATATAACTTTCAAAGAGAACTAAATTTTGGTGGCATAACCAACCACTTCCACTTATTCAGTGGGGATTACAAAGCTTAACTGAAAGCTTATTGAAAGCGAAACTTGACGGTATAACTAGCCACTTGCACCTTTTAAGCGGGGAATACAAAATGAAAATAACTAGAAACTTATTGTAGCAGAAACTTAGCAATATAACTAGCCACTCCACTAATTCAGTTGGAAAGAGTTATCTTCAAATCTGAAATTAAGCAAGTTGTTTAATACTACTGAATTAGTTGATACAAAAAGATAACTACGAAAAAACTCAGAGATTTCATCATTATATCATTTCTAATCCATAGAATGTCTAATCTAAACCCGATGCCAAAACAAATATAGTGAAAATAGAGAATTCAGATAGCGTTTACCAACTTTGATTTGTGATAGCAATATTATGATTTTTTTGAACAACTACCTAGGAAATCACTGTTATGTTTGTATCTCTCTTGAATCACCTTTGAATGAGCCCAAAGTAGAAGAAAATGAAGCATAGAGGCTAGATAACCAAACAAGGATATAAAGCCACCTCAAAGAACAAATCAAATAGATGGTACACTCTCCAATGCAACCACAAAACATGGTATGAACAACAAGTTGGTCTAAACAGCTTTAAAAATTGCATACTCCTTAAATTACACAATCTAGAGCAAATGGATGCGTAGGGAATATGAGAAGAATGAATCTGTACCTACAAAAATTAGTTAAATCCTCCAACCAGGGTCAGTTAAAACATGAAATCAGCAAAGGGTTTCCACAACTGAAAAAACCAAGAACTTCTCTATTGAATCTAATGGCAACCTCTAAATGAAGTTGCTCCAATCAACTAGGAGTTTTCTTTCAAACTCAAAACTGGAACAACCTAGGAAGGCATGCAACCTCAAAGCTAATACTCTAAAAACATTTTAGTAGCACTCTGTTATATCAATATTCAACATCCCCAAATGAGCCTCTCAAACTTGTTTTTATAGGTTTTTCTCAAGAATCAACCCTCTTCTCCAAGTCATGTGGGATTTAAAGTTATACTTTATTTTATTTCCCTTTCCATGTGCACCAATAACTTAATAAAAATTATTAATAATTCCCAACTTGGGCCCCCATATGAGAACCTCTTTTAAAAATGACTTAAAAGTCATTGAGCTAGGCGTGGGGATAAAAAAGCAACTTGAAATTATAAAATAGCTTTTGTTATTACCTTCCAGAAACAAACTCCAAGAAACCTGAATAAATCACCCCTCAAACTAGATTGCCAGAAACATAAACCAAGTGTTGTACCATATTGCTAACTAAAAATAGCATACTGCTAAAAATAGTAAGTGACTCCAATCTCCATTTGAGCATATTTTGAGCAGTCATTGTGACTTAATAAAAATAATGTTTGGAAATTGTCTTTGATGATCTTGTTGGGATCCAAGACTACAGAGGGGGGGGGGGGGGTGAATTAGTGTTCTACTGGTATAATAAGATTTTATCCTTTTATAACATACACATATAAAATGGTAAATGAAGAAACATATAACTTGAAGCAAATAAACCATCCACATAAATGAACACCATAACACATAGAATTTATACGTGGAAACCTCAAAGAGGAAAAACCACGGTGGGATTTGTGACCCACAATATTAGTTTACTATTCATATGAAAGATATTACATAAAATAGGGGCCTGCACATGTAGCAAGGTACACTGCCTAGAGCACACTGCTCATCACTAAAGAGTCTCACTGACTACAAGCTTCTGCTGAAGTAAAAAAATAATAATGAACTAACAAAATGCATTTGCTATGCCAAATAGAGTTCCGATTATAGCTATGCTCTGTACTGGTTCATAAACCCTAAACACTTCTTCTGGTATCTCCTTTCCTCCAAGAATGCTTTACAAACCATCTACAAATCATTGCATGATATAAAATTCACATACAAAATGATCTACATATATATCCTTCACATTACATAGTATCCTATATCCCTTATTATAATCTATCATACCTTACATCACATAATTACCTTAACAAATTGACCTATATACCCTTACAAACAATATGCCTTATGCCGACTTACAATACATTACAAAAGATATACAATGTTGGTCTTATACAATAATTACAAAATGTTTTTGTAAATAAAATTTCCTTTAGGTCCAAGACTAATGTCGGCTTCACTAGATGCCGGATGCTGGTGCCGGTGTAACCCTGGATACTCCAATGGCGGTATATGTCACTGAATGCCTCCTAATGTTGGTATATGACTTCCATCTAATATTGTTACCGTGAATGGCAACAAAATGAATCCAATTTCGAGTGTCAATTGCCAACAATCTCCCCCTTTGGCATTGATGGCAACACTCATGTGGAAAATGGATTCCCTGTCGGTCCAACCAAAATGACATATGCTCCCCCTAAGCAATACATTCCTTCTGATATCCTTCCCATATTTTTCTGTCAGATATTTTCTAATATTTTTCACATATATACACTCCCCCTTTGTCTTTGATGACAAAGACCGGTGAAATAATTGAAAGAATTTATTTCAGAATAAAAGAATGAATAAATACTAATAACTCTACCAGAGCTTGACTAATTTCAAAATTTATGGGCAAGCCTTGTTGAGCAACTGTAAGTATGTATCCCAGCCAATTTTGAAGGTTTCAGATATGGATACAAGTCCACTTAGTAAGTGTGCAAGTGTTTCCTTCTCTTTAACTTCTGTCGGTGTGGGTTTAGCAATCATATCCATACACTCTCTCTTATGTACACCCAATGAATCCAATCTGGGACTCACCAATCCTCTAAGACTCCTTGCTCTCTGAATGATTTTGTCTCTTTCCTTCTCAAAAGCAAAAATTTGGTTCTCCAAGGACAATTTTTTTCCATCAACAGATGTTTTCAGTGAGGTCAATCCATCAAAAGAATTAGCAATGCTAGCTACCTTATCATGTAATTCCTTTAATTTGCTATCTATATTTCTGTAAGAATTTCTATGTTACAATAGACCCTGTAGATATTTGTACACTATTTCAAACAATTTTCAATAAGAATGAGTTTATCTTCAATTTTATTTTTCTTTGTCCCAATGATTTGGTCAAAGGCGGCTCTTTTAGCCATAGTAAATCTCTCTAGCGCTTGCCGGTTTGAAATTTGCTACAATGATTGCAATTTGTTAGATATGTGCTATGTTAGTGTCTTAAGCTTGCTTAAAGGGCTTGATTAATTTTCAATCTTACAGTCAGGGATTAATCTATGAAAAACTATAATTGATTGTTCTATTATTCCCTTATCTTCTGATCCCTCCTTTATTAGTTTCAAAGTAGCCATCATCATTAACTTAGTGGGACTCATCTCAGTGACTGATTTCTTCTCAAGTTGAGAAGTATCAATTGCCAAAACCTTTGCCGAGGAAATATTAACTGTCGATATAGTCTCAATTCCCTTTACCTTATCCTCTCTAGTACTGGTGGCTTCACCACTTGGTGTAGTATCAATTACTGTTGGTGGAGTATTATCCACAATATTGTTAGTACCCTATACATTGCCTTGCTCAAAAATAGTTTTTGTCGATACAGACTGTACACTCTCCTTTACTGTCGGTTGTGTCTGTATACCTATAGTTACTGCCGGTTTAGTCAAAATTGGAGTTGAACTACCCAAAACACCTTTCCCTTTTGATTTATCTGGAATGGTGGAAGTTGTTGCCTTAACAAATTCTTCATGAGAGGTAAGAAAGTCTGGGTTCTTTTGGAAGAATTTGGACCAACCCTCTCTGGTCTCATTTATAACCTCATTAACCCTACCCATCATTAGGCTTATTTGTTAGGGTTTACTACTAAAAATTGTCCTATTAGCAACATCTATAGACCTCTTCATTTCATCATTACTTATTGCACCACACAAACTCAAAAGTTCCACTTCCTTGATCTCTCTATCCCTCTTGACTGCGTCAAGTCTTCTAGCATCTAACTTATTGTACAATGATAGAGGAATTTCCTTTAAAATTTCTACTAAGGATTTATTATAAATATCTATGTGCAACAAAATTGCCTCTTCAATCTCATTCTACTCATTATCCTCTAAAATATCATAATAAATAGATACATTTTTTAAAATTCTATCCTTTGTTATTTCATCAATTAGTTCAACATAGGTCATTTCAGCCTTACCAGACTTCTTCTTTTTGTTGGGGGTTACCAGAGTGGATGCAATTGGTTTTCTCTTTTGAGTAGGCTTCCTTGCCAAAGGTGGGGTTGGAGTAGGTTTTGTTGCCTTTTTGACAAGTTTCCTCCTTGGCTCCACCTTTTTCTCCTCTACCGGTGGCTTGTCTACTTTCTTCCTTTGTACCCTTATGAATGGTAGAGGTTCATTATCCTCAGGGTCAAAATCAGAAGTGACAGTAGAAATGTAAATTTTTCACCTTTGGAGCACTAACCACTGCCGGTTTTGTTGCCAGTTCTCTTGACGGTTTGGATCCATAACCCATTTTAGTTCCTATCCTATGAATGACATTCTACACAAATGCAGACATCTTATCTATTTTGTTCTCTCTTCTCTTCCCGTTGAAGCTATTTTTGACTTCAAGAGCCTTTTCTTTTGCAGTGCCAAAATGTTCGATTTTGTCATCCAATGGAGCATTGAGCAACATATTTGCATAAAGATCTAGAATGTTATCATCCACCTCATATCCAAGCTTAGTGACCCATATGGTCCTTGGTTCTACTACTTTCATGAGGGTTTCATCAGTCTTCACCATGAAACAAATATCAGTGGAGTAATTTTCCACAATGTGCTTTGATATTCTCTCCCTTTGCCTCATATTTTCTTGGAATGTTTTGAAGTAGCCCCAAAGTTTTTTATCTCTGCCAGTACCAAGACCGGTGATTTATTCCTTAGTTTGCATACCTACCAGTATGTCATGAGCCAATGCTTCTTCCCTAGATCAGGTAGCTCATTGAGGAAGTAAAGCATTAAACAAACAATCAGATTTCCATATCTAAAGGTTCCTTTCTTAACACTCTTAATCTTTCACTGTCATAAATGATTCGCGATATACCCTACCAGATGCTGGTTTCACAGTCTTATGCTGGGTGAACCTTCATCAATGATGAACTCAACTCTCCAAATCTCTTTCAGATCTCTGTCGGGGAATATACAATATTTTCAATGAGTTTTCCAACCCCTAAGGCTTATGCCACAGTTACCGGTGGAATTTCCTGCAGGTGCAGGAATGGTCTGTTCTACCAGTGGAGTTACCAATGTAGATCCATCTCCACTTGGTTCTTCAAATTTTCTAACCCATCCCTTGATGTGATCTTGTTGTTATTCATCTACCTTCTACTTTCCTTTCTCATTTCCTTTATCATTGCTAATTGGTTGAGTCTTGCTTCTACAGTACTTAGCAATATGACCTATTTTATTGCATGCATAACATGTAACATTTTTCTTTTGAATTGCTTTGATATATCTGGTATCATTCCTTGACCTACAATGATTAGCAAAATGTCTAAACTTTTCACATGAATGACATTTAACATTCATTCTGCAATCTTCTGACTTATATCCATACTTCTTGCAATTTGTGCATTGATCGAAAATAAAATTGTTGTTTTGATTTGCTCTATTTCTACATTGTTTAGCCATATGCCCAAATTTATTACAAACAAAGCATCTACCATTGAATTTATAAGCATTAGATTTCTTTACTAGTTTCCTCTATTTTGATGAGTTCTGCACACTAGTTGTTTGATCTTTATTTGCAGTACCAGAGCTTTCACCTTGTAAAAATCCAAGTCCTCTAGAATCATCACTATGCCTTTGTCCTTTCAACAAGTCATCCAATTATTCAACATTGATCCTAAACTTTTCTTTGTACTCACTTGTAGTAGTCAGATCATCTCTAAAAGTTATTACTTGTCTTTCAAGTTCTTGTTCATTATTCTGGGATTGCACCAAACTGGTTTTCAACATATCATTTTCATGAGCCAATCTGTCACATTCTTCAGATTTGTTCTTCAAATATACAGAAATATTTTCTTCTTTCTTCTTTCTATCCTCAATATCTTTTGACATCCTCATAGTTAGATCTTGCATTTCATTCCTCATGAGCATGTTTGCTTGACTCAGTTTTTGACATTGTTCCTTGAGTGCATTTTTCTCTTCGTCATTCTAGTTTTGCAAAAGTTCCTTCCTCTTGGCTTGAGCTAATGATAACCTTTCTTGCAAGACAAGAATGAATTCATTTGCATAATTCAATTCATCTTGCAATTTCAAGTTCTTCATTCTTTCAGCATCATAATCCTCAAGATCCATCTCAAGTTGCTTTTCCATAGCCATGTTCAATGATTCTAGTTTCAGGATCTTCCTCAAGCTGTTAAACTTCTTTCGAGGTACCAGGCTCTGATACCTGTGTATGGTGAAAATGGATAACAATAATAACAAGATTGAAAGGCTAAATGAATTCAACCACCAAACCCTAGCCTAACAACAACAAAGATCCACCATAACATATGAAGATTACCTAAGACAATGCAAATCAAATGAAATCACAAAGATTATACCATTACATGTCCAATAGGGTTTTGATCTCCATTTTTCCTATCTCCATTGATCTTGCTTGATATATTTTCTCTCAAATTTTATGTGCACAAGAGCTCAACAAAGAACGGAATGTGGTTTCAAGTAGGATCGTAGTGTAGCCAATTGATCAAGTAGTTAGGGTTTGATAATGAAGGAAGCATCTCCTTAAATAGAAGACACTATAAGAAATGGAGGGATAAGATTGAGAGGTGTAAAAAGGAGGTCGGCTATGATTAGAGGGTAGGTAGAAGAAATAATGAAAGAGGTAGGTAGTGTAGGAATTAAGAGATGAATGACATGTGTCATGGGTAGAAAAGGTTAATGAATTAATTAAATAAATAAAGATTTATTTAATTAATAGAGGAAATGAGATAATTAAATAAATAAAATATTTATTTAATTTAGGAAAAGGATAATTTAAATAAATAAATGTATTTATTTAAATGAGAAATAAGGCTAGAAGAGGATAAATGAATTAATTAAATAAATAAAGATTTATTTAATTAAAAGAAGAATTAGGCTTAGATAATTAAATAAATAAAATATTTATTTAATTAGACATGACAATTTTGAGTGTCTACATTTTGCCCCTCTTTGAGACAATGCGGCTTGTCGCGTTGTTTCAAAGAAGATAAGATGAATTGATACAGAGTTGCCCCAGTATGGGAATGGTATGCCCCCTCAAGAGATTGGATGAAAATGTTTGAAAAGATTGCAGACAATCTCTTGATTAAAAAGATAGGATAGAATGGACTGACTGGATAAAGTGACAAAGTCATAGGATAATGAAGACTGACTCGGGAAATGAAGGCGAGGGCTAGGGTAGGCTATAAGATAGACCATGGGCAAAAGACATCCTCATTGGCATCCACACATCCATGAGATAAAAGTGCAGAGTGAGAAAAGAGTAGTAGCAGTCAACAGTGATGGCTTTCGTTCACAGATTCGACCGTGTTCGTCGATTCTAGAGGCCAGCAGAGGTAGGAGAGCCGGTAAGTACCACCAAACCTCCTCGTACTTCAATGCATTTGTTGTTGTCATTAATGCATGGTAGATAGAGAAATAAATGCGCTTAGAAGTAGGGTTCAAAAATGTCAAAAATCAGTTAGGCGCGTCTGCATTGGTGCCAGGCACGTCTATGTCGTCTAGGCGCGTTTGGGTTTGTTCCAGGCGCGTCTGTGTCTAGAACCGCATCTGCGTTGAATGCGGCCGCATCTACGTCATGTAGGGGCGTTTGTGTCGCCCAAGCGCATCTGTGCAGAGCATAGGCACGTCTATGTATTTCAGGCGCGTCTGTGTTTTTTAGGCACGTCTGTGCAGTCTTTAAGCATGTTTGTGTCAGGAAAGCACATTTATGTCCGAAAAATGCAAATTTTCATCTTCCATGTCAAATCGGCAGTTCTGTGATGAACATACGCTGTCGATTGGATAAGCTGCTGAGAGGATACACTCAAGCAGGTCCTCTAGGGAAGACTAGGAGAGATCAAGGCACTTTGTGATGAATAGTGAGTACCAAGATAGAGTACTTTGTGATGAACAGGGAGTACTAAAATATGAGTAGCACTTTGTGATGAACAGGGAGTGCAAATGTGAGGAGCACTTTGTGATGAACAAGGAGTGCAAAACACGTAGTACTTTGTGATGACAGGGAGTACCACTAGGATAGAAGCAACACTTTGTGATGAACAATGAGTGTCACTGGGATAGATAGCCATATGCATTTAGATAAAAAAGTAGCATTTTGTGATAAACAGTGAATGCCACTATGACTGACACGATTGATTTGCTTGACTGCAGGAGTATTTGCCGATGCTGGAGTCACGGGAGAGATTCCCGTCGACTCAGAGATTGCGACCTGAGCTGACAGCCGAGGAGCGAGTTGCTATTGAAGAGATGGGATTGAGACATGTGCTATATGTGCCTGAGTTTCGGGCGAACATGGGACTGTTGACTGTGCTAGCTGAGAGATGGCACTTAGAGACTTGTACGTTTCATTTGTCAATGGGTGAGATGACAGTCACCCTTGAGGATGTCTATAGGATACTGAGGATACCGATCAATGGGGATCTGATTCCATATGATCAAGATGGAGATAGGGAGGCACTGAGACAAGTGTTCTAGGACCTAGGACTAGAGATGAGGGTAGGACACATGGCGTGAGACACTATGACAGCCACAGGGCTAGCGCTGCCGACAGTGGTAGGAGGAGCGATCAGTGGGTTCCTGTGTCCAGATAGGGCGACACGAGGGTTGGCTTTGGGCTGGGGAGGAGCATTGGAGACACTGGTGACACAACACACCGGATATGCCTGGGGACCGTGTGTGTTGGCCCACCTATACTATGAGTTGCATTAGTTCGTATATCATGGATTAGTGGGATTGGGCTGTGGGGTGACACTGCTGCAGGTGTGGGCTTATGAGCATCTGCCGGTGATAAGGTTGATACACTTCAGAGGTAGGGGACAGGGACGCAGTTTTGTGCACCTGTATGATATGATCACGTCGCAGCCACGGATTGGCAGGTTGGAGCACTGGCGACGAGTGATAGACGACATTGATGTGGTCATTTGGAGGCCATACCTGGGATGCGAGGAGTGGGAGGACGATGCAGTTGAGCTTTTGTACACCTTCTAGAGAAAGTATCTGATTGGGTGGACGCCCTATGTGCTAGAGAGACAACTTGTAGATAGGGTGTGCAGGCAGTTTGGCCAGATTCAAAGGATGCCACGGGGCTTGGGCATGTATGCACGGACGGTTAGAGATTAGGTACAATTTGGGCCTCTACTGTCATATGATCAGGCAGTTACATAGCTAGCAAAGATGGTGCCCCTACCTTGGGACATGTGGCCAGAGGTCGACGATGTCGGCATGGATGTCGAGTATACAGCATACTGGGCAGAGCATCCCTTCCCACGCTTGACAGATCCTGGAGAGATATTTGACGGAGATGATGGTGGGGATGATGATGATGGGGGAGGTGATGGGGGCAGGGGCCGATGGAGGAGGAGGGAAGCAATTGGAGAGAGGAGGGTTGCACCTCAGAGGGAGGGTAGAGAGGAGAGATAGGCTCGGGTGGTGAGAGGTCGCGTTGGATTACCAGTACAGGTGCCAGCAGCATAGGGTCCTAGACAGGTACAGAGGTAGGTACAGGGACAGGTGCAGGGATAGGGACAGGTATAGGGACAGGTACCAGTACAGGTACAGGCACAAGGGCAGGTACCAGGACAGGGGGAGCCACAGGCAGAGGTTGAGGGGGCTGACATCGAGGAGGATGAGCTAATAGAGCTGAGGGAGATCTGTCAGGGCCAGGCATATGAGATCCATGAGTTGGAGAGGGAGAGGGATCAGCTCAGGAGGAGGCTCTGAGATACTAAGTGGGAGCGAGATTAGGCTATTCAGCGTTATACAGAGGCTGAGACAGTGTTGAGGGCGGGGAGACAGGCAGCGGAGGACACAGGGGCCAGATACGCCTATGTTCTACGGGCAGGAGAGGAGATCGCCTACTGGCTGGATCTTTATTATGGTGCAGTGCCAATAGATCAGTGGGTGAGGAGCTTCCATAGACCATCGCAGACAACGACAGCTACAGGAGGGAGCCGGAGGAGACAAGCATCTAGTGGTGGGGTTATGGGTCCTCCACCACCACCAGAGAGAGGGGACAGGAGGGATGATCCTGGGGTAGGTCCTTCAGGAGCTTAGATTCTATCAAGGCCAGGTGGCTCCGAGGGAGGGAGTTCATCATAGCCTTAGAGGGCTCCCTATGTATCAATTTTGTACCATTTTTGTATGATGATGTAGACACCTGCGGGTGATTGTAGCCATATGATTTTGACATCATTGTATCATGACACTTATGATTATATATATATGAGATGATTCATCTTTGCGGCAACTATATGCATGTGTACCTATGTGATGAGATGTTCTTATGTAATGCTTATGATATGGATGCAAATATGTATATGATGCAATGCAATATATATATATATATATTGTTCTTTTATGTTTTATATGTGTATGCATGATGCAAATGTGAATGTATGTAATGTAGATGAATATAATAATGCAAATGTAAATTGTACTAACAGGTGTTGTGTGCAGGATGTGATGCAGTTGTGATATCTATATGTATGTATGAAATGCTTATATGTGGTAATGCAGGTGCAACTACATGAAATGCAAATGTTTTTGGTGTGTCATTATACTCAGTCATGTGATAGCAGGCTATGCGGACTTGAGAAGGACGATGGAAGTCAATCAAGAAAGGGGGATGAAAGATAAAAGATATGAACGTGAAAGAGCTTCTTGTGCATTATCATCATTGAGCTTTATTATGGCAAGTAGGTTATGACAATCGAGGCATATGTTCAACCCAGAAAGTCATTGTACCTGTTTGCATGGAGATAAGACAGTCACAAACAAGGAATGCCCTAGTTCATACTAGACTCACAGTGTCCTCATATCCTTGGACAAGTCATAGAATTACTAAGAGACAATCCATAGACAGCAAATACAAATAGGTGACGATACCCCATCCTCGCCTTTCTAGTCAAAGACATCCTGGAGATATAATCTCTAGTCAGAGACATCCTGGAAAAGCTAAAAGACATGTCACCAAAAGATAAAATCAAAAGAAAACCAAGACTCGACACCAACATCCACTGTAGTCCTCAAGTTTAGTGTCTCTTGTCACTTGTATAAGTCTTAGTTGATTGTGGTCACAATGTTTACTTTCACAAAAAGGATAGATAGCGCTGAACCATATGTTGTCTGAGTCTGTTGAAAGATTTGATTTGTTGAAGCTCATTGTTGCTGCTGTCTCATCTGAAACTGACTGAATCCATGAAGCTGATACTTTATTGTGGAGAAGATGAAACTTTATTGCGGATTGGTGATGCAAATGTTGTTTTATTGCGGATTGTGCGCAAATAGACTGAAGGAAGCTAGAAGAAACTATACTCCTCGAAACATGTGATGTTCTTAGTTCCACACCCATCACTAGACGTAGGATTTGCCTTAGCCACAGATAGGATCTGATTTATTATGGATGGAAAGGGAGGTGAAAAGGGAGGTTTATTATGAATGAATAGGTTGTGAGTGTGTGCAAAGTGAAAGGATGAAAGTGAATCTTGAAGGAGGGAGGAGCAATGTCTCTACGCATGGCGCTGGTGACTCAGTTTTCACCATGGTACTTGCCCAGGGCGCCACTGAAGTGGTTTTCACCGTTGGACGAGATTATTTTTCTTTACTTTTTTGATTTTTTTGATTTTTTTGTTGTCACAAGGTGCCTGTTTGCCAGGTTTTCACCAAGTAACAATTTTTTTGTTTTATAATTTTTTTTGTATTTTTGAATTTTTTTGACTTTTTTTTGTATTTTTGAATTAGGCTATTCCAAAGAGCTATGTGTAGAACCTGCGAAGGTGCATGCTGTTGATAGGATCCTCCAAAGGTTCACTTTCTGTAGTTGAGAGCTAATATGCCCCAGATCCATATGCTACTGTAATGATGTAAGGACCAAGCCAATTTGGTTTGAACTTGCCCTTCTTCTCTCTGTCTTGCTGATTTTTGGGGTTTTCTCTGAGAACCAAATCACCTACCTCAAATGTGTGAGGCTTGACCTTGTGATTGTAGCTGCAACTAATTCGTTGTTGGTAAGCCTTGAGATGATTAAAAGCAGTTTGTCTCCGTTCATCCAGTAGTTCAAGTTCTTGTAAGCGAGAGACCCTATAGTCTTCATCATTGATGATGTTTTGCAAAGAGACCCGTAAAGAAGGTAACTCGACCTCAATAGGCAAGATGGCTTTAGTGCTGTAGACAAGTGAATAGGGTTTAGCTCCTGTAGGTGTGCAAACACTTGTGCGATAGGCCCAAAGTGTAGGATTAAGTTGGATATGCCAATTACGGCCAGCGTCGTCGACTGTCTTCTTGAGGATTTTAAGGATTGTTTTATTAGACGCCTCAGCTTGGTCATTACCTTGGGGGTAATATGGTGTGGAGAAACGATGGGAAATATGGAATTGGTCACAGAGTTCATGAACATCTTGATTTTTGAAGGGACGCCCGTTATCAGTGATAATGGAAATAGGAATACCGTATCGGCAAATGATATAGTTAAGGATGAATGTAGCAATCTGTTTTCCAGTGACTTGTGTGAGAGGCACAGCTTCAATCCATTTTGTGAAATACTCTGTGGCAGTGATAATGAATTTATGACCATTAGAAGAAGGAGGGTGAATCTTGCCTATGAGATCAAGTCCCCATTGACAAAAGGGCCAAGGAGACACAATTGGTTATAATTCTTGTGCCGGCACATGTATGAGGTCTCCATGAATTTCACATTGCTTACATTTCTTGACAAACTGATATGAGTCTTTTTCCATATTGGGCCAGTAATATCCAGTCCTAATGAGTTTCTTGGCTAAGGTAGGACCACTAGCATGTGGACCACATATCCCTTCATGTACTTCACGTAACGCAATCTGAGCTTCGTCGCTTTCTAGACATCTAAGAAGAGTGCCATCTAGACCTCGCCGATATAGGATATTAGCTAAAATGAAATATCGAGAAGATTGGCGAATGAAGTTGCGACGTTGGTTATTTGATAGATCAAGAGGTAGGATATTGTCGTGAAGGTATGTGAAGATGGAACCATATAACTGGGACTTAGGACTAACAACACATATCATCTCAGTAGGAGTGATCTCATATGAAGGAGCCAAAAGGTTATCCACCAAGAACTCATAGCAGGTCTCATTTGGAGGTAGATCGATCAGTGAAGCAATTGTAGCCATGGCATCTGCGGCACGATTCTGCTCTCTTGGTATCTATTCAAAATCTATCTTTGTGAAGTGTTATTTCAGTTCATCCACCGTTTGTTTGTAAGGCATTAATTTTTCATCTTTTGTTTGGTAATCATTAGTTGCTTGATGGATGACAAGTTGAGAATCCCCAAAAACATGAAGTTCCTGGATTTTCCACTGAACTGCAATTCGTAATCTAGTTGTTAATGCCTCATATTCCGCTATATTGTTAGTGCAAGGAAATGATAAGCGGTATGATTTTGGTATAGAATCTCCTTAAGGAGTTATAAAGAGGATACCAGCTCCTGCCCCATGCTGTGTGTATGAGCCATCAAAGTACAGTTGCCATGGCTTTGCATGTGATATTGCTAAAATGGATTCATTTGGAAATTCTGAATTTAGAGGAACATCATCAATCATGGGAGCATCTGCTAATTGATCTGTGATGGCTTGTCCTTTTATTGCTTTTTGGTCCACATACTCGATGTTGAATTCACTTAGGATCATTACCCATTTGGCTAATCACCCAATAAGTGTTGCTTTGTTGAGAAGGTATTTCAACGGATCGATTCTTGCAATCAACTTAGTCTTAAGAGTGAGCATGTAATGTCATAGTTTTTGTGAAGCAAAGACCATGACAAGACATGCACACACAATTTGTGTGTAGTTTAGCTCATATCCCACCAATGTGCGACTGATATAGTATACCGCTTTTTCCTTGCCCTCAGCAATTTGTTGTGCTAAGAGTGCCCCCAGTGCTGTTCGAGTAGCTGATATGTATAGTAACAGAGGCTGATCTGGAACTGGTGGCATCAGAACTGGTGGATTCAGAAGGTAATCTTTGAGCATCTGAAAATCCTATTGACAGTTATCATCCCATTTGAATTTGATGTTTTTATGTAGCAGGTGTTGAAAAGGATTACACTTATCGACAAGTTGCGCTATGAATCTCCTTATAGACTGAAGTCTTCCCTGTAAGGATCGAAGTTGATTGATATTTCTAGGTGGTGGCATATCCAAGATGGCCTTAACTTTTCCTGGATCAGCTTCAATTCCTCTTTTGGACATAATGAATCCTAGGAGCTTCCCAGAGGTTACTCCAAAGACACATTTCTTAGGGTTTAATCTTACTTTGTACTTTTCCAACTGATCAAAGACGACTGAAAGTATGTCCAAATGTGTATCTCTGTCTATTGATTTTCCCAAGAGATCGTCAACATAATCTTCCATGGTTACGTGCATGAGATCATGGAAGATAGTAGTCATTGCTCTTTGATATGTAGCACCTGCATTTTTTAGCCCAAAGGGCATGACATTCCAGTAGAAAGTTCCCCAAGGACAAGTGAATGATGTTTTGTGTTGATCCTTAGGCGCAATCCTTATTTGATTATAACCAGAAAATCCATCCATCAATGATAACATTTCATGACCCCCTGTGAGATCAACAATCAAGTCAATATTTGGTAATGGAAAGTCATCCTTTGGACAAGCTTTGTTGATGTCTCTGAAATCTGTACATATTCTGATGCTGGGATCCGGTTTACTGACAGGCACTAGATTGGAGATCCATTCAGGATAATCAATTGGGTGTATGAATCCGACATCCAATAACTTCTCAAGTTCTGCTTTGACTAGTAATGCCACTTGTGGATGCATTTTTCTTAATTTCTATTTCACTGGCTTTGCCCCCAGTTTGACTGTCAAATGATGCATTACCAAATCCGGATCTAGTACAGGCATATCAGCGTATGACCATGCAAAGTTGATTTGTCGTTCTTTGAAGAAACTTATGAATTTTGACCTTTCGGACTCTGTGAATGATTGAGCCAGGAATATGTTGTGTGGAACCTCTTCTATACCAATGTTTGTTTTGATAGTCTCCTCTACCAACATAGATGACTTTTCCTCATATGATGCTGGGAGAATGTCGAGCCTTCCATCTTTGGGTGCCTCAGAGAGGTTTTCGCCCTTAGATACGTCCTTTCTTTTTACTTTTTTGAGGTTAGACAGCGCCATAGTGTGGTTTTTGCCATAAGACCCTTGGTTTGTTCTTATTTTCACATTTTTGCAACTGGAAGGTCCAACACCCTCACCAAAATATGCCATGTTGTTGAGTTCTATAGTGTATCCTGCTTTATGGTCCCCAGGGGGAAGATCGTCTCTTATGCCAAGATAGTCAATAACAGCTTCATCATTTTGGAATGTGTCAAACTGTGCTGGTCCTTCATGATCCCAGTCAATGAGTTGATGGTGAACAAGGGGAAGGCCTTTAATGTCTTCAAAGTTTGCAGGTCTAAGAGTGAAAATACAGTTATACTTAGGTATGTCCAGGTAATTATCGAGGTCATTGATGGCACTCTCCTCATCAGTTTTGATCGCGAGCGAATCCAAATTGTCATCACTAGTAGTGCATTCTGGGACAAGTGTTCTCATCCTATGTGATTTCAACCTAGAACCTTGAGACAAGGACTGTGTGGAATCCTCATGGGTTGTTCCTTGAACAACTCTGAACTTTTTATAAAATTCCTCTTCTTCTGTGGGTTCATCTAGCTCTCTGAATGTCTCGGTGAGCTCGTAGTCACTGGAGGATTTGTCTGAACCCCATTCCCATTCATTGGAGACTGTGGAATAGCGATCCTCTTATTGAATTTTGGCAGCTTTGATTTGTAATGCTTCTTCTGTGCTTTTAGTGTGGACCTTGGAAGTCAGAAAACCAAGTCCCTTCGAGCATTCCTTTTTGAAAGTCAATTCAGGTTGTAAAGGTTCAATGATACCTTCCTTTCATAACCCAAGATGGCTTTTTCCATCATACTTGAATTTTTGTAGAATCTTGAAGCCTTTGCCATATTTCTCACAGGGTATATTGATGTGATCTTGTGTGTCATCTTCAATGTCTTTATAGAGCATTTTGTATAAGTCTTCCTCTTCCAATTCGCCCCATCTTTGAAAGGTAGTAGGGTCCCATTCGAGTACCACAATCGATACTTGCTTGTTAGGATGTGGTCTTCCATATTCTTTTGGGGAAGTCATGACTTGTCGTAAGTACATGGTTTGATTCAAAGTGTATTCTCCCATGCCTTTGTCTTGAAATTTTCCTTTAAGCTCACCTTGCTTTGATGTCGAAGGTTTCAATGACTCAGGATCAATGTATGCCGAAGAAGGAACAACTTCACGATTACTGGGAATGATGGTCTCAGTTTGTGATCTCAGGTTATTGCAATATATGAACGGATTAGGATCACCGTTAACCGTTACTTTGACTCCATTGTGAGGAAACTTAATGCATTGGTGATATGTCGATGGGACTGCCCTCATTTCATGAATCCAAGGACATCCTAGCAATATATTATAAGTGAGATCTAGATCCAAGACTTGACAAACCACATCCTTTGTGACTGGTCCTATTCTTAAAGGTAAGGTGACTATGCCCTTGGATGAGCGTTCTTCATCATCACATGCCTTGATGGTGATTTGATTTATTGAATTTATAGCTTTATCAGAATATCCCAATTGTTTAATGGTGCTCAATGTACAAATGTTTAGACCTGCTCCTCCATCTATCAGGACTCGTTTTATTCTATGTTTGTGTATGAAGGCTTCGACATGTAATGGTGCATTATGTGGCTGACTTATGGAGGCGTCATCGGCTTCTATGAATGTAAGGGAATGTGGAATGGAAAGGTATCCCACCATGGCTTGAAACTGGTCCACATTCAGATTAGTAGGAACAACGGTGTCTCTCAAGATTTTGTCAAGAATAGCTTTATGAGCGGGGGATATGCGTAAGAGCTCAAGGATGGAAATGAGCGCGGGTGTCTTCCCTAACTATTCTACAAGGTCATACTCAGGTTTGGTTGATGAAGAAGTAGTGTTTTTGGCTGGAGCACCTTGCAAAGTAATTTTACCTCGACGGGTTGTAACATGACATTCAGAAGTAGGTTTGGAAGAAGATCCAACACCTTTTAGGACAATCTTGGGTCTCTGAGTGGGATTCTCAGGGTTTTTGTCCTTGATGTTAATGGTAGAGACATAATTATCCATCGAGATGTGATTGATGGTTGAATCATAGTTGTAAGGTGCTCTAGTATAGTTGGTTTGATCATCTGTGACTTTAGCTTTTCCCTTGTCATGCTTTGGGAATGGTTCCTTAAACATCTCATGTTCTTGATTGGATGAGTGTCCCTCAATCTCAATGTCACCTCTATCAATGAGATCTTGTATGATGTTCTTCAGTCAATGGAAATTTTCTATATTATGACCCTTGATCTTATGAAATTCACAATACTCATCATCATTCCACCAATTTGGTTTAACCTTTGGTTCATATGGAGGAAAATCTGGAACTGTGATTACCTTGTTTGCCACTAGCTTTTTGAAGACCGACTCAAGTGGTTCTCCCAATGGAGTGTACTTCCTTCATGATCTAGAAGTTGTTTGAGTATTCACTTGATCTCGAAAAGATGAATTTGGGTCGCACTGTGTTAACATCAACAACACCATCATTGACTGTGTTCTTGTTTTTATTCCAAAATCTTGGCTTGTCTTTTCCTTTAAAGTCATCTTTGTTCTCCTTAAATATCTTAATGACTCCTTGCTCAATTAGGACCTTTTTTGTTGCTAAGCCTTTTTCAATAACGTCCCTGAAGGTGGACAAACAAGCTTTCCTTAGATCATAGCCAATGTCTTTGTTAACGTTTTGTGTGAACATCTCTACCATTTGTTTTTGTGAAATTTCACAAGAGCATCTGCTAGCTAGATTCCTCCATCTTTGTAAAAATGATGCAAAAGACTCTCCCTCTTTTTGCTTGGTGTTGCACAAAGTAGTGACTGATATATTTGTCTCTATATTGTAGGAGAAATGTTGAATAAATGCCTCTGCTAAGTCACCCCATGACTTAATACCAGGTGGGAGTTGGGAGAACCATTCCATAGCTTGATCACCTAAGCTTTGTGGGAATAATCTCATCAAATATGTCTCTTCTGAAGCTACTTCAATGCAAACTGTGAAAAATTGTCTTATGTGTGCCTTAGGATCCCCTTTTCCTCTATACTTATCAAATTTAGGTGTCACAAAGTGTGTAGGAAATGGAGGCATTGGAATGCTCTTGTCGAATGGATAAGGACATATGTCTCTCATTGTGTATGTTCGCTTCGGTGTATTTGTTGCTCCAAATTTCTCTTAGGTGGAGATCGACTTCTTGAAGCATACCCCATGTTTGAGACACCAATTGGAGAGGAGCATATTGCATATATGGATGATATTGATCATACACATGTTCATATGGAGGAGGTCTATAGTGATGCTGCATATATGGACCACTTGGTATAGATTCATGTTGAGGAACACCATATCTATTTTGTGCATGTATACCATACTCTACAGGCATGTCATGTTCTATTGTGTTGCCCCCAAATTTTGAGCATGCCTTTGAATATCCAATTGCTTTGGTGGATCCATAGCTTGAGTATGTGATTGAGCATATCTGTCTGCATAAGACTTCCATAATGGTCTGCGAAGGTGACTATCATATGCTTGACCATGTGTGTGTGGGACCTCTAGTTTTTGAAGCAAAGATGATGGTGATTTAGGTACCATGTATGGTCCTCTATTTCCTCCACTATTAGGCCTCCTTTGATCCATGTTGGATTGAGCTTGTTGCAAAGGTCGATTTTCCATTATTTGAGACATGTCAAAATCATGAGGTATCTTGGCTCCACTTTGTGCCATCATTTGTAAGAAGTATTGTCTATCTCTCCTCATTATTTCCTCAACCAACCGATTGAAATGGGGATTCATAATGGATTCCTCCACATCTGCTGAATGTATTGACAAGTTGTCCATATTGTCATTTTGTGTAGCATTGTTGTTTGTAGTGTCCGTGTTCTCAACATTTGGAATGTTTCTATAGACATCCATGTCAGGTAATGTAGTGTGATCAAGATTGAAAAAGATATCATTGTCATACTCATAAGAACTCATGTTTGCGGACTCTTGAGCCTCTTTAGTTTCTCTCCTAGATTTTTGAAGACGGGTTTCAACCATGAACTAGGTATTGACCAAGATGTGTGAGACTAGATGAAAATGAAAAAGGTATGGAAGACCAAGAGTTGGATGGAGTGTAAATGAATCTGAGGTGTACTTGCAATGTCCAAAGTGTAAGACCAAGTATGTATGTAGTAGAGTAGGTGTGGCTTCCAAAGAGAGGATAGTTTCTCTTGATGAGGTAAGTTGACCTTGACTCTAAGTAGGACCAAATGAGACCCAAAGGTAAGAAACCTTGATGAGGGACCACTTAGCAAAGTAATGTTGTTGTATGTAGTGTGTTGACAAAGTATAATGAGAACAAGCAAGTGACCTTTTGACTCAAGTTTAGACAAGTGTGAATGTAAAGCAAGATGTGAAGCAATGATGGACTGTGTGAGACCCAAAGATAGGTTGAATGCTAAATGAAAGCCTGGAGAAACAACCTAGGAAGCTCAAGAATTCCGAAACTGATTGTGTTTGTTTGCTAGATTGTAAATTTTTTTGCAATTCTGAACATAGACACGCATGTATACTGCACAGACGCAATTCCTCAACACAGATGTGTCTCTATTCAACACAGATGTGGCTATACACACAGGCATGATTCTGCCCTTCATAGACGCGCTTAGACAACACAGACGTGATTAAAACAGACACAGACGCGTTTCTATAAAATTTGTGCAATTTTTTCCAATATGTGAAGTCATTTTGTTGTGACCAAATCTCAATGTTTGACTATTTTTTTCGTGACAAGAGGACACAGTGTTGATGAAGACCCAATGTTTGTAAGTGTCTAGACTCAAAAATGACTCCAAGAAAAAGTGTGTTGTTTGATGTAAAATTGTTTTGCATACACTTTGAAGACACAAAAGACACACTGTTTTGTTGTTTGGTCTTGAATGTTTGAATGTTTATAATTAGTCAAGCACAATTCTTATGGCTGGCCAAGACAATAGTTTTTGATCCCACATAGGGTTTTAACCCCGAGGCTATGCTATTCAGAGCGGATACTTAGATGCTTGACCTCACTGGCTCCACCCTCGGCACTCACTTCTCGGGTCAGCCAAGCATCAGTCCCCATGAAAACTCCTCGTGGAGAACTTTGTATCTCTACTAAGAACAGTATGTGTTGGGCCGCTACCAGAGGTCCGACCTCCTGCCCCAACAACTAGAAGGATTTGGGCTTCTAAAACAAAAAGGTGCTAGTAAGGGCATCCACTCGTGTGGCCATACATGCGGCACTTTCAGCTCTGTAAATGCAGAAGGCTCCCAGCCGGTAGGGGTTATGCCCTACAACTGATCAAATAAATTTGATCAAACGGGTTTATGGGGAGACATAGTGTCGGTATGAACTAATTAGCACACATTATCCATAGTTTTCACCATGAATACATTTATTTATAGTGGTTTGGAAGAAGATGGCTTTTCTTTTGCTACCACTTGGGTTGTTCTCTTCTCACTAGTAGTCCTAATGACCACATAGGAAGACATGCCCTCTAAAGAATAAACAAAAATATCCTATTGCTCAAGACACAAAAGACAATGATTCAATTTTAGTGCACCAATGGAAGTGTTTGCTAGTCTCTGAAAACAAGGCACACAATAAAAATCCAAAAAACCCTTGCCAAGGTCCTACAACAAAAAGTTGTTAGTAGTTTGGGTTGTTTCAAATAATCACCCCTTCCTGCAAGCACACAAGTTAGGTAAATTTTAAAACCCAAAAGACTTTGTGAAATAGGGGCCTTCAACCAAACGTTTTGCTTCCAAGACAAGCTGCACCAATTTCGTTAGTGAGATCTAAAAATGTTAGCGCAAAATAAACCAGATCCGAAATCCAAAATGCGAAACTAGAATTGAATGAATAAATTTCAAAATTTGAAACTGCTAAACACAGACATGGTTACCCTAGACACAGATGCGGCTCTGTGATGCAAACACGGTTCTGTGAGACACAGACGCTGCTATAAATCACAGACGCACCTATACAACACAGATGCAGCTCCAGCAATCACAGACGCGATTCTAGGGCATAAACGCAAGTTCCGAAACTTGCAAAACAAAATGTTGCGATAACACAGACGTGATTTTGAGATACATAGACGTGATTAAGTAACACAGATGCTGTCCGAAAGTTCACAGACGCGACAGAAAGCCAAAAACACGATCTGAGAGTGCGCAGACGCGGAAATACCAAAAATGCTGTCGAAAACGTCTGATCTGCAACTTCAAAAACACAAAATCTGCAACAAGGAGGTTAAATGCAAAGGGACAAGAGTTCCACCGGCTGTGCCAAAATGTGTATGGTGAAAATGGATAACAATAATAACAAGATTGAAAGGCTAAATGGATTCAACCACCAAACCCTAGCCTAACAACAACAAAGATCCACCATAACATATGAAGATTACCTAAGACAATGCAAATCAAATGAAATCACAAAGATTATACCATTACATGTCCAATAGGGTTTTGATCTCCATTTTTTCTATCTCCATTGATCTTGCTTGATATATTTGCTCTCAGATTTTATGTGCACAAGAGCTCAACAAAGAATGGAATGTGGTTGCAAGTAGGATCGTAGTGTAGCCAATTGATCAAGTAGTTAGGGTTTGATAATGAAGAAAGCATCTCCTTAAATAGAAGACACTATAAGAAATGGAGAGATAAGATTGAGAGGTGTAAAAAGGAGGTCGGCTATGATTAGAGGGTAGGTAGAAGAAATAATAAAATAATGAAAGAGGTAGGTAGTGTAGGAATTAAGAGATGAATGACATGTGTCATGGGTAGAAAAGGTTAATGAATTAATTAAATAAATAAAGATTTATTTAATTAATAGAGGAAATGAGATAATTAAATAAATAAAATATTTATTTAATTTAGGAAAAGGATAATTTAAATAAATAAATGTATTTATTTAAATGAGAAATAAGGATAGAAGAGGATAAATAAATTAATTAAATAAATAAAGATTTATTTAATTAATAGAAGAATTAGGTTTAGATAATTAAATAAAAAAAATATTTATTTAATTAGACATCACAATTTTGAGTGTCTACAATACCAATTGTTGGGATCCAATAAAACTGAGAGGGGGGGGGGGGGGGGGGTGTGAATCACTATTCTACCTGTATAATAAGATTTTATCCTTTAATAACATACACATATAAACCGGTAAATGAAAAAACATATAACTTGAAGCAAATAAACCATCCACATAAATGAACACCATAACACATAATTTATATGTGGAAAACCTCAAAGAGGAAAAACCATAGTGGGATTTGTGACCCACAATATCAGTTCTACCGGTATCTCCTTTCCTCCAAGAATGCTTCACAAACCATCTACATATCATTGCATGATATAACATTCGCATACAACATGATCTAGATATATATCCTTCGCATTACACAGTGTCTTATATCACTTATTACAATATGTCATACCTTACATCACATAATGACCTTAATAAACTAACCTATATACCCTTACAAACAATATGCCTTATGTCAACTTACAATACATTACAAAAGATATACAAGGTCGACCTTATACAATAATTGCAAAATGATTTTGCAAATAAAACTTCCTTTAGGTCCAAGACTGATGTCAGCTTCATTGAAGTGCTGGATGTCGGTGCCAGTGTAACCCTGGATTTTGGGAGGGGACAAAGTGAGATAGAGAGGTAGAGAGGGGATAAAAGGTATATATAGAGATAGATAGGTATATGTGAAGAAATATAGGTAAGTAGGGAGTGAGGGATGTGTAGAGAGAGATGAGTTAGATAGTAGAGAGTTAAGTATGTGAGAGAGAGAAAGAGAGATAAAGACAGGTCTAGGTTTTGGGAGAGAAAGGAGAGAGTGAGATAGAGAGGTAGAGAGGAGATAAAGGGGATACACAAGTATAGAGGGAAGGAGGGAGAAGGAGGGAGGGGTAGAGAAGTAGAGATGGAGAGATGGAGAGAGAGAGAAAGAGATCATGAGTAAGAGAGATATATGTAGATAAAGATAAGTTGGTAGGGAAGGTGAGAAAGATACATATAGAGAGAGAGTTATATATGTAGATAAAGAGAGGTAGGTAGGGAGTGAGGGGAGGTGTGTAGAGAGATACGAGACAAAGATTAGAGAGTTAGGGATGTGAGAGAGAGATAGAGAGATAGGTCTAGATTTTGGGATAGAGAGTGAAAAGAGTGAGATATAGAGGTAGAGAGGGGATAGAGGAAGAGTACTATGGAGAGAGATGATTCTAAAGCTCAACGAAGATAAAGAGAGCTAGAAAATGCTGATAGGAGCCTACTGATTACTTCAATTTGACTGTCTAAAAATTTATAAAATCTTCTAAAATCTGCATTAGAACTCCTAGAGATTTGAAACTAGTTTCAAACATCTTGCCAATATAGATATGGAGAGAGATGAGTCTAGAGCTCAAGGAAGATAAAGAAATTTATATGAAGAGAGAGAAAATATTGAACTGTTGATTACTGAAATTTAACTAAGTCTAAAAATTTATGATATCTTCAAAAATCTAGAATTTACATTATAACTTCTAGATATTTGAAACCACTCTCAAACATCCTACCAATATGGAAAAATACAAAACAACATGTGACTTGTAGTTAAATGTTATATTTCATGTATATGTATGTTATTTTTTATATTTTAAAAAAAGAAAGAAACAAGATCTCATTTAGTTTTTGAAACAAGATCTTGTTTATGAAACAAGATCCTATTTATGAAACAAGATCTCATTTTGTTTCAAAATGAGACATCATATCCTATATTTAGCCTTGGGATCCCAACGCAAAATTGGATCACATTTCAAATTTTGACTCAAGACCTCAAACAACAACATGATCCCATTTTGTTTCCCATACTCTCCACATGATTTGTTAGTTTTTCTAAGTGTAAAACTTTTGCACTAAGTGAACTCAACTTCTTACACTTACCCTCAAGGTCAACTAGCATTAGTGCTTTACAATTTTTTGAGGAATTCTCAGGGAGATACTTAGAGAAACATTTTAATTCCAAAAATATTTCATTTCTCTAGATTTGACAATTTTGGACAAGAACACCTAGCATAACAACCCTAAATTTTCAAGTCTAGATTTTAGTCACAGGTTACTCTTAGTTTCCCCGCTTCCTTATCTATAATTCATATTTGCATATCTATTCCAAAATAGAACGTATTTGTCGATAATTGTCAGTTTTACATCATCAACCCTAGTTCTTGCATTTAATTCACATCATTTCAATAACTCATTTTCAAACCAACCCAAGGAGTATTGAAATCACCTTTTGCTCAACCACTTTCCATCAAATTGGGTTGAGACAATTGAATCCATTCTCATTCTAAAGTTAATTATTGGAAATAGGTTTAATTCCTAGTTTCCATTCATAAAATTGTGAATCCTATTTCCACCAATTACACCCATATGCTGGTTTTAATTTATATCTCCTAGTGAACCACCTATTTGATGTAGAGTGTATTGTCTCTCACCGGTTTGTGTTACCTTGCCTAGGTATCTCCTACAAGCTACACAAGAACCATCCAATGATTCCACACCTCACACCCTCCAAGGGTCTACAAGTCTTACCCTCTCCAACCTTCCTAAGGTCCTTAATCTAGGATAAGGTTTTGTGGTTTCGTGAGTTCCATTTTCTTTCTTTGGAGACCTTGTTTTCTCACTCTCTTTCACACTCAACCTGAGAGTTCAATCCCTCTACTATAGGATCTTCATTCCCCATAGTACACACATTAGAATGGGTGATTTTGGATGGATTACAAACCATATTCCTCACTCAGGAGCCTTTGACACTTACTGGTTTGGTGTTTTACAAACAAACTGCACTTTTAGGCCCAAACGATTTTAGTAGGTCAGTCAGCGAGGTAATCTGCATTCACTGGTTGAACTTCCTGAACAACCCTCTGAACTCTTTTATATTTTAGACACCCTTTTGGATTTTACATAAAATATCTCAAAATCAGAGGTGGGTTTTCTCACTAACTTGTCTAACCACTACCGGTTAACTAGGCCTAATTGTCCCTTTCTAGGCCTTAAAAATAGGAATTGTTTAAAACTCCTTCACCGATTTGATTGCCTGAGTAAAATGTTGATAGTTTGGAGTCTATGTTTTCATATGGAATTCCAAACCTATCATACTTCTCCTCCACCCACCAGACTTACCCAATTAGGGTATGTTATCCATGATTTCTAATGCTTGTCAACTCAATGTGTCGAGCTTAGGGTATGGTGCCAAATCTCTGATCTGGCTTCCCCCGACTCAAAACTGAAAAGGAAACATAAAATACATTTCAACCTAACATTCCTCAAGGTTTCAGAGTGGGGATCCAACATGGAATGTTAGGTTGGAGCCATTTTGCTCTCAAAACCTTGGTTTTTAGGGATCTTGAACCCACCTGCAACAAAATGGAGTTTATTCACAAACTACAACACTTCAATACTCCAAACCAAAAAAAAAAATGAAGATAAGACACCAGAATAAAAATCCATGTCCCTATTTTGGGATTCTCGATCCGTACAAGTCATACAAACTTGCAAGAACAACAAAAACTCGGTAGAACACAAACAAATGAGAAACCAAAATTGTTTATTTTCTTCAGATCTTCAACCACCTTCAACAAAAGATTATCATTGATCTTTCCAAGCCTTATAATGACCTTGGAGTAGTTACAAACACTCACAACTGATTGTGTCAACCAACTAACCGTTGGAGTATGAAAATGTTGCAAAGTTATTATGAGAAACTTTTGCGAATTGTTGCATAGGTGAGCAACTTTTGCTCAAACCCAAACTTGGTCACTCTCAGGTGACTTATATGACCTTAAAAATCTCAAAAAAACATCAACCAACCTAAATTAACCAAAAAACAACTTATCCTATTAAGTGATAGACTTGGCACCCTTAAGAGCTCACAAGCCAACATTGGCCAAACAAACACTCTTAGGGCCCTTACAATCATTTGAGAACACACTCTATGGCCTTTTGGCCTTATTAAAAAACTAAAAACATGATTCCAACATCATGGAATCAAACTCATCAAAAACAAATTGCCAAGTGCCCCTGCACCATACTCCTGAGGTAGGAAAAACTCAAGTCCCTTGAGTGGATAAGGCTTAGATAGTGGTTCCATGCTTTAGTATATTTCCTTTGGACATCCACGTAGCTTCAGATTCAGGGAGACCTATCCATTTAACCAAGTAGTCTATATAGACTCCCTTCCTAGTCCTTTTGACAATATTGGAGTCCAAAATACAGTCCAATGTCAGTGGTTGGCTTGGAGGTAGGTCTTGTATTCAATCTACTTCTTCAGTAGCAATAGTCTCTTCTTGGTTTGTAGCTGACTTGGTTCCTTTATACTGGAACAAATCACATACATTAAAGATTTGTGATATTCCCTAGTTTGGTGGTAGTTCTACCTCATAGGCATTATTGCCAAACTTATGCACAACCTTAAGAGGTCCAATCTTCTTCATACATAGTTTACTAGGTTGTCCCTTAGGAATTCTTTCCTTTCTTAGATAGGCCATAACCAGATCACCTACCTAATAGTGTACTTCTCTTCTTGTTTTGTTTGCTTGCATCTTGTATTTCTCATTGTTCTGCTACAATGTCTTCTTTACTTGTTCATGGATCTCCTTCATATTCGCTACAAAGTTTTCACCTTGAGCACTCCTATGGTCCATAGATCTGAGGTCTTTGAGTTCTAAAATACCCCTTGGATGACATCCATATACTATCTCAAATGGACTCTAACCCGTGCTTCTATTGACAGAGTCATTGTAGGCATACTCTGCTTGTCCCAATACTAGATCCCAAACTTGACCATGTTGTTTGGTGAGTCATCTCAGTAAATTACCCAAGGACCTATTTACTACTTCAGTTTGACCATCAGACTATGGATGGTATGTAGATGAAAAAGAAAGGTTAGTACCAAGTTTCTTCCATAAGGTTTGCCAAAAGCGACTCACAAATTTTGTATCTCTATCACTCACAATACTAAGTGGTAAACCATGGATCCTTACAATCTCTTTGAAGAACAACCCTTCTATGTAGGAGGCATCATTAGTGCATTTACAAGGAACAAAGTGTGCCATCTTTCTCAATCTATCCACTATGACATAACACTGTCATATCCTCTAGGAGTTATAGGTAAACCAAGAACAAAGTCCATACTCACACACTCTCAAGGCCTTGTTAGTATGGCAAGACACTGATATAAACCTACATTGTTAGAAGTACCCTTAGTCCTTTGACAAATAGCACATTGTTCCACAAATCTTCTAACATATGATTGTAGTCTAGGCCAATGGTAGAATCTGCCAACCTTCTCTAAGGTCTTGTCAAGACCAAAATATCCACACAGACTGCGTTGATGCTTCTCCTTCATGATATTGTCTCTCATAGAGCACCGTGGTATGCAAAGTAGGTATCCTTTAAACAATAATCCTTCCTACAACATAAAATTAGAATAAGCAACATGAAAAGCATTAGCAAACTTTGAGAAAACATCATATGCTTCACCAAAATCTTGTTACCTTGATAGAGATCTTTGAGGTCATTTAACCCCACACTTTGTAGCTGTACTTGTAGATGTATAAAAATGACCATATTCCTAAATGAATATTTTATGTTCATTTCTTTATTTAATTAAATCCAATTTAATTGAATTACCCACATTCCTCTATTTAATTAAGTAAATTACTCAATTAAATTCACTATACCTCTTTTACCATTTAATAGAATAAATCATTTTATTCTATTAAATCCCCTATCCACTTTTTAATTAAATTCAAATTTAATTAAATAGTTATCCTAAATTGAATAAATCTAATTTATTTAATTCCCCCAATTACAACCAAATTGAATTAAATTCATTTTATTCAATTAAATCCTATTATCCCTCCATCCACTTGCAAAATCCTACATCCCCCACTTGCTTCCTAAACCCTATTCCTAACCCCCCTTCTAGACTCTTCTAAACACTTCCAATTAGCCTAAACCCATCTCCTAAACTTTGTCACATCCCTAAGCAAGGGGAGGTCACTTCTCAAACCCTCAAAGTCTTTGAAAACCCTTAAAGGCTTCAACCACTTAACTTTGAAAGTCTTCCTAACCATTAATGGTTAACTCAACCCTCTAGCATGATTAAAGAATTTCTTCTAACTCAACCTCCATGTAACCCAAGGGTCTCATCAAGCATTCATTGCTTTGACCATGGTTATCCCTTAATCATTTGCACAAGTGTTTATCCTTTGGATTAAAACTTAATCCAATGGGTAACCCTAACTTAAGCTTAACCCTTACCCCCTAAGATAACCATGAGGTCTTCTTAGGCATTTAATGTCTCCAACCCCTTTTCTCAACCAACCTTATGTTGACAATTGTCACCATTTCATTGGTGCCAATTACAAACATGGATTCCCAACTTTCAAACTTGACCCTTGGTTAAACCTTTTAATCCTGGCCATCCATTGCCCTATTTTTGCTTTAAATAGAGCTCTCATTCCTCCATTTTCAGATCCAAGTCTTTAGTATCATACTTATGCTCAAATACATTCAAGCTTTCATATATCATTTATGCTCATCATTTAGCCTCTCTTTTAGATAAGAATTAATCTAAATATGCATGTTTAGAATATGTTCTTTATCATTTTATCTCAATCATAGACTAATATATCATGCTAGGATAGTCTTGCTACTAATCTTGTCATCTTATAATCTAGTTTATTGCATTTGTAAGATCATGCATAGTTTAGGATACATTTCATAATAAAATCATTCAAACCATCCCTTGTTCTTGCATTTGTCATCCTTAAACCACTTTTCTCATTGATCCGAGAGCAAAAACATTGGTTTGAGGGACCTTTTGAGATAGAGAACCATGGAACCAACCTTGGGAAGCTGATCCATACTTCATGACTCCATAGCTTGCACCAAGAAGTCTTGTGGGTGTGTGAGGAAGGCTCCTTAGGCTTCATTTTTCGCATTTTAAGCTTTATCGACCCACTTTTCCCACATACATTTCTGGCGCCCACCGTGGGGCCCGATCCCATATATCAAATTGGTTTTTGAATTTAACAATTTTTGCAAGTCCGCGGAAAACAAGAATCAACGCGTGGGAAACATTCCCTAGCGCATCTGGTTAACAGTCTAGCGCTTCCCGCTTACTGTTCAGCACGTTGGGTCCATCTTGTAGCGCGTGACATCTTTAACTTAGTGCATCATAATACTAATATTTTCCTGTAGGTCTTGGCATGGGAGAAAAATAGAGCAGCGCCTCCAGAGCATAGAGTAGTGCATCCTGAAAACAGTATAGCCCATCTTTGCCTTCTTTTAGCGCATCGCTGTAATTTTGTAGCATGTACAGTTTATTCTGTAGCGCATCATAGATAGACAGAGATAAGAAAAATAAAATCTATAACCGAGGATAAAATTAGACTTGTTGAAGTCCACCAATTATCTAACATTTTTCATTTGTTATTTTGCAGGATTCTAACTATTTTATTGCAGATAGGAGTTTAGTCTTAAGGTTATTAAGATAGTTAGAAATTTTACTAACTTAGTTAAGTTAGTTTAAAATTTGAACTTCTTTTTCTTAAAATTGAACTCACTTTATTTTTGGGCTATAAAAAGAACCGCAATCAGAAATTTTCTTGCTTTCATAGGAGAAAAACTTTATTTTGGGCTCTAAAAAGAACAATACAAACTTTCCTTTTTGCAAAAGTAGCTTTAAAAATAACCTCACCATCCTTTCGTGTATAAAAAGATTCATTTTAAATTTTTGCAAAGGAAAGACCCATACTTTAAAGTTTTTGTTTACAATAAAAAAGGGAAGTTATTCCCCTTTTGCCAATTTTCTTTTGTTGACAAAATCAAAGTTTTGCTTTGTTGACCAGGTTCTTTTGCTAGATTAGATAATCACTGATTTGAGGAAATAAAATAAACACCATGCTTTTTGGAGCAACATCTCCAAGTAGAAGTTAGAAAATCACTGAATTGAGGGGCCAAAAAGAACCTTGTTTGCCTTGTCTCGAAAGTAGAAGGCATATGCTCTCCCCTTAACTGGGTGATCAAAAAGCTAGACTACTCTTACGCTTTCAATCATTTCAAACATTTTACAACCATTAGCAAGCCTGCCTTCCCAAGGGGTTGAAATCAACTCTTAAAGTCATTTATGGTCGGTGTGAAGGGAACGACCTAAGTGGGAAATGAATTTGACGCCAAGTGTTCCAACCCACTATAATCAAAAGTGGAAAGTGACGAAAGTCTTTTTCAACAGTTGTGCGCATCGATTAGCCTTCCCCCAGTATCCTTGAGATATGTAAAGCCTTTGTTCTAAAGGTTGGGAATCCTCCCAAGGGAGTTTATCATTGATGGTCGAACAAGAAGCCCGATTACGAACCTTAGAAATAGAAACTTTGAGCCGAGTTAGTAACCAGACATTTGTAATATCATAGTGCAAGGGTGGGGAAGAATCCGCCCCCAAGATCACTCACCATATATCTCCCAAGATAACTACTCAATTGTGAAGCAATTCACTTTGGATTAATTTTTGGCAAAAGGCAAAAAAATGGGCACCCCCTAGGGGGTGACACGACTGTTTGAGCTGACGGAGTATAGAGACTAGTGGGCTATGATATTACTTATGGCCTTTGAATAAAGAGTCTTCTTGAAGTGTATTATTTGTATCCAAACCTGTTAAAACATTGGGGATTTGAACACATCCTCACAGAACATACACTTTTTGTTAGATTAAGCAAAATGGTTGTCTCTTTGGTGCTATGTTTGCATTTGTTACTTCAGAAAATCATTCATTAGTACTGAAAAACTCAAAACAAAAATCCAAAGTTGCAAAAAACCAACCAAAGGAAAATATTAGGATAGTCTAGTGCATGAGAGAAACCTCTTAGCACGTATGGTACATTTTTTAGTGCATCAGAACATCAAGTTAGCGCTTCTAGTTGAAATAGTAGCATTCTAGCAAAATTTTAAAACAACATTAAATAGTTAGCGCGTCCGGAAAACATCCTAGCGCATTGAAATATCAGCTTAGCGCGTAGGAGTCAAATAATAGCACATAGCAAGCCCATATTAGTGCATAACATTTTGACCAAAATAGAAAACCAGATAAACAGTCTAAAACAGTTAGCACATAGCTGGGGGCAGCTTAGTGCATGTGGTCTTTCCCTTAGTGCGTTGAAAACTTTGTATAGCGCATTCCGTCTCTATTTCAGTGCGTGATAAAACCCAGAAAAATAGGGGGCAAAACAGTGAAGAATTTTGAAAACTTAGAAGACGTTTTTGGAAACCTCTTTCGTCAAACCAGAGTATCAAAAACAGAGCTTTAAAAACTATTTCTTGAGCAAAATTTGTGTCAAACAAAAGTTGTCGAAATCCAAAACTGGTTGCACAATAAACATATCTATCCTATCAAAATTGGGAAACATCATCGCAAGTGACAAATAGGTCCTTTATCATCTCACAGATTATATCTCAAAAACACTTGTTCAAAACCTCAAGTTGTCAAATCAACTTTCCATATCGGGAGACTTTATCCATATCATTTGACACACTTTGTCATGAGGGGGCATCTAAACCTTCATTTTGATAAAGTAAAACTTGAGTCTCCAAAACAAGATCAACGAAATCCAAAACAAATCAAAGGAAACCATTAATCACTCATGCATGACTAATCCTCATATTCTGAGAAGAAAGAATATTTATCATAACACTCAGTTGAAGAAACAACAACCAAGTTTTTCCAAATTTATCAAAAGAAATAAATTCTTATACATCAATCGTCAACTCTTCAAATCTCACAGAACATTCCTTCATCACGTCAAACTCTATATCCAAAACAAATCCAACGAGTTTGACAAGGAGCTTTTGAAGACTAGAGCATTCTGCCAAAAGTCCGCATTCAGTCAACGAATTAATTGTGCAGGAAAGATCAATCCAGCCTTCTTTCCTAATGAGTGCATCACTTACAACACAGCCCGATTTGAACCACCAACCCCAAAGCAACATATCAAAGAGGGTTTTATCCCCTTTGTCATAGAAAGCTTCTACTAAAATGCCTGTCACTCGCTCTAAACAAAACAAACAAAGTGATACACAAGCAGAATCCAGTATGGATCGGAGGTTATCAAATCCTTTTGAAGGTCCACATCTAGAGGATACTAAAATAACTGACAAAATCCTTCAGGAATGCCAAGAAAGTGCTTCATTCCAAAAACTCGTAGAAAGATTCATGGAAAATGATAAAGAGAAATACTTACTCATGCTCACAAGCAAAGGAGTTAAAATTCTAGAGGACCTTGACATAGACATGTTTAGAACAAGATCTCAATATTATGAATATCAAGAATGACAACGAGAAGGGGAAGCACGTGACCCTGAAACAAATATTCCTAAACAAAACATACCGGAACAATATACACCAGAGCAAAGTATTCCTAAGCAACACATCCCCGAGAAAAACATATCGTTCCATACATCATTTCAACCCAGGATTAATACAAGGGAAGAACTCTTCCCTCGGCAAAACACTGTGCCTTTGGTTGCCCTTACTCAATAAATGCAAATGTTACAAAGACAAATGCAAGACATGCAACAAGGGACAACAATACAGTATTCACTAAATGAAATTTGTCCTTATCCGTTTGACAGAAGATTGCATATGGTGCCTTTTCCTCCTAACTCAGACATTCCCAAATTTGACAAGTATGATGGGAAAAGTGATCCCCGTGATCATGTTCGAGAATTTTGCATAACAATTCTTGAATTCGCTCATGACAACACCTATCTAATGAGGTTATTCCCAAGAAGCTTGGGAGGACAAACGATGGAATGGTTATCCAAAATCACACCTCCTGTCAGATCATTTGATGAACTAGTCAACAAATTCATCACTCACTATTCATATAACATTCAACATGCCATAACCATGCTAGATGTCTGCAATACCAAACAGAAAAACAATGAGACATTCATGGTATTCCTTCAATGTTGGCGATGTATGGTTTCACTATATCCTCGAGATATTCCTAAAAAGGAGAAAATGGAAATTTTCATCGATAACTTTTTTAGTGAGATGAGTTACAAGCTCAAACTCCAATGCATACCATCTTTCGCTAAACTGATTGAAAATGGCATTCAAGTAGAAGAAGCATGTGTCAAGAAAGGAACACTCAAATTCTTCAAAGAAGGAACGGGTTCATAAAGCTACAATAACTGAAACTTAGACAAATCTAGATTCTGGACTAGAAATAAGAACAATGGAAACGAAGGAAACAATGAACCAAATGATCCAAAATCAAAACAACCCGTGCTCACATTATCAAGAAATCCTCAAGCTACAAAGAATCCTAAAGGTGCTAACCTAAACACTAACACATACGCCCCGAATAACAATCAAGGTCAACCCAACACAAACAACACTAATGATACTCAACATAAAAGCACAAATCACGGACCTAATAACAATTCATGAGGTAACACCACCAATTTTCAAAAACGCATTTACACACCAATGGGTCAATCACTGGAGTTAGCATTCAGAGAACTCCTGGCAAACAAGATTATCTCTTTGCCCCCAATTAGCAACTATGAATCACAAATCAAACCACCTTGGTGGAATGACTCGCACTTTTGTGATTTTCATCGCAACAAAGGTCATCAAACAAACGATTGCATGAGATTGAAAAACATTGTCCAAGACATGATTGATAGAGGTGATTTAACAGTGGATGGTCTTAAGACAAGTGGTGACCATGGAGCTTTTAAGAATCCTCTCCCAAACTATAACAAAGACAAAGCTTCAACTTCAAATGATACCCGTGGGGCTCATATCAATCATATAATAACACCATCAATCACATATCAGCTATAGACAATCATGTAAATGTCATCACAATCTGAGACCAGCATAATCATGAATCTATCAATGTAACAACCAGAGCTCAAAAATATGTCTTAAAGGGCCATAGGTCAGTGACAAACACTACACCCAAAATCCAATATGATTTAGTCAGCCAATGACGGTAAACTCTTGCTCAAATATCTATCTTGGAGTTGCTAAAACTTTTGCCAAAACACAAAGGCATATTGGAACAAGTGCTATTAGAAACAAATGTACCTCAAGATCTGGATGCTGATAAATTCCAAGCCATGGTTGCTCACATGACAGGGCCTCATAATCTCACCTTCTCAGAGCATGATAGTACTTCCTTGAGTCATCCGCATAACACCCCTCTCCATATTGAAGTCATCGTCTATAAACACCAAGTAAAATGAGTATTGATAGATGGAGGAGCTGGACTTAATATATGTACGTTGAAACTGATCCGTGCATTAGGCTTCTCAGAGGAGTCTATTGATCCACGCAAGAAAATTAGTATAAAGGCATATGATGATGAGGAAATATCCTCTAAAGGAACTGTATTGTTACCAATATAGGTTGGTTCCATACAAAGAGATACTATGTGTTAGGTTTTAGACATCGACCTCACTTACAATATCTTATTAGGTCGACCCTGGATACATGAAATGTAGGCAATGCCTTCTACGTATCACCAGTGTGTCAAATTTCCCTATAACGGACAAGAGGTCTCTATATCAGCGGATCACAATCCATTTCAACATTGCAACGCAATGGGGGCAGCCCAAAACAGTTTGCTTCCCCATAATAGGGAAAAATAGAAATCCTCAACATCAAATCTTCAACAAACAAAGTCTAAATCATTACCTGGAGATTTCAAGCAGAAAATGCAAATCAAAGAACAAGGCATGGGATAATACTCTTTGGAACCCATGTGTTTGGCTAATTTGCCAGCATCACCCAGATCTCATGGATTACCTACAACATCAACACAACAGGTAACTCAGCCCATCACCAAGTTTGAGGGGACATTCATCTAACTCAGCACTCTAGCACATGAATCAAAGGAAAAGGACATCCTTAGCTGGCTATACAAGGATGAGGAAGAAGATAACAGAGCAGCTGCTCTGGACATAGTTCTACCAACACACCTGTATGGAAAGGGCTACTTAATCATGCAACAAATGGGATACAATGGTAAAGGACCTATTGGAAAACGCAAAGAAGGAGTCACTGAACCAATAGATCTTCATTCACAATTCAGTTGAACCAAAACAAGATTGGGTTTTGAACTTACTCTCCCACCAAGAAAGACATCACACAAAAATCCAAAAACTTAGTGGAAAGAAAAGAAGCAGTACAAAGAAGAATCCTGGCAAGAAGCCCTATTTGAGTCAGCCGAAACAATCCGCAAGGCAGGTGAATGTCAAGAACAGAAGCAACATCAGGAAAAGCTCCTCATTCACAAAAAGACAATATCTGTAGCAGTAGCTCATATTCAAGCACCAATATCTACACAAACAGAATCATCTCCTGATACCATTATTCCTCCCCAAGGAGGCATAGTATATGAGCAAATACAAAAGGTAGAAGCAGGATCCGACACAGAATCAGAGAAAACTATCAAACTGGTATCCATCATCAAGGACCTATTCTCACCATACAACATACCAGTTCACAACACTGATAAACTTCAGAGATTGATTCCAATGAATATGAATGGGGCAATTGTTCTAATATTCCTGATGGTATTACAAAAAATAACAGTCATACACCCATTTTTGAAGAAACATACAACACAGAATATCGACCACTTGAATTTGGTCCACAAAATCTATGATGCCACGCCAAATGAGCAATGACATTATGAGCAAGTCTATATAGAAAATGATACCATTGAAGACCTCGATGAAATCCTTGATTTCTTTAAAACCAAAACCAAACACGATGAAACCTCTTTCTTGACACTTACCATAGCAGAACTTGATCCACCAAATGACTCTTTACCTCTTATCTTTCCTGACCTCATCGACTGGGACGAACCCAAAATACATGATATACCAATTTTGCCAGATGATGAATCTATTATCCACTATGTACCGTTAACCCAGAAACAGGCTCTACCAGTGAACGAAGCAATGATGTCTATAACCCAGGGAGTACCAAGTCTCTCAGTCGCAAAAATGAACCAAATAAAAGATTTATGGCTGAAAACCAGTCAATGGTAGCCATAGATCACAAAAAAGTAAAAATAAAGGATGCATCTGAAGGTGAAAACCTTTTTAAGGCACCTGAAGATGGGAGACTTGACACTTTTCCTGAACACTTTCATGAGCGATCACCCATATTGATTGAGCCCACTCAATCAATCAACATTGGTGCTACAGAAGCAGACAAAAACATACACCTGGCAGAATCTCTGACAAAGGAAGAAAGATCAACATTTATCACCTTTTTTAAAGAAAAGCAAATCAACTTTGCTTGGTCATATGCAGATATGCCCGGAATTGATCCACATTTAATCATGCATCACTTGTCCATTTCTCCAAGAGTTAAGCCAGTCAAGCAAAAACTATGAAAAATGAATCCACAGGTGACACTCATGGTCAAAGCTAAACTAAAGAAACTATTAGATGTCAGATTCATTCGACCCATCGACTATGTAGAATGGATTTCCAACATAGTACCTATTTATGGTGAAAATGGATAATAATAACAACAAAATTGAAAGGCTAAATGAATTCAACCACCAAACCCTAGCCTAACAACAACAAAGATCCACCATAACATATGAAGATTACCTAAGACAATGCAAATCAAATGAAATCACAAAGATTATACCTGTAGTCACACAAATCTGTCCACTTAATTAAATGAATACTTAGTATTTATTTGATTATTTAACCATCAATTAATGAATTAATTAAATTAATATTTAATTAATTCATCTTAACCCTCTTCTCCTATTAATTAAATAAATTATTCAATTTATTTGATTTAATTCACTTAACCAAATTCATACCATTAATTAAATAAATAAATCATATTTGTTTAATTAAATCTTCTCTCACATTTAAATAAATTAATATTTATTTAAATCCCCCAAAATCCGACCTCTCACATTTAAATAAATTAATATTTATTTAAAACCCCCAAAATCCCACCTCACATTTAAATAAATTAACATTTATTTAAATCACCTTTATCCTCTACCCACTTGTATTTTCCTACAAAAGCAAGTTGCACAATTATTTTAAATAAATAATTTATTTAAATCACCTTTATCCTCCACCCACTTGTATTTTCCTACAAAAGCAAGTTGCACAACTATTTTAAATAAATTATTTATTTAAAATCCTATTTATCCTCACCCACTTGAAACCTTTAATGGTTTCCCTTAAAGTATTCAAACTTGATGGCTTTAAAGTCTTCAAACTTGATGGCTTCCTTCTATAGTCTTCTTAAGACTTTAATGGTTTTCCTTAAAGTCTTCAAGCCTTTAATGGTTCCCCTCAAAGTCTTCAAGCATTTTAATGCTTTATCTTCCTTTTTCTCATTTAAATAAATTAATATTTATTTGAATATTTATCCAAATACAACTTGCACACATTTATTGAAATAAATGAATTTTTATTTTAATAAAATCCTATTTTCCCTCACCCACCAAATCCACTTGCAAAATCTAATCCCCTTCTAGATTCTTCTAACCCCTTCCTAATTAACTTAATCCATCCCCTAATTATTGTCACATTCCTAAGCAAAATGGAGTCACTTCTCAAAGCCTAAAAGTCTTTGATAACCATTAAAGGCTTTCAACCTTCAACCACTAAATGTCTCAAAGTCTTGGATAACCTTTGAAAGCTTCCAACCTTCAACCACTAAATGGCTCAAAGTCTTTGATAACCATTGAAGGCTTTCAACCTTCAACCACTTAATCCCCAAAGTCTCCAATAACCATTAATGGTTAATTCAACCCTCCCACATGGTTAAAACATTTGTTTTGACTCAACCTCTACCCAACCCAAAGGTCTCATCAGGCCATTAATGCTTTGACCATGATTATCTCTTAATCATTTGCACAAAGGTTTATCCTTGGATTAACTCTTAATCCAATGGGTAATCTTAATTTAGACTTGACCCTTACCTTCTAGATAACCATGAGGTCTTCTCAAGCCTTTAATGCCTCCAACCTCTTCTCTCAACCCAATCCTATGTTGACACTTGTCACCATTTTATTGGTGCCAATTGTGCACATGGATCCCCAACTTTCAATCCTAACCCTTGTTAAGATTGCTCAATCTTAACCCTTCATTTCCCTATTTCTTCTATAAATAGAACCCTTCTCCTCAAGCAAAAGGAGAAGCATTTTAGAGTATTGTTGTTATACTGGCATTAGCATAGAGCTTTTTCATAGCATCACTATCTACTCTTGCATAGTATTTGCTTATCATATTCAACCATCTTGAATCTCCATATGGCATCCATGGCTAGTGCTAAAAGCTGAGAGCTACACTCATTTGGGACTTGGAGAGGAGAGGAACAAGGGAGAAGCATCAAAAGGCATCATGGAAGCATCTTAGGGAGGCTCTTCTCCTTTCTTTTATTTTGTTAAACTTCTTTCATGCTTTTTGAAATCTCTCTTGATATGTTTGGAATGGTTTTTAGTTCTTTGTTTTGTTTTTATGGTTGAAACTAACTTATTAACATTGAACTTTGTTGTTGCCTTGTCCCCATTTCCATGACATCATTTGGTGAACCCGACGTGAATCCAAACACCAAAAAGATCAATTTTATTTTTTTTAACCAATAACATGTTTGAATGTTGAAAATGTCACACAGGTTGCGATTTTGACACTGTTTTGGTGCGTTTGACATTATTTTGGCGCTATTCACTCTATTTCAGTGCTTTTCCCTTCTCTGTCTTTCCCTTTCTTTTAGTGCGTTTGTGTTAAATAGTGCCTCTGTTCAAATGCAGACTAGCGCTATTGTAACAAAACGTTGTACAAATCACCTTGTAACCAAAAAAAAAAAAATTAGGCTTGTAGAAGCCCACCAAATAGGCGGATTTTACTAACTATTTTTCTCTTTTGTGCAGATTTAAATTAGATTAAAAAGTAGATTTATATTTTTTACTAACTTGTTTTTTGAAGTTGGTTTTAAAAATGAATTCACTTTTTATTTTGGTTTAAAATTAACTTCACATTTCAACTTTGGGCTTTTAAAAAAAAGAATCACATATTTGTTTGGGGCTCTTAAAAAGAATTTCATTGTTCAAAGGTAAAAAGAACCACAAACTTATACAAAAACAACTTTATTTTTTTTGCAAGTTAGAAAACAAACTTCGTTTTGGTGCTTAAAATCAACAAGGCAAATTTTATTTCTTGCATCAAGATAAAACTTACAATCCACACTTCCATTTTTGGTGCAAATAAAATTCACAATCAACTTGTCTCATTTTTAAAGCAATTTTACTTCATGCAAACGTGTTTTTCATTAAGTTGACTAGGATTTTCAAATTCTAGTTTACTCCAACAATTGCCTTTGAAAATTAAAAAGCACACCATGATTGTTGGAGCAACATCTCCAAATAGATAGAAAATCATTGCGATGACAAATTAAAAGGAACAAGTGAATTTTGTGTTTGGCACACTTGTGCAAAAGAGTTGGTCGAGTGGTCCTACTTCTAACACACACTATCCTCTCCCTTGGCTTTCGTGGTCCTAGGTGCAAGAGAAAAGTGTTAGTAACACTCACATTTTATCTTTTTAAGAGAGGCCTGCCAAGGGATCGATACTCTTGGGAATGACCTCGAGCGGTAAATCCTTCGAGCCGCTATAGAAATCAGGTGAGAGCGAAAGCTGTAGCCTTGGGTATAGCTGTTCCTACAGTGTAACTGGCCGAAAGGACAAATGGGCCCCACCACCAGTTACAAGGCTCTTAAGTGAGTCACTGCAGAATGAACTTATGTCCAAAGCCATCGAACATGACTAAACACCTTTAAGTAGTAGCCCACCTGTTCTATTGATTGAGGATATTTGAGATATAATTTAGTGCAAGAGCATAGATGGTTTTTCTCCCAAGATACTCACCATACATATTTCCTTGAGTAGAAACATAGCTTTTTGAAAAGTCACTTGTGGCTTGATAAAAGTGGTGACTCCCCCATCATAGGGATCATCTATTTGTTATGCTCGCGCAAGACTTAGTATATCACATCCTTACCTGCCACGGCGGGATTCATAAGGTATGTAGTACCAAAGTCGAAGAAATATCAAGATGTGGGCTAAATTTATCACAACTGGCCATTTGACCTTAGGGATAAAAAGTGTTTGAAGTGTGTTCGTTTTACAGACCTAGTGCAAATTGAGCCGACTTCAGGCTTTGGAAATACACTTTAAAATAAATCTAAAGGAAGGGTCATATACAAGTCCAAAGATTGGGTTGATCTAGACCCATACTCATTTGTGCCTTTGGGGGCAACATTCTTGTGTTTGTGTGCTTGCTTTGTTTTCTTGTCAAAGAAAAATCAGAAAATCAATCCCAAAAACAAAGTATTCATCCAACATCTGTCAAAACAACCAAACACATCAAAAACAAAGTACAAACAACAAAGAGACAAAATTTATGACCATTCTTCACATCTTGCGAAAGAAGAAGTGTCATCAGAATATTACCTTGAAAAAAAGACCATTAAGCTCAAAGGCTTTGATCAAAAGGAGGAAATTCTTCTATCTCAATAGACAAATCTTTGTCTCACATAGAGTCTTTCTACATCGCATGCGTCTCTATCTTCAAGGTAAAACAAACGAGTTTGATTCCGAATCATTGAACCGCAGAGCTTTTATGCAATATAGAGCTCTGAGTTATCACAAAAATCAAGGAGGAAAGATTAATCCCAACTTCTTCCCAAACATCTGTATCACCTACAACACAGCTCGAGAAATGCCACCAACTCCTGAAAGGGAAGAAGTAGAGTTTGTTCCATTTGTAACACAAAGTTTTTATTGAAGTTGAAAACATTTTCATCCATCATCTCACTCATACATCATCACTTCATCATCAATCCGTCCCAACTCTCAAAACATTAAGATGTTCTTGTCCCAAGTTCTCTTTTAGATATTGCTTGAAATCAAACACATCACATCACTTTTTAGATTGTTTCTACATCTAGGATAAGCTCATCCTAAGAGACACATCTACGCAGGTTAAAACTAGTTCATGAGTGAATCTTCTCATTGCTAGGTAGTCAAAATCTGTAACACATCTCAGATTTCTCTACACCTTGTCACATCCGAACTCCTCAAAACAAACAAGCAATTCAAAGAAGGAATTTCGGTTACATCTACCTTAAAGTGCTAGAGATCCCCATACAATACAAATCACCAATCATCAATCTTTCATCAATAACTCATCATCATCTTCAATCAACTTCAACACAAACTTACAAACAAAATGGCTCAAACCCGATCGCGATCAAGGCAACGAGAAATAGAAATTGAGGAAGAAGAAGACAACCTCAATGAATTTCAAGAAGCACTTGGAGGAACTGTAACTGATGAAAACCCAAGTACTCCCACTCCTTCAACAATCGAAAGGGCTCAGCATAACCCTCACTTCAACAGATTATTTGATGAAATATTAAGGAGCAATGCGGATGCTCACTTCTTAAAACTCGCTCAAGAAGGAGCCAAACTCCCCTCGGACTTTGATCTTGCCCAATTAAGACAAGCATCAGAAAGAAAAAGTCGCCATGAGGAGGAAAGGGGTAGAAATCACATCAGATATAACATTCCTCGAGGTAACCCACCACCTCCTCCTCCAAATGAAATAGAGATGTTGCGGCAACAAGTCGAGAATCTCGCCCAACAACTTCATAGTGGTGTTAAGACCAATCAATTCTCACTTAACGACATCTGTCGCTATCCTTTTGATAGGAATCTTTATATGCCACCCTTTCCACGCGGGTTTGAAACACCCAAATTTGAAAAATATAGAGGAAAGGGGGATCCCCGTGATCATGTCTGAGAATTTCATTCTGCTTGTCTTGAAGTGGCTTATGAGGACACATACCTAATGCGCCTTTTTCCCCAAAGCTTGGGAGGAACAACCACATCATGGTTTTCCCGACTTCCAGGTGGCATTAGAACATTTGAGGAACTCATCCAGAAGTTCCTATCTCATTACTCTTATAATATTGAATGCGACATCCTTTGCCCAGTATTGACATTATTGTAGACCTCAACAAAGCCTGTCCAAAGGACGACTTTCCTTTGCCCAGTATCGACATTATTGTAGACCTCACAGCGGGCCATGCAATGCTCTCACTAATGGACGGTTTTTCAGGCTATAATCAAATAAAAATAGCCCCCGAAGATCAAGATAGAACAGTGTTCACCTGTCCTTGGGGAATGTACTGTTGGAATGTTATACCTTTTGGCATAAAGAATGCAAGAGCTACTTATCAATGAACAATGACAACAATCTTTCATGACATGATGCATACCTTCATGGAAGACTATGTGGATGATTTACTAGCTAAATCCTTCACTAGAGTAGAACACCTTGGCATCCTAACAAAGATCATTGATTGATTGGAGAAATTCCAAGTCAGGCTTAACCCTAAGAAGTGTGTCTTCGGGGTTACATTAGGCAAGTTACTAGGCTACATAGTCTCAACTAAAGGTATTGAAGTGGATCCAGCAAAGGTACAGGCCATTATGGAGATGCCACCACCAAAGAATATCAGTAAACTTTGCTCTCTACAAGGACGACTTCAATCAATCAGGCGATTCATCGCTCAACTAGCCGATAAAAGTTTACCATTCAATCACTTGCTACATAAGATTGTACCTTTGAGATGGGAAGCCAAGTGTGCATAATATTTTTATCAAATCAAACAGTATCTAATGAACCCACCAGTTCTAGTACCACCAATAGCAGGAAAGCCACTCATTTTATACATTTCAACAACAGATATATCATTGGGGGCACTATTGGCACAAGAAGATCAACAAGGAAAGGAACGAGCCATATACTACATTAGCAGGATGTTGAATGGATATGAACTCAACTATACATTCATTGAGAAGGCTTGTCTAACAGTAGTTTTTGCTTCTCAAAAGTTCTGACATTATATGCTAGCGCACATAATTAAGCTAGTGGCAAAAATTGATCCTCTCAAATATCTAATCAGCAAGGCAACTCTTACATGCCGATTGGCTAAATGGGTCATGATTCTCAGTGAATTTGATATCCACTACACAGAACGAAGAGCTATCAAAGGAAAAGCAATTACAGATCAACTAGCTGAAGCACCACTACTAGGAAAGCAAACTATGGAGATTGAATTTCCAGATAGGGATGTTCTTACTATTTCTACCACACAATGGACCCTATACTTTGACGGATCCTACACACAACATGGTTCAGGTGCTGGCATTCTATTCATCACTCCTGAAGGGCATACTATACCAAGATCATATAGGCTTATGTTTCCATGCACAAATAATGTGGTTGAATATGAGGCATTGGTTATAGGCATCAAAATGGTTGTAGAATGGAAAATCACAGAGTTAAAGGTCTATGGAGATTCACAACTAGTTGTCAATCAAATCAATGATGACAAGCTACTACCCTACAAATGAATGGTGGATGATTTCAAACAATATTTTGTACACATCACCTTCGACCAAATACCAAGGTTGAACAACAAAGCAGCTAATGCAATGGCTACTATCGCTTCATTACTACAAATTCCAGAACAACAAAGTCATTACGAGTTCCTGGTAGAGCAACTGTTCTCCCCAACCTATGACCACTCTAAATCCCATGTTATCTATGCCTTGACTAATTCTGATTCTCCTTTGTATGGACCGATATATGATTATCTAAAGAACAACATCCTACCCATTGACCTATCCTGTAACCAAAAATGTAATTTTATCTGACAAGTCGCCTGTTATACCCTTACTGCTGATACTTTGTACTGTCGAGGTCTAGATGGTACTCTTCTTCGTTGCCTTGATCGTAATGAATCTGACTCCGCTTTACATGAGCTTCACGAAGGTATTTGTTGCACACATTCAAGTGGAACAAGTCTTGCTAAAAATCTTCTAAGGATGGGATACTACTGACCGACAATGGAAAAATATTCTTATCATTTTGCCAAAAAGTGTCTTAAATGTCAGATCCATGGCAATCTTATACATGCACCAGCACAGGAACTCCAACCATTTACAACATCCTGGCCCTTTTGTCAGTGGGGACTAGACTTGGTTGGCAAAATTCATCCTTCATCTTCAAATGGACACAAATTCATTATAACCGCAATAGAATACTTTACCAAGTGAATAGAAGTAGTCCCCATGACCACCGTAACTGGAAAACAAATTGCCTCTTTTATCCTTAACTATCTGATCTGTAGATATGGTATTCCAAGCTCCATCATCACCGATAATGGATGACCATTCAAAAATCAAGATGTCTGAGAACAATGTGAACAATTCAAAATACAACATCATTTTTCCACACCATACTACCCACAGGGGAATGGTCAAGCAGAAGCATCCAACAAGACAATACTAAAAATCCTAAAGAAAACAGTGAATGATGCGGGCAAATATTGGCATGTACAACTCAATCCAGCACTTTGGGCATACAAAACTAGCATTCGTACACCTACAGGAGCGACACCATTCTCATTGGTATATGGATCAAAAGCTATTTTACCCCTAGAGGTAGAAATTCCATCTCTCAGAGTCTCTCTAAAAGGCTTAATCCCAGATGATGAGTATCGAGTCAACAGATTACAAAAATTGGAACTATTAGATGAGAGACGTCAGCATGCTTATACTCATCTCAAAGCATATCAGCAACGCATGTGCGGAAGCTACAATCACAAGGTCATTCCCAGAAATTTCAAAGTTGTTGACTTAGTCCTCAAAGAAAATCCAAGAAATCAACAAGATCGAGAAAAGAAAGGGAAATTTAAACCTAATTGGTTAGGTCCCTATGTCATCATATCAGTCTATGGATCAGGTGCTTATCAGCTAACAACTTCAGAAGGAGATGTGCTCGATGAACCAACTAACAACATTCATATAAAGAAATACTATACTTGAGTAGTCTAATGCACGGAAAAAGTAAAAAACAATCAAAAAAATCAAAAAAATCAAGGAAAATAAAATAAAAATGTACAATAAAAACAACTGGTGAAAACCTGGAAAATAGGCACTATTGTGAGAGGACAGCTCCTCTATCTAATATCCATATCCTTATCTCCGCAGTAAAACACTATCGGCCATCGCCCGACACTTAGCACATATCCATTCAGGACATACTTAAACATAGTCACTATCTTGATTTATCCATCTATCCTTTCGCCACACTTTACCATGGCTTGATAATCACTATACAAACCCGCATCGAGAGGTACACTTAGCTAGGAGCAATAAGCATCAAAACTTACAAACATGTTCAAACCGTCTAGACTATTTGCAAAACTCAGAACATCATATCCAACAACCAAAAGCTTACACGAAAACCTAAAGAAAAACATCAATCAATAACAAATAGATTCCCACGAATACTACGATGGATGATTTTCTGAAGTATCAACTATTTACATTTTGCATAAAGTCTTGACTATTTTTGCACTTGAACTTTTTGAATTATTGGATTCTCTAAATTTTCTCAACAATGCTTCCAAGCTAGAGATCATTGGGAAACTCCAATATTTTTCTTAGTCTTCTGTCTGTGAGGTGATCATTTGTACTGTGCAGATACTTGTCTCGAGACGTGATACAATGAATATCACTGAAGACATGATTCCACTTTATGCATACAAATGGTTTAACCTTGTCTGTTTATATGCAATCCGCACTCTGGTCGCCCTGGTTCAATTATACCTTGATGCTTTTGCTATCTTGCAAAATCAAACATCATGTAAATTTTTCTCAGGTTATCATGGTTTAATTATACCATTATTCTTGTATAAATTTTCAACATATCCAAAGATCAATCAATGCTCAATGATGACACGTCTATCGAAAGCAAATAAAATGTGGTTATATCGGGATGACAAATGCAGAATGAGGATGCTCCAAAAATAATTAGTTGCATATCATTTTACGATTAGTTGCATATCATTTTACAATTAGTTGCATATCATTTTACAATTAGTTGCATATCATATCATAACATCTAATTTTCAAGATACATCTCATAACATCACACATTTTCATCATAAATAATGTTCATCACATCCATCTATCTAAGCATTGCATCATCATAAAATAAACACACGCATATAGAAAGCATAAAATCCATAACACATCACATGATCAAGGAAAATGGTGTCGTACATATCAAAAATGATCAAACTATACAATATATGTCATGTCTTGGCCAAAAACAATGATCAAAAAATACAATGGAGACAACATCTCTCAAGTATGACTATCTCCTGAAGGAGACGGTCACGCCGCAGAAGTCCCCGCCCCTGGATCTCCAGGTGGATCATGTCTTGATGGTCCTGTCACACCTCTACTCTCTGACCGCGACCCAGTCTCTCAAGATCGACTAGATCTTGACTGTGTAAAGCTCTGCACTCGACGCTCCCTAGGTACTGCAGCCTCATAATGTCAATGGTAGTACTCCACCTCCTGGGCTCTCCAAGACAACTCTCTCAACATGTCTCTCATCGGCCCACCTGCTGCTGCTCTCTGCATGCTTGCTGCGAGCTCCTTCGCTCGACCCCGTCACTCTATCTTAGTATCGCGCTATATGGTCAGCTGGGTAATCTGACGCTGCTGCGTCAATAGCTGTGCCTACAGCTACTGCACTGTCAACTATAGGGTCCTAATCTGCACATCCTCCACATGAGTCAGAACCCGGACCTGTAGGGGTACCTATGAAGGGGTACCCCCTGTCCCTCTACCTGTCCTCGGTGTTGGTGGAGGTAGCACATCAATCCTCCTCCTCTGAGCTAGCTGTCTCACCTCGTCAGTCCCTCCCACTGCTGCTATCACCTCTCCTACCATCCCCTCACCACCTGCTTTGATAACCAAACCCCCTCTCCCTCTATCCATCTCAGCTCATCGAACTGCTCTCTCCAACCCTCTATCACCCCCATCTCTCCCTCTGACTCCTCTCCTCCCCCAATCTCCTCTCCCTCATCATCCTCCTCCACCACCTCCATCATCTCCATCATCTCCACCTCCCTCATCCTCATCATTATCAAAAGCAGGCTGCATCTCCTCAGGATCTAATATCCTCACCACGACCCGAGCTGCAAACAATATGGCAAACTCATCTGTCATCCGAGCATCCAAAATCTTTGGGGCATAATCCCATATCTGGCCAGCTAGTTGTACAAACTCCTCTATGGCCGCCGCACTATCAATAGTCGGACCCCAATCTGGTATGTCCTGCCTTCGGCGTGCATACAAACAAGTCCCCTCTGGTATCCCCTGCTGCCGACCAAACTACCATAAAACTCTCGTAACCAAAAATCTCTCAATCACAAAAGGGGTCCTCCCTATCAAAAATTGGGTCATGAAGACATATGGCATCTCCAACCCATCCTCAGCCCAAACCTTGCAACCTGTATATGGTCGCCATATGACCGTATCAATATCATCCAAAACCCTTCTCCAATGCTCCAGTTTGCCCAGCTTACGCTGGACAACTAACCCCCTGTATCCATATGCATAGGCATGTTGAACTAGCCTATCTCTGTCCACCAATGGCCTAGCTGCTGGAATGTGCTCCCAACACCATACCTGTAGAAGTGTCACGCCAGCTGACAAATTGTCGTAACCCAGGTATACCACCTCATGCAAGTCCCTATACAAATGGGCTAGCATAGCCGATCCCCATGCAAACTTGCGGCCCTGTGTCACCATCTCCTTTAGCACCAACCCCATCCCACAGAAAATCCCTTCAACCTACAGTCGGGACATAGGAATTGACCTATAAAACCTGCTAGTACTGATGGAAGAGGCACATAGTCCAAATCCAAGAACTCCTGCCAAGGGATCTCATATCCACAAACTGTCTCATCATGAAATATGTGATGTAGTGCCTCTGTCCCACCCTCCTCTGACTGCTCATAAGGTAGCAGTGCCCCTACTACAGGTATGCATAGGATCTGGTAATAATCCTCAGGGGTCATTGTCATCTCCCTTGTAGCAAAATGGAAGGTGTTTGTATCACTATGCCATCTCTCTACGAGCGTTGTAAGGAAACCCCGGTTCACAGTAAACTGAGGCATATCTAATAAAGACAACAAGCCACATCTCTCAATAATATCTAAATCAGCCTGTGCCAACCATGGTATCAATGCCCATGGTCTGGGGAACCACTCGCGTGACTGAACCATTCTCAATCGCTCCTGTCAAAAAGCAACACAAGTCCAATATCAGTTTCCTCATCAAAACAAAGATATCAAAATCAAAATCACATCAAAATCTTGAAACATTTTACAAATCTAATCAAGTTCCACATCATATCATTCCATATCAACTTGTAACAAAACTCAAGTTTTCAAAAACCATATCAAATTTGTAACACAAGTCAAGTCTCCACATCACATAAACTTGTAAAACAATTCAAGTTTTCCACCCATATCAACTTGTAAAACAACTCAAGTTTCCAACCCATATCAACTTGTAACATAACTCAAGTTCCACAATCATATCAGCTTGTAACACAATTCAAGCTCCACACATATTAACTTGAAACAATCCAAATCAAATCAAGTTTAGATCACAAGTACATTGATATCTACATAAATAACTTGAAAATTCGCAAATCAAACCAAGTTATATCAGTACTCATACTGGACGAACTATCAAAAACATGATAGTCGACACAACAAATGGCAAAAATCCATCTCTCCAAGCAAAACTGACCTTATCCTATGTAATTTTCTACATTCACAAATCATCCTATCTTGCAAGACGAACTACATGCGCTAATTAAATTTGGCTAAGCACTAAACCATATCTATGTGCTACCCTGTTTTCTCCACGCACTATCCTATCTACCCTATGCGCTAGACTAACTCTATGTGCTACCCTTTTTTCTCCATGTGCCATCCAATCTACCCTAAGCACTAATCTTACCCCATGCGCTAACCCACCCCACGTCCGCGCTACCTATTTAAGTCTATGTGCTAGGTCTAACCTACGCGCTACTTCCCCCTACCCATGCGACCCCCTGTTCACCCTATGCGCTAGGTTTACTGGATGCGCTATCATTTTAACCCTAAGCGCTACCCTGTGTCCCTCATGCGCTAATCTAAGGCCATGCGCTAACCTAGAAAATGCATGTGCTACCCTAAACATTTTCGGATGCTGCCCACAATTTAAACCCCAATGCACTACAAAATTTTTCGTAAGCGCTAACCTAGGACCCCTATGCGCTAAATTGGAAAAACCGCATTTCAAGATTCAAAAACTGACCAAAATCGACCAAATTAAAAATCAAAAAGGGGTCATAAAAGTTGACTTACTAGTGGTCTATACGCGGCAGGCCTCTGATACCTCTGAACGCACTCGAATCGATGTGTAGAATATGGAATAGGCATTTTGTCTTCTCTCCAAAAGTCTCTTTAAGGTCAACAAGCACAAATGAGACAAAAACAATGCACTTTTCCCCTTTTATAGGGTAAAATAAAATTAGGGTTAGGGGATTGAGCATGTAAATTCGCTCGTGGTCTTCCTCGTACCCTCGCATGCATCAATTATTGGGAGGTGAATCAATTTAATCATTCCACATAACCAACATTTTGCAAAGCAAACACAATTATCAAATCAATCAAATTATCCAAAATTTTGATTTATCTCCTGAGGGGGCATTATCACCATCGATTATCAAATTTGGGGCATCACACATCAAATCTGGGTCACGACATGAAAATCCATAAAAACAATATTTGATCATAAATCATGACGACACATCATTTTCTTTGAAAAAACATGTGCACACACGTCACTTCAAAGAGGGGCAAAATGTAGACGTATAAAAATGACCATATTCCTAAATGAATATTTTATGTTCATTTCTCTATTTAATTAAATCCAATTTAATTGAATTACCCACATTCCTCTATTTAATTAAGTAAATTACTCAATTAAATTCACTATACCTCTTTTACCATTTAATAGAATAAATCATTTTATTCAATTAAATCCCCTATCCACTTTTTAATTAAATTCAAATTTAATTAAATAGTTATCCTAAATTGAATAAATCTAATTTATTTAATTCCCCCAATTACAACCAAATTGAATTAAATTCATTTTATTCAATTAAATCCTATCATCCCTCCATCCACTTGCAAAATCCTACATCCCCCACTTGCTTCCTAAACCCTATTCCTAACCCCCCTTCTAGACTCTTGTAAACACTTCCAATTAGCCTAAACCCATCTCCTAAACTTTGTCACATCCCTAAGCAAGGGGAGGTCACTTCTCAAACCCTCAAAGTCATTGAAAACCCTTAAAGGCTTCAACCACTTAACTTTGAAAGTCTTCCTAACCATTAATGGTTAACTCAACCCTCTAGCATGATTAAAGAATTTCTTCTAACTCAACCTCCATGTAACCCAAGGGTCTCATCAAGCATTCATTGCTTTGACCATGGTTATCCCTTAATCATTTGCACAAGTGTTTATCCTTTGGATTAAAACTTAATCCAATGGGTAACCCTAACTTAAGCTTAACCCTTACCCCCTAAGATAACCATGAGGTCTTCTCAGGCATTTAATGTCTCCAACCCCTTTTCTCAACCAACCTTATGTTGACAATTGTCACCATTTCATTGGAGCCAATTACAAACATGGATTCCCAACTTTCAAACTTGACCCTTGGTTAAACCTTTTAATCCTGGCCATCCATTGCCCTATTTTTGCTTTAAATAGAGCTCTCATTCCTCCATTTTCAGATCCAAGTCTTTAGTATCATACTTATGCTCAAATACATTCAAGCTTTCATATATCATTTATGCTCATCATTTAGCCTCTCTTTTAGATAAGAATTAATCTAAATATGCATGTTTAGAATATGTTTTTTATCATTTTATCTCAATCATAGACTAATATATCATGCTAGGATAGTCTTGCTACTAATCTTGTCATCTTATAATCTAGTTTATTGCATTTGTAAGATCATGCACAGTTTAGGATACATTTCATAATAAAATCATTCAAACCATCCCTCATTCTTGCATTTGTCATCCCTAAACCACTTTGCTCATTGATCTGAGAGCAAAAACATTGGTTTGAGGGACCTTCTGAGATAGAGAACCATGGAACCAACCTTGGGAAGCTGATCCATACTTCATGACTCCATAGCTTGCACCAAGAAGTCCCGTGGGTGTGTGAGGAAGGCTCCTTAGGCTTCATTTTTCGCATTTTAAGCTTTATTGACCCGCTTTTCCTGCATACATTTCTGGCACCCACCGTGGGGTCCGACCCCATATATCAAATCGGTTTTTGAATTTAACCATTTTTGCAGGTCCGCAGGAAACAAGAATCAACGCATGGGAAACATTCCCTAGCGCATCTGGTTAACAGTCTAGCGCTTCCCGCTTACTGTTCAGCACGTTGGGTCCATCTTGTAGCGCATGACGTCTTTAACTTAGTGCATCATAATAATAATATTTTCCTGTAGGTCTTGGCATGGGAGAAAAATAGAGCAGCGCCTCCAGAGCATAGAGTAGCGCAACCTGAAAACAGTATAGCGCATCTCTGCCTTCTTTTAGTGCATCGCTATTATTTTGTAGCGCATACAGTTTATTCTGTAGCGCATCATAGATAGACAGAGATAAGAAAAATAAAATCTGTAACCGAGAATAAAATTAGACTTGTTGAAGTCCACCAGTTATCTAACATTTTTCACTTGTTATTTTGCAGGATTCTAACGATTTTATTGCGGATAGGAGTTTAGTCTTAAGATTATTAAGATAGTTAGAGTTTTTACTAACTTAGTTAAGTTAGTTTAAAATTTGAACTTCTTTTTCTTAAAATTGAACTCACTTTATTTTTGGGCTATAAAAAGAACCGCAATCAGAAATTTTCTTGCTTTCATAGGAGAAAAACTTTATTTTGGGCTCTAAAAAGAACAATACAAACTTTCCTTTTTGCAAAAGTAGCTTTAAAAAGAACCTCACCATCCTTTCGTGTATAAAAAGATTCATTTTAAATTTTTGCAAAGGAAAGACCCACACTTTAAAGTTTTTGTTTACAATCAAAGAGGGAAGTTATTCCCCTTTTGCCGATTTTCTTTTGTTGACCAAATCGAAGTTTTGCTTTGTTGACCAGGTTCTTTTGCTAGATTAGATAATCACTGATTTGAGGAAATAAAATAAACACCATGCTTTTTGGAGCAACATCTCCAAGTAGAAGTTAGAAAATCACTGAATTGAGGGGCTAAAAAGAACCTTATTTGCCTTGTCTCGAAAGTAGAAGGCATATGCTCTCCCCTTAACTGGGTGATCAAAAAGCTAGACTACTCTTACGCTTTCAATCATTTCAAACATTTTACAACCTTTAGCAAGCCTGCCTTCCCAAGGGGTTGAAATCAACTCTTAAAGTCATTTATGGTCGGTGTGAAGGGAACGACCTAAGTGGGAAATGACTTTAACGCCAAGTGTTCCAACCCACTATAATCAAAAGTGGAAAGTGACGAAAGTCTTTTTCAACGGTTGTGCGCATCGATTAGCCTTCCCCTAGTATCCTTGAGATATGTAAAGCCTTTGTTCTAAAGGTTGGGAATCCTCCCAAGGGAGTTTATCACTGATGGCCAAACAAGAAGCCCGATTACGAACCTTAGAAATAGAAACTTTGAGCTGAGTCAGTAACCAGACATTTGTAATATCATAGTGCAAGGGTGGGGAAGAATCCGCCCCCAAGATCACTCACCATATATCTCCGAAGATAACTACTCAATTGTGAAGCAATTCACTTTGGGTTAATTTCTGGAAAAGGGCAAAAAAATGGGCACCCCCTAGGGGGTGACACGACTGTTTGAGCTGACGGAGTATCGAGACTAGTGGACTATGATATTACTTATGACCTTTGAATAAAGAGTCTTCTTGAAGTGTATTATTTGTATCCAAACCTGTTAAAACATTGGGGATTTGAACACATCCTCACAGAACATACACTTTTTGTTAGATTAAGCAAAATGGTTGTCGCTTTGGTGCTATGTTTGCATTTGTTACTTTAGAAAATCATCCATTAGTACTGAAAAACTCAAAACAAAAATCCAAAGTTGCAAAAAACCAACCAAAGGAAAATATCAGGACAGTCTGGTGCGTGAGAGAAACCTCTTAGCACGTATGGTACATTTTTTAGTGCATCAGAACATCAAGTTAGCGCGTCCAGTTGAACTAGTAGCGTTCTATCAAAATTTCAAAACAACATTAAATAGTTAGCGCGTCTGGAAAACAGCCTAGCATGTTGAAATATCAACTTAGCACGTCAGAGTCAAACAATAGCGTATAGCCAACCCATATTAGTGCATAACGTTTTGACCAAAATAGAAAACCAGATAAACAGTCTAAAATGGTTAGCGCATAGCTGGGGGCAGCTTAGTGCATGTGGTCCTTCGTTGAATGCATTGAAAACTTTCTATAGCGCATCCTGTCTCTGTTTCAGCGCGTGACAAAACCCAGAAAAATAGGGGGCAAAACAGTGAAGAATTTTGAAAACTTAGAAGACATTTTTGGAAACCTCTTTTCATCAGCTTCCTTTTTCGTCAAACCAGAGTATCAAAAACAGAGCTTTAAAAACTATTTCTTGAGCAAAATTTGTGTCAAACAAAAGTTGTCGAAATCCAAAACTGGTTGCACAATAAACATATCTATCCTATCAAAATCGAGAAACATCACCGCAAGTGACAAATAGGTCCTTTATCATCTCACAGATTATATCTCAAAAACACTTGTTCAAAACCTCAGGTTGTCAAATCAACTTTCCATATCGGGAGACTTTATCCATATCATTTGACACGCTTTGTCGTGAGGGGGCATCTAAACCTTCACTTTGATAAAGTAAAACTTGAGTCTCCAAAACAAGATCAATGGAATCCAAAACAAATCAAAGGAAACCATTAATCACTCATGCATGACTAATCCTCATATTCTGAGAAGAAAGAATATTTATCATAACACTCAGTTGAAGAAACAACAACCAAGTTTTTCCAAATTTATCAAAAGAAATAAATTCTTATACATCAATCGTCAACTCTTCAAATCTCACAGAACATTCCTTCATCATGTCTAACTCTATATCCAAAACAAATCCAACGAGTTTGACAAGGAGCCTTTGAAGACTAGAGCATTCTACCAAAAGTCCGCATTCAGTCAACAAATTAATTGCACAGGAAAGATCAATCCAGCCTTCTTTCCTAATGAGTGCATCACTTACAACACACCCCGATTTGAACCACCAACCCCGAAGCAACATATCAAAGAGGGTTTTATCCCCTTTGTCATAGAAAGATTCTACTAAAATGCCTGTCACTCGCTCTAAACAAAACAAACAAAGTGATACACAAGCAGAATCTAGTATGGATCGGAGGTTATCAAATCCTTTTGAAGGTCCACATCTAGAGGATACTAAAATAACTGACAAAATCCTTCAGGAATGCCAAGAAAGTGTTTCATTCCAAAAACTCGTAGAAAGATTCATGGAAAATGATAAAGAGAAATACTTACTCATGCTCACAAGCAAAGGAGTTAAAATTTTGGAGGACCTTGACACAGACATGTTTAGAACAAGATCTCAATATTATGAATACCAAGAATGACAATGAGAAGGGGAAGCACGCGACCCTGAAACAAATATTCCTAAGCAAAACATACCGAAACAATATACACTAGAGCAAAGTATTCCTGAGCAACACATCCTCGAGAAAAACATACCGTTCCATACACCATTTCAACCCAGGATTAATACAAGGGAAGAACTCTTCCCTCGGCAAAACAATGTGCCTTTGGTTGCCCTTACTCAATAAATGCAAATGTTACAAAGACAAATGCAAGACATGCAACAAGGGACAACAATACAGTATTCACTAAATGAAATTTGTCCTTATCCATTTGATAGAAGATTGCATATGGTGCCTTTTCCTCCTAACTCAGACATTCCCAAATTTGACAAGTACGATGGGAAAAGTGATCCCCATGATCATGTTCCATAATTCTCCATAATGAGTCTTGAATTCGCTCATGACGACACCTATCTAATGAGGTTATTCCCAAGAAGCTTGGGAGGACAAACGATGGAATGGTTATCCGAAATCACACCTCCTGTCAGATCATTTGATGAACTAGTCAACAAATTCATCACTCACTATTCATATAACATTCAACATGCCATAACCATGCTAGATGTCTGCAATACCAAACAGAAAAACAATGAGACATTCATGGTATTCCTTCAATGTTGGTGATGTATGGTTTCACGATATCCTCGAGATATTCCTGAAAAGGAGAAAATGGAAATTTTCATCGATAACTTGAATAGTGAGATGAGTTACAAGCTCAAACTCCAATGCATACCATCTTTCGCTAAACTGATTGAAAATGGCATTCAAGTAGAAGAAGCATGTGTCAAGAAAGGAACGCTTAAATTCTTCAAAGAAGGAACGGGTTCATCAAGCTACAATAACTGAAACTTAGACAAATCTAGATTCTGGACTAGAAATAAGAACAATGGAAACGAAGGAAGCAATGAACCAAATGATCCAAAATCAAAACAACACGTGCTCACATTATCAAGAAATCCTCAAGCTACAAAGAATCCTAAAGGTGCTAACCTAAACACTAACACATACGCACCGAATAACAATCAAGGTCAACCCAACACAAACAACACTAATGATACTCAACATAAAACCACAAATCGCGGACCTAATAACAATTCATGAGGTAACACCACCAATTTTCAAAAACGCATCTACACACCATTGGGTCAATCACTGGAGTTAGCATTCAGAGAACTCCTGGCAAACAAGATTATCTCTTTGCCCCCAATTAGCAACTATGAATCACAAATCAAACCACCTTGGTGGAATGACTCGCACTTTTGTGATTTTCATCGTAACAAATGTCATCAAACAAACGATTGCATGAGATTGAAAAACATTGTCCAAGACATGATTGATAAAGGTGATTTAACAGTGGAATGATAATACTTCCTTGAGTCATCAACATAACACCCCTCTCCATATTGAAGTCATCATCTATAAACACCAAGTAAAACGAGTATTGATAGATGGAGGAGCTGGACTTAATATATGTACGTTAAAAGTGATCCATGCATTAGGCTTCTCAGAGGAGTCTATTGATCCATGCAAGAAAATTACTAGAAAGGCATATGATGATGAGGAAATATCCTCTAAAGGAATTGTATTGTTACCAATATAGGTTGGTGTAAAGCGGAAAATCGTGATCGAACCCTAGTTGTTCTCCCCTCTTCCAACTCCGAGGAGAGAGAAGGGAGGTTCGCTAGGATTCGATGGTTTTCACTTAGGGGAGAGACTTTACATTCAAAAGAGGGGTTGAAACCCACAAGATCCAATCCCACGCAATGCAAGATTGGATGCTAAATGTGTTTCAAGGGTTAAGACAGCAAGGCTACCCTCTTTTGTAAAGAATGTTGATAGAAGAATTAAGCTAAGCATGCATAGAAAGTGATAAAGATTCGCTTATAAACTGAGATAGGAATACAGTATGAAGCTGCGGACCTGGAATTAGCAGTAAAATGTCGATACGGCGCTGTCCTGCAAATTTGAGCAAAAGTTGTCGGGACGATGGCGCCCGGCGCCACGGTCCTCCGAAAAATCCGCGAAACGAAGGGGGATCTGTTCGTCTCTGCACAAGGATTCCAGATCTTCAATTTCAGCCGTGTACCTGCAACCTACACACAGAAAAGTGAAGACGATTGGGGGGTTAGGGATTAGGGGTTTGCCTTTAGGTCAAACCCCGGTTTTGGAATTAACCAAGAAATGAGCAAGTGCTGTAAATGTAAATGTATGTAAAACAAGTACTAATACCTTGTTCTAAGGATGTTTGTATCCTTATGTGCGAAGGTTTAGATGTTGTATGTTGTATGTTGTAGCATGTAGTATGTGATATCCTCTTCAATGGTTGAATCCTTGATTTGAATGCAACACTTAACCTTGAATGGAGACTTGAAATGATCAATTGCTTGAAGGAATGCTTGAATGCTTGAATGCTTGAATGCTTGAGTATAATTTCCACGCTTTTTCCATCATGTCGAATGAAAGAGGAAAATGTAGTTTATATACTTGTCAATTAGGGGCTGATAGACTGATTTTCTCGACCTTAGGCCGACCAGGAAAGTTAATTTCCAATTTGCAAACAAAAAGACCCGAGACCCCTTAGGAGACCGGGCCCAAAATAGGACCCAGGGACCAGGGCGCTGGGCGCTCTGGTCCCACCTCCCGGGACAGTAGGGTGCAAGGAGGTTCAGGCCAAGGTGCTTGAAAAATGCAGTTTTCAGTTTCGTGAGCAAGTTTCAGGGTCTCCATTCAGGTTGCGTGTTGCGTCGCCATCGTGAAGACCGAAATGCAGTCGAAATTGCAAGTGTCACAATTTTAGGACGCTACAGTTGGTTCCATACAAAGAGATACTATGTGTCAGGTCTTAGACATCGACCTCACTTACAATATCTTATTAGGTCGACCCTGGATACATGAAATGCAGGCAGTGCCTTCTACGTATAACCAGTGTGTCAAATTTCCCTATAACGGACAAGAGGTCTCTATATTACCGGATCACAATCCATTTCAACATTGCAACGCAATGGGGGTAGCCCAAAACAGTTTGGTTCCCCATAATAGGGAAAAATAGAAATCCTCAACATCAGATCTTCAACAAACAAAGTCTGAATCATTACCTGGAGATTTCAAGCAGAAAATGCAAATCAAAGAACAAGGCATGGGAGAATACTCTTTGGAACCCATGTGTTTGGCTAATTTGCCAGCATCACCCAGATCTCATGGATTACCTACAACATCAACACAACAGGTAACTCAACCCATCACCAAGTTTGAGGGGACATTCATCCAACTCAGCACTCTAGCACATGAATCAAAGGAAAAGGACATCCTTAGCTGGCTATACAAGGATGAGGAAGAAGATAACAGAGCAGCTGCTCTAGACATACTTCTTGAGTGCTTGCACCATGACATATAAATCTAGATCATAAGTAGAATACTTTTGTTTTGCCTCATTGAGCTTCTTAGAGAAAAATGCAACCGGGTGACCTTCTTGGCTCAAAATGGCCCCTATATCCAATTTGTTGGCATCACATTCCATAGTGAAGAGATGATTGAAATCAGGGAGCCTAAGGTAAGGAAGTTCTGCTACCTTTTGTTTTAACAACTCAAACCCCTTGTTTGTTGCACTAGTCCACTCAAACTAACATGTTATCCCACCTTTGATGGTGTTCAAGATAGGTGCACGCACATGGCTAAAACCTCTAATGAATTTCCTGTAAAAAGAATCTAAATCATGGAAACTTCTTACATCTTCTATTGACTTGGGAGTAGGCCAATTCACTATTGCTTCCACTTTTGATGGATCCATTTTTAAACAACCTTGAGAAACTACAAAACCGAGATGCACCAATTCATTTTTGAAAAAAACATATTTATCAAAGTTGATCATCAACTTTTCTTGATGTAGCTTCCTCAAAAATTGATTCAGATGTTTGATATGCTCCTCCTTTGACCTGCTAAAAATCAGAATGTCATCAAGATAAACAATGACAAACTTACCAATGAACTCTGCAAGAACCTCATTCATGAGTCTCATTAAGGTACTAGGTGCATTTGTGAGCCAAAAGGGAATCACCAACCATTCATATAGACCTTCATTCCTTGTAAATGTTGTCTTCCATTCATCACCAGGTTTGATCCTAATTTGATGATAGCCTGATTTCAAATCCACCTTAGAAAAGTAGCAAGATCCACCTAGATAGTCCACTAGATCCTCAATCCTCGACATTGGAAACCAATATCTAATTGTGATTTTGTTTATGGCCCTTGAATCAATGCACATCCTCCACTTACCATATTTCTTAGGTGCCAAAATAGTAGGCACTACGCATAGACTTAAACTCTTCTTTATTAACCCCTTATCTAGCAATTCCTGCACTTGCTTTGCTATTTCCTCATTTTGAGTAGGTGTAATTTTGTAAGAAACTTTGTTTGGAAAAGTTGAACTAGGTATGAGACCTATTTAATGGTTAACATCTCTCATAGGGGGTAAGGTATCCGGTATCTCATTGACAACTATGTCTTTGTACTGGTCTAGTAAGGTCTGCACCTATTGCGGTATCATCAGTTTGGTTTCAGTCTTTGCCTCTTCTTTGGGTTTCACTATAAGAGCACATCCTTGGTTTCCTTTATGCTTCAACAATTTCAAGAACTATTTCCCACTAAGCAACATAACACTTGATCCAACATGTCTTCTTCTCCTTGATCAATCAAGGGATCCATTTGAAACTTTCTACCCTCCTTGGTGATAACATAGGAATTATTTTCCCCATCATATATGGCTTTGACATCATACTTCCAAGGGCATCCTTACAGTAAGTGACATGCACCTAACACAATCCATAAATGCTCATCTACAAGCACATGCTGACCTTTACTCAACCAAGATACCTTATAGGGGGTGGTATGTGGCAACCTTTTCAATTTTAGTTTGTCTACCATCTCTACTACTACAATGTTCTCAATAGACCCTGAATCCACTATAACTTTACAAATCTTACCATGAGATCTGCAGGTGGTTTTGAAAAGTGTCTTCCTTTGTGTAGGTTCTTTGGACTGTGGTACCTTCAACAAGGTCCTTCTTAGGATCAGGTTCTCTCCATCTAGGATTGGTCTTGCCTTGCTGATTGGTGAGGTAACACTTTAACAATCCTCCTCTTGTACCAACTAAGTTATCATGTCTCCCATGTGAGAGCTTGAAGTCTTTTCAGGACATCGGCTCATGGTATGCCCCACTTGATGAAAATGATAGAATTTGTTAGTGAAGATTGTGGTTCTTCTTCCCAAATTGCCAAATCTGCCTCTATAGTTATTTCTCCCTCTAGAGTTTCCTCTAAACTGTCCTCCTTTGTTAGGATTATCACCACCATTCTCTGATTGATTATCTTGTTCATTCTTATTAGGATTATAGCCCCTTCCAAAGGTTCCTCTTCCTATGTAACCTCTACCACCTCTGCCCCTTTTACTATGTTCACCTTTCCTTTTGATCTTATCTTCTACTCTCAAGGCTAACTAAAAGCATTTATGGATTGTGTTAGGTGCTATCATGACGATCTCATCTTGAATGTTTGTCTAAGGCCATTTAAATACCTTGCAACCTTCTCCACTTCTTCCTCTTGTTGCCTACCTCTTAGGGTAAGTTTGCTGAACTCCTTTCTATAGGTACTCACATCCATTTCTCTTTGTTTCATATTTTGTAATTTCTTGTGCATCTGCACCTCATAATCTACCGGTAAGAATTGAGTTTTAATCCTTCTCTTCATTCTCTCCCAAGAGATGATCTTCTTTCTCCCAGTTTGTTCTCTTTCTACTTGCATCATGTTCCACCATACTAGGATTGATCCCTTCAATCTTGACTTGGCCAAATTGACCCTCTTTTCTTCTGCAACTTCCTTGTATTCAAATTTATTGTTCAAGGCTTCTATCCAATCCAATAACTCTTCACCATTTAGGCTTCCACTGTAGATAGGTAAACCTTCTATGTTGTATTTATTGAGTGACTTGAGGGCATCCAACAAGATCTATTGATCTTTATCCAACTCCTTCTTTTCTATTATGACACCTATCACATATGCATCTTCATCACCAGTTTCATCACCCCATTCAGTGACCTTGCTCTTTTCTTTCTTGGTTTCTTGCTCCCAGGATTCACTAAGCATGTCTTGGACCAACTTCCTGATCGCCTCTTGACTCATTGCCTTTGGCGGCATGTTGCTGGCTTCTAACTCTACCTCTGGGTCTGACATACACCACTTTGTTCAATCAATTGGGTCTGATACCAATCTGATATAGAGTGGATTGTCTCACCGGTTTGTGCTACCTTGCCTAGATATCTCCTACAAGCTACACAAGAACCATCCAATGATTCTACACCTCACACCCTCCAAGGGTCCACAAGTATTAACCTTTCTGACCTTCCCAAGGTGCTTAAGATAGGATAAGCTTTTGTGGTTTTGTGAGTTCCATTTTCTTGCTTCGGAGACCTTGTTTTCTCACTCTCTTTCACACTCAACTTGAGAGTTCAACCCCTCTACTATAGGATCTTCATTCTCCACACTACACACATTAGAATGGGTTATTTTGTATGGATTACAAACCCTATTCCTTACTCAGAAGCCTTTGACACTTACCGGTTTGGTGTTTTACAAACAAACTGCACTTTTAGGCCCAACCAATTTTAGTAGCCCAATCAGTGAGGTATTCTGCATTTACCAGTTGAACTTCCCAAACAACCCTACAAACTTTTTTACATTCCAGACACCCTTTTGGAGTTTACATACAATATCTCAAAACTGGAGGTGGGTTTTGTCGCTAACTTTTCTAACCACTACCGGTTAACTAGACCTAATTGCCCCTTTCTAAGCCTTAAAAATAGAAACTGGTTAAAACTTCTTCACCAGTCTGATTGCTTGAGTGAAATGTTAATAGTTTGGAGTCTATGTTTCCATATGGAATTCCAAACATATCATACTTCTCCTCCAGCCACCAGACTCACCCAATTAGGGCTTGTTATCCATGATTCCTAACGCTTGCCAACTCAATGAGCCAAGCTTAGGGTATGGTGGAAAATATCTGATTTGGCTTCCCCTGACTCAAAACTGAAAAGGAAACATAAAATAAATTGCAAACTAACATTCCACAAGGTTTCAGAGTGGGAATCCACCATGGAACATTAGGCTGGAGCCATTTTGCTCTCAAAACCTTGGTTTTTAGGGCTCTTGAACCCGCCTGCAACAAAATGGAGTTTATTCACAAAATACAACACTTCAAGACTCTAAACCAAAAACAAAATGAAGGTAAGACACCGAACTAAAAATCCATGTCCCTGTTTTGGGATGTTCAATCCGTACAGGTCGTACAAACTTGCAAGAACAAAAAAAACTCGGTAGAACACACACAAATGGGAAACCAAAATTTATTATTTTCTTTAGATCTTCAACCACCTTCAACAACAGATTAACATCATTTTTTCTAAGCCGTATATTGGCCTTAGAGTAGTTACGAATGCTAACAACTGATTGTGTCAACCAACTAACCGTTGGAGTATGAAAATGTTGCAAAGTTGCTATGAGCAACGTTTGTAACTTTTGCGAATTGTTGCATAGTTGAGCAAATTTTTCTCAAACCCAAACTTGGTCACTCTCAGGTGACTTATATGACCTTAACAATCTCAAAACAACATCATCCAACCTACATTAACCCAAAAACAACCTATCCTATTAAGTGCTTTACCTGGCACCCTTAAGAGCTCACAAGCCAACATTGGCCAAACAAGGACTCTTAGGGCCCTTACAATCATTTGAGCACACACTCTATGGCCTCTTGGCCTTATTACAAAACTAAAAACATGATTCCAACATCCTAGAATCAAACTCAACAAAAAGAAATTGCTAAGTGACCCTGGACCACTAATCCACTTGGATGGACTCGATAGAAAATCTTATCTATGTGGTTGGAATCACACTAAACCCTAGATCAAAGCAATGGGGTGGATAGAGAATCTTATTTGCATGGTTTGGAATACATTCTACCCTAGCCTAAAGCATTGGCAAGAAAAGACTAAGGAACTAACTTGGCTATAGGTAGAACCATCAAGGTATGATTTATTTTATTAATGATGTTATTTTTGATGAATGAATATAATCATGAATGTTCATTTAGCATACTATTATATGTTATAAAATTTAAATATCATGAGAAGATTCAAATTGGTGGACTCAAAGTTACCATGAGAGCAATTCAAAACTTGAAGGTAAATAGCTTCTCTATATAAAACAATCACCTCAAGGATCCATACAATTTGACTTTTTATTAGAGTATCATCCTTCATGTTGCCTATTATTAAGTTTTCTACCTTAGCCGACTTATCAAGGTAACTACTTAAATGTGCTATCATGCTAATTTTGGATTTTGGTTAAAAACTAGATGCAAAATCAAAGGAAATTGTTGACTACTTGTGTCAAGGCAACTTGTGAGGATACTTGAGGTTCCTATAGAATGATGATAATTTACCTTGATCAATTAGAATTCTAGACATTTGTTGACAAAATTATCTATTCCTTCTTCATTCTTGGCCAAAAGTAGGGAATTTTCAATTTTTGATGCATTTTAGTTAACCCAAGATGTGCTTGATAGGGCACATTACGTCTTTCCAAAATTTCAGTCTTAAAACTCCTTCTATTACATGAATTTAGTGTAGATGGTCAAGGATATCATAATATCACACATGGTACTCTATTGGTTTAGTCCCTTGTTGCAAGTCTACCCTTATTTGTTCATGGAAGGGATCACTTGTTTGCATTTGCTTGATCTTTTTTGGTAAGTTGAACCTTAGTTGTGTGATTGTGGCTAATTGAGTCCTTTGAATTAAGTCATATGTGCAACATAATTTAGTTTTCCTTTAACATATGAAACATTTATTATCTTTCATGTTGCCTATTATGAAGTGTTCTACCTTAGTCAACTGTTAAGGTCACTACTAAAACACTATCACACTCATTTTGGATTTTGGTTAAACTACATGCAAAATCCATAGAAATTTTTGACCATTTATGCCAAGGCAACTTGTGAGGATATGAGTTTCCTATAGAATGATAATACTTTACCTTGATACACTAGCATTCTATACATTTGTTAAAAAAATTAGCTATTCCTTCTTCATTCTTGGCGAAAAGTAGGGATTTTTTAATTTTGCATGGATTTTAGTTACTCTAAGATGTGCTTGATAGGGCATATTGAGGCTATCCAAATTTTGTCTTAAACCTCCTTCAAGTACATGAATTTGGTATAGATAATAAATGATGCCATAATATCCCACATGGTAATCTATTAGACTAGTCCGTTTTTGCAATTCTACCCTTATTTGTTGATGGAAGGGGTCACTTGTTTGCATTTGCTTGATCTTTTTTGGTAAGTTGAACCTTAGTTGTGTGATTGTGGCTAATTGAGTCCTTTGAATTAAGGCATATGTGCAACCCAATTTAATTTTCCTTTAACATATGAAACATTTATCTCATGATGACTTAAATTACAACTACAAATTAGCATTTACCTTCAAAGCATACATGATTATAACTAACTCCAAGTCATGGGTAGGGTAGTTGAATTCACTTTCCTTCAATTTCCTAACCTTAGATGTGATCTCATGTCCATCTTTTAGTAAGACCCCTTATAGCCCATCAGGAGAGGAATTTATATAGATTTCATACTCCTTTTTTAAGTCAAGAACCTATAATATTGGTGTAGCAGTAAATGCTTCCTTCAATTGTTGGAAACAAACATTATATTTCTTAGTCCATTCAAACCTTTTCCACTTTTGTAGAAGAGAGGTTATGAGGCTAGCTACCTTGGATAAGTTTTCAAGTGATGAGTATTTGGTAGTATCTAGCCAATCTAATAAAGATTTGTCACTTCTACTACAATATTAAGAATAGTCCAATCTACACATGCTTGAATATTTCTTGGGTTTATTATAATTCCTTTGAATGATATAATATGTTTGAGATAGTGTAATTTAGGTTGGAAGAAGGAACACTTGAATAGTTTCCCATACAACTTATGCTCTCTTCGTTAGTGTAAATAGTGTCATTGTCAATCTACATAGCTAATAAGCTTTCTAATTATTGACCTATTCACACCTAGCTTAAGCTTACCTAGGTTATTTTATGTTTTTGTCTCACTTCATTGCTTTGAGACATGTCATTACTTTGCGAGACACTTATTGCATTCATGTTTGACAATTGCTAACACACTTGACAAGTGATCTTACAAGAGTTCCATCATTGGAGGGGTAGTTAGAGTTTCACTCCTACCTTCTCAACTCATCTACTTTGCTTATATATGCAAGGAATCTATCTACATTTTACACTCTTCATTCATATGATATATTATTCTTTATGTTCATTACTTCACAAGTGGAAGTTCTTTTGTGCTTGTAGATTCCAAAACTTATTCTAACATGATATCAGAACCATGATTGCATGTTTGTTCCTACATCAACTTGATTCCAACACTTAGTCTTATCAAGAGAGTACATTTGATATTTTTTTTTCTATAATTTTTTGTTATACATAAAAAAATTGAGAAAAAATTATCAGGGTGCTTTTCGACATTCTGCTCATTTTCCCATCTACCAGTTTGATTTAAAAAATTGCCAAATTTTGGTCTATCCACCCTATTTGTGGAATCTCGTTCAAAATTATTGTAGGTTTCTGTGGTCTTTGCTGGCCTGTTTGCGGGGTTTTCTTATTTGTAAGCACTATTTGGGAAAAATTTCTTTCTCTAGACATTTTTGGATTGGTTTAGATCTTTATAGCTATTTTGGTGTCTGATTTTTTGTCGGGGGATCACGTTTTCTTTCTGCAACTACCATTAGTGTGAAGATTCTCTTTGACATTGTACATATTCAATGTTTAAAATATATCTTGTACATATTCAATGTTTAACATAGATTTTTGTGAGACATATCCGTCAGTCACCCTCAAAAATCAAACTCGAATACATTCTCCTTTTCGTCTGTATAGGGATTTCTCTACTTCCAAAACTTTTTTCCTCTCCATTTTCACCACGAATGTCTCATGGCATTTTCCTTATATTTTTTGATGATGCTTCGACCATTATTTCTAAGCATTTTTTTTTTCTGCTTGAATGTTTCCGGGATAAGCATATCCTTTTTGTGTTTTTTTTATTGAAAAGCATTTTTGTTTTCTCCTTGGATGTTCCACCGACAGTTTCCAAGCATTTTTTTGGTTGGCGATTCGTTTACTTCAACCATTGAGACTGCAATTAGATCTTCTTCAGTGCATATCGCTATTTTTTCAAAAACATATGCAGAGTTAGCTTGGTTTTTGGCTGAGCTGGTTCTTATGTTACAGAGTAACGCGAAGATTATTCGTGTTTTATGAAGTGAAGCCTTCTGACCTCCGCTACATCGAAAATGGAATATATGCCGAGGATTCACTAGATATGAAAAGAAGAAGAGGTACATGGAGAAGCTTCGGGAGTGGAAGGAAGCCCTTCGATCTCTTTCATTTATAACAAGGGAGGAAGTTACAAGATAATATTTCTATGGTTTTGGCAGCTCTACTTTTATTAATTATTTTCTTCCTCCCAATCTAGCAAACTATTTTCTCATGGAATTTCATTTTGTTGTCTCCCTGTTTTCCAAAATAAAGTTCGAGCGACTTGCAAAAGCATAGTAGAAGCAGTGCAAAAAGAAGTAAAAATTAAGTGCAGTTATCGTATGCTATGTGGTTCATGTCTCTTATACAGGGGTAACCGATGACTTACATTTCTGGAATAGATTTCAAGTGCGTGAGGGAGAATGGATAATTACCATAGTAGCATGTGATTATTCGCACTACTGTTCGAATAATTGGAGGTTCTAATCATTTTAAGGTTCGTTTGAAAATAATGAAGGGGTTTTGTGTGCAGGTGAAAGAAAGGTGGAGTGGAAAATTGTGGGAATGTAAGGTATAATTGTTGATAGGTTATATCATTTATGATCAGGGAGTGTTGTATAATTATAGTATAATGGAAATATTTTTACTAGTACTTGTATCAAAACGAAGTGTAATGGTGATGTTGATTGTAATTTATATATAAAAATTTTAAATTTTGAAAGTAACATTAGGTCAATAAATTTTTTTATTTTCATGGGAATGGGGTATAGATGAAAATATCAATCTTGAAGAATTTTCCTTGAATCGCAAAGCTATGGATCCACAATCCAAACCTTGCATCTTTGTGGGATATCCGGATGGTGTAAAAGGCTATTGCCTACTCCACCCTACCACACATGAGCTGTTTATAGAGAGAAGTATTAAGTTTCAAGAAACACCTCTTGAAACTATACTCGACACTTCTCACCATATTGTGGACTCTTCAATCCAGATTACAGTACTGATGACTCAGATAATTCACAACAGATTTTGATTATATCATCTTCTTCTTCTTTTCGCATGGTGACAACAATGATGAGGGTTCATCTTCATCTAGTTATCAAGAATTGCATTAGAAGTTGATATTTTCACACCCACATCTCATCTCCAAATAGGGTAGATGCATGGGTACAAGATTCAGTAAATGATAGATAGATTCAGGCAGATTTTTATGTTGAGCCACATGCCTTGCTTGCTCAGTTTTTTATCCTCAGACATTTACAGAAGCATCAGGCATACCAGAGTGTGATATTTCTATGGATGAGGAATATGACTCCTTAATTTAAAATCACACTTGGGATTTGAATTCACTTCCTAAGGGAAGGAAGATAGTTCAATGTAGATGGATATATCAAACTAAATTTGTAGCAGATGGGTGAACTAATAAGTACAAAGCACAATTGGTTGCCAAAGGTTTTTCACAAGTTATAGGAATTGACTACACAAAAACCTTTGCACCAGTTACTAAGATGACTTCTATTGGATTCACACTTCCTATACCCACAACACATCCATGGGATGTAAATTAGATGGTTGTCAAGAGTGCATTTCTTTATGGAGATATAGAGGAGGAAATCTTCATGGACCATGCACCTAGGTTTGTTCAACATCCATCCTTAGTTTGTAGACTTAGGAAATGTCTCTATGACCTCAAACAAGCTCCTAGAACTTGGTATGCCAAGATGAATTCCTACCTCCTACCTTTAGGTTTTACTAGATGCCATTAAGATTCTAATGCGTATCTATTGCAGCAAGATGATTCACTTTTGATATTGGTTCTATATGTTGATGATCTTTTGATCAGTAGGAGTACTTCATCTGCCATTGCAATTGCTACCATTGCAACAATAAAGACATCACTCCATAATAGATTTTCCATGAAAGACTTGGGTTCATTACATTACTTCCTTGGTATTCAGATTTCATAGTCACTTTCAGGGATTATTCTTGCTCAACCTAAGTATACTCTTGATTTACTAGCTCGGTTTCACATGACTACTTGTAAACCATCTCGAACTCCATTTCTATCTGGAGTCAAGATCGAGACTTCTTATATTACATCATTGGTCGATGCTACCTTGTATTAACAACTTGTTGGTATTCTTATTTACTTGACTCATACCAGGCCATACATTTCGTATGCAATTAGTATAGTATCAAAATTTATGCACAAACCTCACGAGCTGCATTGGAAAGCAGCTAAGAGGATCCTTCATTATCTTCATGGTACTCTTGGGTTCAGGATTCACTACAGAGTTGGTTCATCTATTGACTTGGTTGGTTTTACAGATTTAGATTGGGTAGATGATACAATGTATCACAAGTCTACTCCAGGTTACAATTTTTCACTTAGTTCAAGTCCTATCAGTTTCTCTAGAAAAAAGAAAAATTCTATTGCTATATCATCCACAAAGGCAAAGTTCAGGGGGGTTGTTAACTCAGCTACTGAGGCCATATGATTTCAAGGCATTCTTTATAATTTTGGTATACCTTTGACTATTGTTTGACTGTCTTTGTGATATAGACGATTCCACATCAGTCATTGCGAGTGGGATGTGTTGTCGCGACTCTCTATCACTTTCCAATTATGATATGTGTGTGTGTGTGTGTGTGTGTGTGTGTGTGTGTGTTGTATTATCATTTTGTGGTTGCAGGTAGTAGACATTGACTCCACCTAGCTTCACAAGTTTGAACATGTCTTTAATTCCAATGGCTTATGTGGTTTGGAGATGACATGAGTTCCCTTCACATACTCTAGGTCTAAGCTGTGCACCAAGTGTCATAGCGTCTTGTCATAATTCACCACATCAATTTGTGAGTATGTTTAGATATGGTTGATTTATTTGATTATGTGATTCTTGATGTGTGATTTTATAATTAATAATGCTTAGTTTAATGCATTTAATTTATTGGCCTTGAGCGTTTAATTATTTGATATTTTATGGTTATTTATTTTGTATGATTTTAATATTTATTTGGTATTTTAATCTTTATTGAGGTTTGATCATTTATTTGATATTTAATCATTTAATTATTTATTAATTTAATGTTTATTTATTTATTGTTTAATTGGCATTTATTTATTTATTAGTTATTATTTAATAATGCTTTGATATTTTAATGTTGATTAATATTTATTGGTGGCTTTTAATTTATTAGCCTTGGCATCTTGTATTTAATTATTTAATTGGTTTTATCTTAAATGACCCTTAGATATTTAATAGGGCATGACCATTATTGTTTGTGCATTGGTAATCAATACTTTATAATATCTTATTACTTTTCTCTTGCTACTTGGTAAATAATATTTTATACAATTTTAGCTATTTCTCTCATTGCAAGAGTAAATGAGTTTATTATATTCCCCACCTACCATTAAATGCTATTGGCTTGATTATTTATCCGATTATATTTAATTTAATTTATTTATTTATGGCTTATGTTTTATTTATATAGTTGACTTTTTTTATTAGTGGGAGTATATGAACACATTTGAATAAAATAACAATATCTTCCCACTACGTTGTATCAGAAGATTTTGTGTTACTACTACCTACCCTCCATTCTCGTTGGCTGAATTTGAAATGGAAAATATAAAAGTAACATAACATGGGGTTGTTAGAAAATATTATATTTTGATTTATTTGCATTAGCTAGGGTTTTGCTTTGGATTTCTTTTTATTGAGTAGTCTAGGCTTGTTTCAGTGGGTTTTTTTACCGTTCTTGGATATTTTTTCTACAATATTTGGATTGTGGCTTGTTTTTTTGTTGGATCTTGTGTTTGGATTTGGATTTGGAGCTCTTTGTCAAATTTCTTCCATAACTTCTAATTCCAAGTTGGAGCCCTTGTCTTTTGGTAGAGATTATTTTATTCACCTGTATTCTTCGTGTCTGTAGAAAATGTTGTTTGTGGGTTTTAAATGGGGAAAATTATTATAGCCAAACTAGAGATTATGTATTTTAATTTATTCATTTTGATTCTGTGTCGCAACCTATATTTTATGTTTGTGTTGTATTTGTTGTTCTTAGGTAAAAATCTGTGACTTTATTTATAACATTTCTCCAAAAATATCGATTAGGTTTTCACTAATCTTATTGGGTTTCTTTGGCTTGACGTTGTCTAAATTATGTATAAAAATCATGAAATTTGCAATCTGGGTTTTTAATTTATGACTAAAACACTACGACTGTGTATTTGGAGTTTTCCTTATTTTAATCTATTTCTCTCAGTCATTTGTTTGTACCAGAGGCTTTTCAGATCTTTATTCATGATTTTCCAGATTGTACAATTGATGGATTTGCTGAATCTTTTATGTTTTTGCTTTTATTTGATCTTTATGATGGAGTTATGCCTCTACCTTGTTGAGGAGCAATGGTAGAGAGAGTTATTTATTGTGCTCAATCCAACAAGTAGATGTGCCTTGTTGTAGAAATTTATTATCTTATTGATGCATTTTATGCTATGAGGCTCTTGTTGTTTAATTGGTTTTATGACCTTTGGATGACCATGTATATGAATGGGTGTATGATGATTATGATTTCAGATTTAATTGATATTATGAGCCTCTTATTGCATTTATTGTTTGGGCCATGTTAGGGGGGAGTGGGCTTCCATGTGATGACCAAGGTCGTGAGAGATAGGCTTGCATGAGTTTCCTAGTAAGGATGTATGAATTGCATAAGGTTCCTAGTAAGGATGCATGAAGTCTAGACCGCTAGGGCACATTGGAAATTTATCATGTTTTGTAATTAAGTGATAACCTAATAATTAATGGGTTGGGTAGTTAGATTCATTAACAAAGACAATAAGTGATGTGAGCCTAATGACTTGATCCTAGGGAGGATGTTTTACAATAAGCACGAGAAGACCATTGCTATGGCAAGTCAATCTCCCTTGTTCTCTCATAGGTTGAGGTGGCTCCATTGGTGCTTTTTAGCCATTGGGATGTTCTATTGGATTATTCATGCGTGGATGTGGATTATCCTTCTTGATGGAATATAGATGTACCTTGTAGCAGATTTATGTAATGAAAATGATGAAATGCATGTATGTAGTATCTTGTATGTGGTGGATGGAATCATGTAAAAGAAGAGATATGTTTTGAAGTATTGTTATGTAAATGTATTTGTAAGTAATTCATGAATGGTAGCTAGGATATTTTATGATTTGTAAATATGGAAATGAGATGTTCTTGTTAAATGAAGGGAATGATTTCATGTACCTAAATTTGGAAATGGTGTTGCAATCGAAGTAGATGTGATTTATAATATGATCTTTTTGTATTGGTTAGAAAGGAATTTTATGGTTATTCTTTAGATTGTGATTTAATATGTGAAAGAACCTTGAGAAAAGGAATAATCTTCAATGTCAATATTGAGGATGTTAGATAATATGGATAAGGTTTAGATAATGGTGTCTCGACATGTATGCTTGGAAATTAAGAAAAGTATGTAGAGAATGAAAAAGATTATGAAAGGAAAATAATAGGATTCTTCTATTATGCATTAGGGTTTATTATCAGATGAAATGATCATGTTAGGAAAGTGGTTGTATGTGTAGCTGGATTAGAAAAAGGAAACTGTTGCTAATGGATTCATGGATTTTCTTTTGGTGCTATGTGTAAGCTATGATGTAATGAAGGAATTATAAATGTGAATAGATCATGTTCCTAATAGGTAAATCATGCTTGATAGATAGTAAGTAACTTGTATATGATGTATGCCATGTACTTATATTAGAAGTAATGGATTTATATAGTTATATGTTTGTAAGTTAGTAAATGAACTTTATGATTGAAGGAATAGTGTGATGTTTTGCTTACTCATGATTAAGTAAAGAAATATGGGAATTTAGTTTATCATGTGGATTGAAGAATGAATTATGATTTATACATTATGAGTAGATAATCATAATAGATGGAATGAGATCATGTTAGTATTAGATATGATTGAAGTATGTTTAAATGGATTAGTAAGGATGGATTATACCCATGCATTAGGATTGCACTATTATGGAAAATGATAAGAGCATGTAGAAAGGAAATGATGGGTTAAAACACATTTAGATTTGGTGCATAAAATGAATGTATGAATATGGGGCTGTCTTACATTTCTAATGAGAGAATGTAATACGTAGTAAAATGGTAGAATGGCATGCATATCATGATGGATAGATAATTTGGTAGGTTGTATATCTCATGGTGGGGAAATGAATACGATGCATTAAATCGGAATATGTTTATCATGCACGAGTAGGATGTCATTATGGTGGTAAAATAAGTAATGACATTGAAGTACCTTAGAGAGAGATTAATGATGTTATGTTATTTCTGCTTACATAAATAATGTAATGATGTGTATTCATAATGGTTATTGGTTAATGGATATAATTAGATGGAGATGTTATGTGACACATTAGTTGTTAATAGATGTTAATAAAAAATAAATAATCTCCATTATTATGTTAGTAGTTTTAATTTCTCTAAGGTATTTTGGTGGACATTACACCCAAGTTGCCTGGAGATGATTGAAATTGATAGATGTAGGAAGCTCAAATATCTGTATTTGGATGGATGTCAAAATTTGACAACTTTGAGCTTCAAGGGTTGTCCATTTGTATTTGTGCTCCACTTTACACGTTACGAAGTCTTACTAGACTGAGCTGCTTTATATGGATAACAATTGATAGCCGCCAGAAGCTGCAAAACATATCAGGTGTTGAAGAGTCGTATGCATCAAAATTCATTAAACTTAACTATACTTGGTATGATTTTTTATGGTTTAAAACAGTGTCTATACAGTTTTAACCAGAAGCTTGTATACACCGACTCAATTATTGCAGCATTACAGTAATTCGGAGTTGCATTTATAAATTGAAGGTATTGATTTCAATACTCCCTTTAACAGTCAATCATTTTTTACTAATGTTTTATTTTATTGTGTTATTCACCTTCAGCTTTATACTCTCATTTGCTCTCGAAAGATATTCTATATATTTTTGTAAGTAATGTTCTAAGTGATATGTAATGAAAGGTATTATCTGTGGGTGAACTGAGCATTTTCTATTTTAGTGTGCCATCAACGGCAAAGGCAACATATATGATTGGAAGAGTAGTGGAGTCAACTTTAAACAAATCTCTATTTTAGACACTAATATTGGCGTCGACACAGTCGTTCAAATTGATACTCTTATTGAGTTCGACCGATAAACAATGAGTGCAACTCTTGTTTGGTAGAGGATATAAATCAATCACTTCGGAGCTGTAAAATAAACATGCGCAAAGGAAAATGGATAATTACAGTGATACAATATTATAATTACAATATTATAATTATTGAAAATTATAAATGAATAATTATCATTAAAAAGTGTTTGTTAGCCGAGGGAAGTCATCAATGTATAATGTTCCTAATCAAAATGTTCTCTAAATATTTTTAGATTTAAATATACTTAAAATTTAATATAGCATAAAGTATATTAAAAAAAATTTCATTTAATTTGCATGATAAAGATTGTAACATAAAATGCTAATTCTTCATAAAAAAATGCCATACAAATATTCAATGTTTGCACACATAAAACAAACATCATTAAAAAATAGATCTAATTTGAATTGATCAAATGTGCACAAAAATATTAATACATATGATATTAACATCTAGAAATATTTAGTGAATGTTGTAGCTCCAAATTACTAAATCTAACAAAAATATAATATTGAGACAATGCTACAAGTTATAAAGTGCAAATGTAATCATGTATAGATATCAAAGGGTTTTTTTCGTTTGATATCTAAGAATCCAATAAGTTTCATCCTTAAATCTTATTGTTAAACACAAATGTCCAATTTAATCCATTGAGAATGAATCATCAATCATTCTTTCAATCAATCAATCAATCAACAAAAATCAATGAAGAAAGCAATCAATCCATTGAGCAGTCAATATTGAACTTTAGGAAGTAATAAACGAGGAGGACAAAACCCCTTCAAAGTTCATAAAAGATTTAAGATGAACACCCTTAACTTTCTTAGCATTTTTTGGATAAAAACCCAAATCTTGACCAAGGAGGCCAAAGATCTTCCAAGGTGAACAATTTCATAAAGAAGTTAACGATAAAAACCCAATTTTTGGTAAGTCCAGGAGAATGAAAATCCTTAATTCTCTTAGCAAATTTTGGGTGAAAACCCAAATCTTGATCAAGAAGGATGAAAACCCTCCAAAATGATCAGGTTTGTAAAGAGAAGTTAAGGATGAAAACCCAAATCTCAGAGAGAGAGAGAGAGAGAGAGAGAGAGAGAGAGAGAGAGAGAGAGAGAGAGAGAGAGAGAGAGAGAGAGCGCAAGGGTGCAAGGGGGGCGAGAGAAGGGGAAATATAGAGAGACAGATATAGGCAGGAAGAAATAGGGAGTGTGTGTATGGGTGATATATGAAGTGAATAAAATATAAATAGAAATAATGAGATATAGATAGAAAGGGGTAGGGAGAGATGGGAAGATAGAGATAAAGGGGACAAGAGGACAAACAAAGGAGGTAATAGAGACAAATATTAGATATAGAGTGATAGAGATAGAGATAAAAGGAGAGGGGAGAGATAGATAGATAGATTAAAGTTTTAAATATAATTATTCTACTATAACTCAAGTTTTAATAGAACAAAAAAAAGTATAAATTGAACTAATTTTTATAGCTTTTATTTATTATTGTGATTTCACAAAATATATATAGGTAATTCAAATAACTTAAAATTTAAATCTAAATTAAAAACTAAAACAAAATAAGCAAAAATGCAAGATCAAAACATATAAATCTAAATGTTAATAAAAATGACGATTTAATAAAAAATACATAATAGTAAACTTGGTATATAATAAGTTTACTAAGTTAAAAAATAATAAAATAAATATAATACTATTTTTTAGTTTATTAGAATTTAAATATAAATAATTGTATAAAAAGTATAATATAAAAAACAATTTGATAGAGTTGATTTCTGAAACTGGACCTGCTGAAAGCTTTTGATAGAGTTAATTGGAGCTTCCTCCTCCGAATCCTCGGAGCTTTTGGATTCAAAGACAAATTCATCCAAATCATTGAGCAATGTGTTTCCACCCCAAAATTCTCTGTGTTGATTAATGGATCTACCTCCAGTTTTTTCTCTACGTTTAGGGGCATAAGACAAGGGGATCCTCTATCTCCTTTCTTTTTCATTATGATGAGTGAATGTCTCAGTAAAATTATTTAGAGGGAGGTCAAAAATGGAAATATTATGGGTTTACGACCCTCCTCTCAGGCCTCCACCTGCTCTCACCAACAATTTGTTGACGACACTCTCTTGATGGGGGAAGGTTCAGTTAAAGAAGCTAAGAATTTAAAATAGACTCTGGATACCTATGAGCATGGTTTGGGGCAAAAAATTAAACTAGCTAAAAGCTCCATCTTCTTCTTTAACACCCTCGAACATAGGAAAGTTAAGATTGCCTTGATTATTAGCTGTAAAGTTGGAACTTTACCTGACTCCTATCTTGGTCTTCCTCTCTGCTAGGGCCCAACTCCTGACTCTTTTTGGGCGAATCTTATAGACAAATTCCAAAACAAGTTGGCTAGGTGGAAAGGCGCCTTGCTAAGCCAAGTTGGGAAGCTCTTGTTGCTCAAAGCCTCACTTCAGAGCTTCCAAGTTTATGCTATGAGTCTATTCAAAATCCCAGCCAATATCACTGATAAATTGGAAAGAATTCAAAAAATAAATTTGTGGACTGGAACTGAATCTAAGAATAGATTACACCTTGTGGCTTGGAATCAAGTTTACCTTCCCAAATCCATGGGAGGTCTGGACATTTGGAACTTGAGAGACTTCAATAAAGCCCTGATGGCCAAGTAGTTATGGAGATGTCTTAAAGAGAATAATGAATGGATTGATATATTCAAATATAAATATCACATTCCAGATATCCAAAACACTCTAGAAACTTATGATCTTCCTAACATGCTTTCTAATTTGTGGAGCAATTTCATTGGCTCCTCCAAAGTTATCTTGCATGGCTGTAGATGGATGATGGGTAATGGTACCAGAATCGGGTTTTAGGATGACTGGTGGATTGGTGATGGCCCCCTATCAGACTCTGTTTAGGATCCTCCCTTCAAAGAATTATGCCTTAGAAAAATTTGCATCTAGGTGGCTGATTAAATTAGAAATGGAGACTAGCTAGACCTCATTTCTGTTGCTAATGCTCTGATTCCTATGAAACCCTAGTTGAATTGTATTCACATCCCTCACTCTCCTAGGGAGGATGAAGTGTTCTGGAACTTCTCTGCTTCTAGGAAGTTCAAGGTTGCTGATGCCTATAAGTTCATCTCTAGAAGCTTCTCCCCCCCCCCTTTTGGGAGGGTATCTGGAACAAGCATTTAATTCCTAAAATTAACATTTTTTCTGGCTGTTTATGTAGGGAAAGATCTCTACCATTGATAATCTTTGCAGAAGAGGTATTCCTCTCTCCAATAGATTCTTTCTTTGTAAAGAGGCGGAGGAAAATGCTGGCCATCTTCTACTTCATTGCGCCTATGCCAAGGATATCTAGAATCACTTTCTTAACATCTAGAACATTGACTAGGTCTTCTATGATACTACCCAATGAATGTGGTTTGAATGGAAATGCCCCTCTGATAACCAGGTCGTAGAAGTTCTCTGGAATTTATCTCTTCCACATATTGTTTGGGGCATCTGGAAAGAAAGAAACAACAGAGTCTTCAGGGATTTGGAAACTCCTACTTTTATTGTGGCTTCTAGAATTCACATTGCTATCAAGGAGAACTTTCTCCACTCCTTCCCTAGAAAAAAGAATGACTATCCCATCCCTAGTGTCCAAGTGGATTGGGATACTATCAATCGGTGGCATATTGATTGGAATATTGCCAATCCTGTTGACAAAACCAAGCAGTACAGACAAAATATTATATGGCATCCTCCTCCTATGGGCTAGATCAAGATCAATGTGGATGGGGCGGCTAGAGGAAATCAAGGGCCGACCAGGTGCAGGGGAGTGGCTAGGAATCATTCTCATCTACTGGTTTCTGTGGTGGCACTCCCCCTGGGCACCCAGTCCAACCATTGTGCGGAAGCTAACGCTACCCACATTGGGTTACACATGGCTAAAAGAGAAGGATTTACTAAAGTCTGGCTGGAGTCTAACTCGCTAAACACTGTTAATTATATGAGTGGATGCACAGATCCTACCTGGATGACTACCAACCTAATCAAGGATTACCGAAATATAATTAATGAGATGGCAAATTTCAAAATCTCGCACATATACCTGGAAGGCAACAAGGCGGCGGATCTACTGGCCAATATGGCAATGGGATACACATCTGGTGGAGTAGTAGGGATGCTTTCCCCAAAAATTTGTGCGAGCTGGCACGTGATGATTACTGCATCAATCAGTGATCTCTCATCATGAATTGACTAAGTTGATGGGGAAATGACTCTTTTTGGTTTTCCCTAACCAAAAATCTAGAAACCTCCTCGGTGATTGGATTTCCTGCCTTACTGTGTGGCTTTTTTGCTACTATTTGCATTTTTTGTGGGCGTCACCCATTTTCTGTGATTGGTCAATGTCTTCTTTGGTGAGCCCCATTTTCTGCTATTCGGTGACCAAGAGCATAATGGGAGGGGATAAGAATAGATAAGAGCCCTCTACCTGAGAGAAATGGAATAAGAATGAAGATGTGTGGTAGGAAGTCATCGATGGGGGTCTCGTCCCCTACTTGGACCGAATTCACGACCCCTCTCCTCTGCTTACGGAGTCCTTTGTCAATGAATGAAAAAAAGGGAGTCTCAGGGCTTATGGCGCCGATTATCAGATTGACGAAACTTTGGTGGCGATGGTCATTGGTCTAGCTTGAATGGTAGAAGATTTTATAGGGATAGGAAAACCAGGAAGGAGGACTTGTCAAGCTTCTTTAACAAAGACAAGGAGCGCTCTAGAGTCTTCAAGATGGCTGACAATGGCTACTATTTTAAACCATTTTAGGCATGGTAAAATCATCTCTGTCCCTTTCTATTTGGCCTCCTCCCTTGAAAATAACCTGGAAAAACATTTGGAGAACCCTAACAACCCTGTTCTCTACGAGGGACTTATTATCCTCATCATGGAGCATGCTAAATCCCTTGAAATTGTGCCCCCTCTTTCTTAGACTGGCCTACAGACTGATATCTAGGATGTCTCTAACTTAGAAATGGACTTGGAAGAAGGTGGGGTTACTTTTGATGACCCTAAATATAAATCTGTAGATGAAGGGGAGATGCTAGTCACCCATGGGACGTTTAGCAACAAGAATCCTCCCAGATGGGTGGCTAGCAAATACAAAACCACCAGCAAGCTGATCTCTAAGGCTGAACCCCTCTCTAAAAAGAAAAAGCTGGCGGCTAAGGACCATAGCCCAAAGATTACAGATCAGGGAATTAAATTGGACATTCTTATCAATGTCCAAAAAGAAAAACAGGGGACCATAGCTGATGAAGAGAACAGTGGGATTCAGAGAACTGGTAACCTGATGAATCTAGTTATCAAAGCTACCAAAAGCCAGGAGAGCTGCTAGAAGTGGGTTGAGCACAAAATTGATACCCTCAAATCGGGGGTTAAAGAGATTATTGACATCTTCACTGCTTCCCCTACGCCCAACAAACCTGAGAAACTCATGATTATGACCCAAAAACTCTCCCAGGACATTGAGCTGACAATGCAATCACAAACAAAGGATTGAAAAGGTGGAGCGGTCTATGGCCGAGATTAAGAAAAATCTCAAGAACCTAGTTGAAATAAGTAAAGAAGCCATGAAAAATAGTATAGAGGGGCTTGAAAAGATTAATGCCATGGTTGCTTATGACAAATCCTACCACAACGATCCGGTGAAATATCTTGGAGGGGAAGAGATGGCTGCTGGAGATAACAAAACCACTGGACCTAGTTCCAAAACCAGAAGCAAGAGCAACAACAAGGGTACCTCTAGATTCATTATGGAGGAACTGGAGGAAATGAACATGATTTCCATCCAAAAGAACAAGGATCTGGTGCTCTCTCTTAACTGAGAGCTTTTTCTTTTATTTTTGTTTGTTGTTTGTGTTTCTTTTGTTTTCATAACTGCTCAAGGTTGCTCCCCTATTTTGATGTTGGTTCATGTCTGTTTGGCTGATGGCCGACTGTTGTAAAACTTTTGGTTTTGAGTCCATGTAAAATCCATTTATCTTTATCAAAAACAAATAATTTTGACATCAATAAAAAGATAAATTCGTTATCACTATTAATAAATATAATATTGATAAACAATATTGACAAACAATAAAAATATAAAACAATCCTTAAAAATATACAAATTTATTAAATCGAAGGCGTCTCTTTAGTTGGAATGGACGACCTACTTGAGACGATCAATGACTAAAATGACTCCTTAGTTGTGTAAGATGATCAAAATCATCATGAACGTTCATTTTTGCTGCTGAAATTTATTTTACCATCTTTCTTGGAAGTACAAACTATTATTATTGTTCATTTTTTGGGGAACTGTAAACTATTACTGTTCATTTTTTCGGGGAACTGCAAACTATTATTAGAGCTTATTTTCAATTCCTAAATAATAGCTGCTCCACTTAAATAACAAAAGATTATAAATTATCCTTTACCAACAATTTTAAATTTTGCATGGGAACACTCCAACTACTTAAAATTAAGCAGACGCATGGGAATTTTGTTGGAATCAAAAAGAGGAAATGCCATCACTAGGAAAAGTAGGGACAATACCATCTTCTTTCACAAAATGAACCTCATGGGGGGAGTCTTGTTTAGGAGGGAGATGAACATCTTTCTCCAAATATTCATGCTTAGGAAGGAGATCTTCAGAATAAGTTCTCATAACCTCTTGTTGTACTAACATGCCCCCATTGGTAACACCAAATTTAGGAGAAGATAAGTCAATGTTTGTCAATACCTTTTCACTTAGAGATGCATCATGTAAGGAAGGTAAAGTATCATTAAGAAATGTGTTTATGATATCATCCTCTTCCTCTAAGATGGCTAGATGAGAAGGACACATTTTAGGAGATTTGTCAAGATCACCCTTCAAATCTTCATCCTTAAAGCATAGGAGAGTTTTGAAGGGGTTGGTAACAACTCTTTTAGGAACTAAAATGTTGTCACATATAGGAGGAGATTCTTTTGGAGATGGAAAAATTGAAACAAGGGAAGCTAACCCATTATCACATCTACAAAATGAATGCATCATGAATTTGTTTTTCCCTCTTTCAAATTATAACATATACAAAATAGAAGGAAATGTTCAATTTTAACCAATGCAAGAACTCTAAATGTTGATTTAGAAAAATGAAATTTATTAGTGAAAGGTGTTCCCAAATAAGATCCAAATTAAGTGCAACCTCTTAGGAAATTGAAATTTAAAATTAGGATTATGTAAAAATAACCTCTTAATTTTAAAATTTAAAATTGTCCAAAAGAGATAATAATTTTTATTTTTTAATAAAAAATTAGCGGCTTGTGGAAATAACCTTTTAATTTTAAATTTTGAAATGTTGAAATCTTGAATCGAAAGATTTAAATCTAAGTTTAAGTTTGTTTGATTAACCACTTAATTTTAAAATTTATTCATAAAAAAAAACTAAAGTTGGTGGTCATCGTAAAACAACTCTAAAATGTCACGTTGTTTTTGGAGAACCCTCATTGTTTAAGATGTCAAGATAATTCCATCTAAAAGAGGATAATAGAAGTAAATAATTTGAATATTATACAACCACTTGTATCACATTTAAATATATTTGATCCATGATTTTTTATAGTTCATGGATTTAGTGCCCAAAAAAGTGTAGGATAGATGGAGAGACCTTGATTAACAACTATGGTTGTAATGGTAAAATTTGAGAATTAATTTGAATTTAAAAATTAGGGATATCTTGATTAACCACTTAATTTTAAAATTGGAAATTAAAATTGTCCACAAGAAAATTAAATTTAAAATTAGGGTCTTGTAGAAAGGACCTCTTAAAATTAATTTTGAAATAGATCTAAGATTGAAATAATAAATGCAAAATTGGAGAATGTACAAGATTAATTTAAATTTTAAAATTAGGGTCTCTCTAATTAACCACTTAATTTAAAAATTTAAATTTGAAAATAGATCTAAGATTGGAATTTGGAAATTGGGAAATACACAAAATTAATTTAAGTTTAAAAATTAGGGTCTCTTTAATTAACCACTTAACTTAAAAATAGATCTAAGATTGGAATTTGAAAATTGAAAATTTGGGAAATGCACAAAATTAACTTAAATTTAAAAATTAGGGTCTTTTTAATTAACCACTTAATTTTATAAAATTAAATTGGAAATTGAAATTTGATCTAAGATTGCAATTTTGAATTTGAATTGAAATTAGAAACCCAATTTAAAGAGGGAAATTCAAAATTTACACAACCCACATGCTCAATTTTTTTTTTGAAATTCTAAAAATTTGGGTTTTTGAAGTTAACCACTTAATTTTAGAAATTGATTGTGAAATTTGTCTTGTAGATGAAATTTTGAATTATGAAATTGAAAAAGTTCTCAGATCTGAAATAATTGATCCAAATTAAGCTACCCACAAGTTCAAAATTGAGTTGAAAAATTACGGTTTTTAGCAAAATTAACCTCTAAATTTTGAAATTTGCAAGGAATTGAAACTTGTAAATGTAAATTTGAATTTGAAATAGAAAAAGAACTCAGATTTGAGAACATAAATCAGAATTAAAGAAGGTTGGATTCATGTCGAGTTCACCAAAATGTGGAGGTGGGAAAGCGAGACCAGGTGACTAGGTCCTAATCCCGCTTTTACCAACACATTGGGAATACGAAAGAACCTAGGGAGATAGATCACTTTGGATACTTCTTGTGAGAAAGAGAGAGCAAAGGAATATATCTTAGGGTTTCTATTCCTCTTGTTTCAAATGATGAGAAAAACTAGGGTTTGATTGATCAACTAAACTAGGAGATGAAGAATGAAGCATAAATGAACCCGGGATTACACAAACTTGCAGATCTAAAACTGAGATAATAAGAGAATGAAAGGGGGAGGATTTTGGATGTGTGCCTAATAATGTGAACTATTCCAAATTGACTAGGACCAAGGTGCCACACCACTGTCCTTGATGGACTGATAGAGAGTTGTAACTAAGAAACTGCAAATATGAGATCCTAAAGCTGCAACCTATCAAATTTCACTGATTTTGATGGGGACCATGGAACCATGCCACTATCCTGGGTAGGACTAGGGCATCACGTCCCTATTTGAAGAATATTAGGGCAGATCTGATGATTCTGGGTGGTTTTGATGCCTTTTGCTGAGCTAAAAGTGCCTCCAGGTACTTGTTCTTGCACCTGCAACTGAAAATGGAAGGTTTGGGTGGCTATATAGGGTTTTACCTCAGTAAAACCCCTGTGTTGGTGATTTTCACCTCCACAAATAGCCAATAATGTACTAAAAATGTGTGTTCTAGAACCTTGTGTGTGTGCAAGATTTGAAAATGAATGCAAACAATCTAGAGAAACCATAAAGAGTAAACCCTAAATGCTTGTAATTGAAAAAGTAAATACTCCGAATAAATGATGCAAAGGGATCAAAAACATGAATGTAAATATGAAAGTTGATGTAAAGGAGCTCATACAAAGACATGAAAATAACATGAAATCATACCAATCCCCAAGGGAGAGATATTGCCACTAGATCCCCTATTACTCTTCAATGTCTTCAAGGCTCCTAAGTGATGATGAATGCTTGATGGAATGTTGTTGAAGACTCCACATAGGATTCTATTTCACTACATAGAAGGCTCCTTGTGCTTTCTTTGCTGAAAACTCCCTTAGATTAGATAGATCTTCATTTTTTCTAGTTGCCTTCAAATGTAGAAAGAAAGCTCTTATGTATGAAATCCTAGATCTTAATTTTGACTTAATTTTTTCTTTAGGCTGACCTAGGAATTGAATTTCCCACCAATATTTTGGGCTTAAGCATTATAATATCATAGAATTATGCTCTTGAAATTTCAGGAAAAAAACCGAGGACCATGTGCAGTCCTGCCACGGTCTGACCAACTTTTCACCAAATATTCAGGGTCGTTAGATATGATGATATTAGAGAAAAGACCAAAGTTACAACTGATTTTGAGGTGTTTTGATATGTGAAATCGAGCCTTAAAGGTCAAAATAGGACATAATTAGGGTTCATGATTTAAATGATTTACTGAAGGAATAAAATGAAAAGGGGCACGCTTAGTGTGAAGGGCCCAACTTTATAGTCTGGGAGTGATGAAATATAAATTTAGATTTGATGAAACTAATTAATTAAATTCTTAAAGGGAAATTACAATGCAAGATGCAAACACACTAAGGCGGGTGCTAAACTAAGTGTGAAATTGAACCAACCTAGCAAGGGTGTACAATTTATGACACTATATTTAGTCCCCGCTTTAGTGGTCATATGACACTATGTGCATATGCAAGCTAAAGTAAAGAAAAGTAAACATTCATGTAAAATGATATATCCACAAGTTGTCAGATGAAGCCCCTAGCGGCATCTGCAGTACACAGTTAGGAACCGGACCCTACAAAACCACATGTTAGATAAAACCACAAAATCACCTAAATGCTTACTAAGGAAGGTGTTGAAAATTTGAGGGTAGCTATATGCCCCTCCCCCATTTTGGCTTGCTAATTTTAGTGAGTTGAAACAGGGTATCATGTTTACCACATCAAATTGTAAAAGAAGATTTGATACAAGATCAAAAACCAATGGAGAGTCATTTGGTAAGAAAGAGAACTAAACCTCAATTCCAACACAACAAAGAGTGTACGGATTTGAGATCTCTCTAACACAAGATGAAATATTTAAATGGAAACAAACATGAGATATAATCCAAAGATGCAACTCCAAAAAGAAAATTGGAAAAAAATGGAGGATTGAAATGACATCAAAGAGAGATTATTTATAGAAACACTCTTCTAAATAAGGCAAGAGATCCTCATCAGGGATATGCACGTGCACAAAATAGAAGGGTTTATTATAAAAGATACTACTCAATGAAGAAAATAAATTGATGAATGATCAAATACTTCCAATACCAAGGATTAGGTCCCAATTAAGGATATGTACAGTTTAAGATCCCCATTAGGGATGCTTGTTCCAATATGAGAGAAGGAATTCAAATATGAATACACCTCTACAATCAATAAGAAGTCCTTATAGAAGCTACTTCACAAAGGGTAAATTTTAATCTTAAGAAGGAGAGATGTTTGAAATCACTCTTGCCCCCTATATATATAGGGAGAATAGATGAGATAGAAATAGGCTATTATGTTTCTTCCAAAAGGGTGATTGCATGTGAAATTGTACCATCATGAATGACAATGAGCTCCCAGTAAGTGAGCTACCAATGTCACATAATGATGAGCAACATAATAGCCATTAATGTTATTTAAAGACATGATAGATTGAATGAGGTATTTGAAAATGACATGTTAAATGCTCTACTATAATTGAGATTAAAAACATGTATAAGATGATGAATGTTAAAAAGTCTTTAGAGAGAGAGGAGTTTATAGAAGAATAGGCCACTAAGTCATACTTATCTTGCACACAATAATCTTAGGAGAGAGATAAGTATAATTCAATAAAGCCTTATTCCTAGAAGAAGGGATTTTAGAATGAGTAGAAGATAAAGTCTCATAAGTCATAATCTTAAGAAACATGTCATAATCTTATGAAATTATATGTTCACCTTGGCCTATATAATCAAAGGGTCTCTTTTGTAATCTTAAATCATTATATTTTTTTATCTATCATTTGCATCATTTGATAGAAGAACTTTATTTTCTCATAGCTTGTCTCTCATGTGCTTTCATGAAGTTCCTAGATCTCGGGTTACTATAATCTTCACCCAATCTTGCATGGTATAGAACATTCTATAGTAACTCTTACAAATTTTAATGATAAAATTCTAGATTCATGTTTTGAGCATTTACATTAGCAAATATCATTACAAGTTTACTAAATACTTTCTTCTCGTACTTGAGCTTTATTTGAAGCCAGTAAATCAACCAAACTACGGGTCTAACTATAAAAAACACATTCCTTAAGATATAAAAATATAGAAATATATTTATTATATCACTAGGAGACAAGATCTAGTACTTGAGCACGTTCCAATAGCTATTGTAGCACTTGTTGATTTAATGCCCAATATTTTTGTCAATATTTCACCAATAGTTGATGTAGACACATAAAATTTGTCATCCTAAGCCCAGGTGGATCCACTTCATTTTTCATGCATTATTCCAGCTATTATCATTTATCATCAATATTATCCACTATTAATATTATCATTAATATTATTGTTTATCATCAATAATATCTATATTATTATTTATACATTATTAATATTAGAATTTCAGTTATCATTTAATAATATTATTATTCTATCATCTATCATATATATATATATATATATATATATATATATATATATATATATATATATGATATTATTCATTCATTTTCATAAACATATACATAAGCATTTACATGACTCATTTATGCTTTCTCCTCTACCTATTTACATTCACCACATGCATGTGGGATCAACTCTTGAACCCTATTCTTTATCCCATATTCATACCACAACATGGATTCACCCAAAGAATGCTTATAAAAGCAGAGCCCCTCTCCCATTTTGGCATCCATGAATTTTCATTTAAAATCTGTTGCTTGCATCCATTTCTTACATTTTGATAATTTTATTTCTTCAATCTCCATCTTTCATAGCTTCTTGTCCATTTCTTTCTGAGAGCATTTATCATTTGAATGCAAGATCTTGATAAGTTATAGGATGACAATGGAGTTATATTTGTAGTTGCATGCATATGTTTTGAGAGTAGATAATTGTGTTTTTCATTTTCAACCTGTATGTGTGTGTGATTTACAAGTACTTCATTGTGGGACATTGTAATGCTCTAGAATTTGACATTCTGATAGCACATTTCCTCCGTCTACAATTGGCACATCTGGTGGAACATACCTTGTCCTTTTCTTGATTTAGATTCCGTTTGATAGAGGACATTTTGTTTACATTTGTAGAGTGTGAGAGCACATTCCATTTCTCATTCAATCACATGATTCATATATCTTGTTTATGTTTGCAGGGTTTCTTCTTTCATTGAGCATTTAGCATGCCCTGCGTATTCTTTCCAACAGTTTTGGACCTTATCTATGCTTACATTCTTCGTAGGTTTCAAAATGATTTTGCATCCTTTATATTTGTATCACATTTTGCATTAAACAAAATGGTTCATTTGCAACGTTGTGTAGTACGTTAAACAATTTGCAAAACCTTGGCCATGCAGCCATGTGTTGCATTTGAATAAACAATTAATCGCCTTATCTATTTTGAGATCTTGCATGGTTTCAAAATAGTCCCACACCTTGTATTATGTCATACACATTTGCTAGAGCTTATATAGAAGTTCGTTTCCTATTCCAAAGCTCATATTTTGGTTTACACGGGAAGGATCCTGGTAAAGGTCATGGAAATTGGTTTTATCCATGCCTAAAGTCTTTTCAACAAATTCATTTTGTCAATGTTGTAGCTGTGTATCTCCATGAGACCACATGTCTTCGAGGCATACGTTTAAAACGGTTTGTGTGTCCTATTTATGCTTCAATGAATGTTCAAATTTCCTTCCGAAGATCCCAATTTTGCATGCATACGTACTATATCAATTCCAAATTATAAGGTCTACCAAAAATCTCGCCTTCTCTCAATGCTATGATTGGTTTCTATAACATGTTTTGTGAATGTTAGAAAGAATCGTAGACATGGCTTCATACCTAAAATTTGCATTTGTTTTAAAACTTCAATTGTGTACGTTTTCAGCGAACTATCTTGAACATACCCTACAATGATTGAGCCTGTGAGACGACGTTTTAGTGAAGGAGTTTGTAAAACCGTCTCACAAAGTCTATTTTGAGCATTTCCAGCAATCATTTAAGGCATTTTGTCAGTCACGTACTTTGTCCAGCTCCTGAGTTTTGCATCTTGGTATAACAAGCATTACATATTGTCATTTTGCAGTCCACGTTGTTGTTCTGGAAGCTCATTCACGTTACAGTGCAGCTACATTGCAGTTCCATGCTTGTCTGTACCATCCACGTTTTGCATTGCATTTGAGGCACTCTTTAAAACACTTTACATGCCTTCTACATTTTGCATATTTGACATGCCCTCCATGGGCTCCATATTTCATTAGTTTAAGTTTTAATGTAGGTATTTTTTAGTTTGATTTAAAAATTGTTTCTAGTTTTAGTTTAGTCTTAGCTTGTAATTAGTTTTTTTGAGTTTTAGTTTTTAATTGTTTTTTAGTTTAGGCTTTCTTTTTCTTTTCTTTTTTTTGGGGTACAATCTGAGTTGGTCTAGTGGTGGAGAATTTGTGCTTTTGAAATAGAGGTTACAAGTTCAAATCCCACAAAAGAGGTAGGGTATGTACGCTTCGGCCCATTACCTATAAAAAAAAAATTTAGTTTTTTAGTTTTAGTTTTTAATTATTTTTTTAGTTTAGCTTTTAAATTAGTTTTTATTTTAAGTTTTACTTTTTAATTGTTTTTTAGTTTAGCTTTTTAAATTAGTTTTTTTTGTTTTATTTTTAAATTGTTTTTTGAGTTTAGTTTTAAATTTATTTTTTTAGTTTTAGTTTTTAATTTTTTTTGAGTTTAGTTTTTAAATTAGTTTTTTTTTAATTTTAGTTTTTAAATTAGTTTTTTTTTAATTTTAGTTTTTGATTGTTTTTTAGTTTAGCTTTTAAATTAGTTTTTTTATAGTTTTAGTTTTTAATTGTTTAAATTAGTTTTTTTATAATTTTAGTCTTTAATTGGTTTTTAGTTTACTTTAGTTTAGTTAATTTGTCAATTGGCTTAGATTTTAATTTTGTTATTTAGATAAAAAATTTGATTAATTTGCATTATTAATTAGTTTGCTAGTTTGTTAATTGATGTAGTGGTATTTTCTTTTAACTAACTTTTTGATCTCAGAAATTGATCTTTTTTGTTTTTGTTTTGTGAAGGGCATCTATTCTCGTATGTCGAAGATAATATATTAAAACTGCTAATGGCATTTGGTGTAGGACATTTGACGAAGACTTGATTTTGAAACTGATTGTCTTTTTACTATAGAAAAAATTTGGATTTGGGCTTAAAATGAATATTTTTTTTTGTGATTGGGCACACTTGTGCATGTGAGTGGTCCCACAGTTGACACACACTATCCTCTCCCCTTGGCCTTCGTGGTCCTAGGTGCATGAGAAAAGTGTTAGTGATGCTCGTTTTTTTTTGTTTTTTGGTAGAGGGCCTACCTCCCGAGTGGCACTTTGGCTGGCGAGAGGGAATGACCCAAGCAATACTTTTTCAGCCCACTACACAAAGTAATAAGTTAGGCGAAAGTCACAACATCTTAGTGACTTGTATCTACACCGATGGTTTTCCCTCAAAGTGAGATGCATAAAAATCCTCTCAAGGACTTGAAATGGGTTCTTAAATGAATCATCGGCACATGGGTAGACACCAAGTTCTATTGAAGTTCTCTCACTAAGAGCCAAATTTTTTTTAGTTGCCGAAAAACCTTCTACTTGTTGACTCAAGCATTGTGATATGTGCATGCCGAGAAACCCCTCATGTACCCTTCAACTTGAGATAGAATTTTTTTATATCTTCGGGTCTTTAGAAATTATAAGCTTGGTATGTCCGAGAAGTGAGTGCCAAGGAGGGGAGCCAGTGCTACCAAGCTTCTATATATCCAATTGAATGTGGTATTCTAGGCAAGGGGATTCAACAAGTATTATCTTGGCCAAACCTTAGGATTGTGCTTGAATTTTCTTTTATTTCATTGAAAAATCAAAAAAAAATTATGTCTGTCATGTTTTATGTGTGTCTTCAAAACAAAAAATTTCAATCACAATCAAACACCACATTTAAAACTAAAACCCTACAAAACAAACATTGAACATTGAACTTGTCCTCTTGAAACAATCATTTTAGGTCTATTGGGACATTATTTTTATAGTTTTGATCTTTTAGGTCCTTGCATAGTGACATCATTCCACCTAGTCACACCTTTTGTCCTTTGCATCTTTAGATCATCCACACCAGTTAGTCCTTCCCTTTGGTTCCATCCTTAGTCCTTCCATATTTTGATCATCCCATCTTTAGTCCTTACCTTCTTTAGATCATTTTACCTCCTTGCATATCAATCTTTGCATATTAGTCCTTGCATATCAACTCTTGCATATAGATCATTGCATATCCATTCATTGATTCATATCCTTTGTTCCTTGCATTCATTCAGCCATATCCTTCAATCTTACATATTCATTCATTCAATCACATCCTTAGTTCTTAACCATCATTGATCAAAAGAAAAACTCTTAGCTTGCAATTAGGTCACTCATTGTGGTCTTACATCAAACATTAGCTATCTCATCACCTTTCCCACTTGAGTTTAATCAAACTTGAGTTGGGAAACATATCAATATCTGGGGATAGAGTAACTTGCTTAGAGTCCATCATCTCCTATCTTAGCATAACCTTTGTACTGGAGCATTGTCCTTGTGTCTATCCATCATAGCACAAGTTAAATATAGCCTACATAATCATTTTCAGACCTAGAGTTACCTTTAGATCATCATTTGAATAAATTCAAATCCTTGCATTGGTCTTCATAATCCATTTGAAGTCTAGTCTTTGCACTCATTAGGTTACCCTTGCATTCTATAATTTTTATTTCATTCAAAACTTTGAGTCTCATATATAATGTCATATAGGTCAAAGATCAAAACTATCATATATTCCCATGGCTACCTTGGCTCAACAAATTTGAGCTCTCAAGAGAGAAATCTATGACATTCAAGTCCAACAAAAGGAATCAATGACCCCTCTTGAGAGACATATTTATGTTAGCAAGAGTAACAAACTTCAAGGAATGCTAAAACGACTATATAAGGTGGAACAACAAGTAATTGAAAATCAAAAGCCAAACCTCAAGAAATATCACATGACTCCCTCACTAAGACAACAAGAAATTTCTTCCAAATATCCCTTAGATAGACAGTTTACACCTTTGGGATAATCTATTGAGTGGTCATTGAAAGATCTTCTTGAGCACAATCTTATCACATTGCCTAACACAACCCCATGAGGATGTAAATTTTTTAGTAACTATTGTGTATCATATAAAAAATAAACATAAGACTTCAGATTGCATGGAATTAAAACATAATATTCAAGACCTCCTTGATAATGGTGTCATCGAAATTGAAGGTCCTAATGACTCACTAAATACAAAGAAGGCACTACTCCCAAGATTGATAAAAATAATACACATGTCTAGAAAGTCTCCATATGTGGCCTCCATCTCTTCCACAATGCCTTCATCTCCTAAAATCTCTCAACAACAATCCATACCATCTCCCTCAAATAATGAACCTAATAATGACACTTTTCATGTTGACCCTCAAGGGCTACCTCCTTTGTAAACCCAAGATAGTCCTAATCTTGATAAAAGTTACACTAATGATTTAAAAATATCACATCCTATGCCATCACACACTTCAATTCCAAACATACCTACTCTAGAGAGTCATATTCAAAATGCTTCCCCATCATGCCAAAATGTGAACACCTTCCAACAATCCCCCATGCATATGTAAAATCCTATCCCTTCCTTAGAAGTGGTTCCATGTCAAGAGGATAATCCAAAAACTGAAGAAAAAAGTCCTATCATAAATCAAGATCAAGATACCAAAACTCTCCAATCCCATCCAATGGCTAACCACAATCCTATTTCCCTAGAATCCCATGATGATCCTCTTATACCTTTCCATTTCTTCCAAGATGATCCCCTTTCATCTCAAGAGCCAATAATCCTTCCAAAACCTATTCATAATTCACTTCCCAATAAAGATCATGATGCCTCTTCCACCTTTTCAAATGATCCTATTCAAAATACAGAGCCAAACACCCTTTCCACTTTATCCAATGATCCTCTTTCATGTCAACATCAGAGTATCCCTTCATTACCTTTTCATAGTCCTACATGTCCTACACAAGATTTCATCTCCCAAGATGAGCATATCATGCCTCCATATCCACCTAAAGATCCTATCATTTCTCTCAGTCCCCCTCATGACCCCAACATCTTTGTGCAAGTTGTTAATGAACCTTTTATAGGTCAAATGAGTTCCTCCACTTCCATTGGGTCTAGTCTACTTTGTGACCCTATCATTTATTTCATTCTATATCCATCTCAAAATGGACTCGTGTCTTCTTCCAAAAGAAATGAGTATTCCATTAGTCAAAGGAGTAATCAAGGAAAGCAGTTAGGCCTCCATGAACAAGTTACATCAGAATCCCTCCATATCAAAACAAATCTTCATGGTCACGGTACCAACAACAAAGCTTACTTCCAAGATGTTGGAAACCCTGCTAAACACCACATAATTCGATCTATGTCCAAATATACACCCACCCCTTCATCCCTTCCATCCATTTTAGGTCCTTATACCCCTCAAACCCTTATTCAGGATCGACAAAGGCACACATTTTTTAGAACCTTACCACCATCTACTTATATCAACCCATTCAAATGGCCTTCATATCATTTCTATCCACCCATGAATCACGTTCCTCTTCCAAACAATATGGATGCTAAGCATAAAATCTATAACTCTAAAAATCTGCATGCATTTAAGGATCAACATGTCTCGTCTAATCGACATGTAAAATTAAAGCAAAATGTGATTTGAAAAGAACAAGAGATAAACAAAAGGTCACAAAGGCCCATTGTAAAAGAAAAGTCAAAAGCCATTTGGGTTCCTAAGTCCATTATACAATTAATGCATTCCAAGGAACTACAAAAGAAAGAAAATTCAAAATCCATATGGGTCCCTAAGGTGCTTGTAGAAGCAATGCATTCCAAGGAACTAAAAAAGAAAAAAAATTCAAAATCCATATGGGTCCCTAAGGTGATTGTAGAAGCAAAGCATTCCAAATAACTTAAAAAGAAAGAAAATTAAAAAAAACATGTGGATTCCCAAGTGACTCCTCAAAACACAACATCCTAAGAAAAAATTAGAGTTGACATCCAAAATTGCTATCCCAACTTCTAAACCTTTGCAACCTTTAAAATCCATTTTGGGTCCTCATGTTCCAAAATCCATTGTCATTCCTCCATCAAAATTTTAAAATCCAAAATACGCTTTTCCTCCATCACTCCACCACCCCTCAAGGTGTGTGCCAATGTTGATCCCGCTAGAATTTCCATTCACTCATGCACTAGTCCTTCAATATCATATCAATTATCCAACACCTATTTTCCATCCTTGCATTCCTCTTATCCAATCATTTGCATAAATCCTTATCCTAGTTTCATTTCATTATCCTACCAATGTCTTTGAGCATACCTTCATAGCCATGGTCTATTGCAACACATATTTCAAGGGTATCATCCAAAGAAGCGAGACTCTTGAGTCTTTCTTCCATATCTTATCATGTATTCATTATCTTCGAAAAAAACCAAAATAAAAAAAAAAAAAAAAAAACAAAAAAAAAAAACGTCTATGTGAAAATCACTTCTTGTGGCACCTTGGGCAAGTACCATGATGAAAAGATAGCAAATAGGTGTCATGCGTAATCTATTATCTTGTTCCACTATTCACTAGGGGCAAGTTCCATCCATGATATCTTATTTGCCACATCCTTTATTATCCCTCATCCTCCATTATCTCTCATTCACTCTATTTCCATGCAATATCCCTTTTTCCACCTTTGATCTTGACAAGGTTAAGGACCTTTCAAGGATTTGTATGTCCTATTTATTACACTTGATCCACACCCTTTAGCTACTATCCATTATTTTCTACATTGCTTGCTTCCATATTTCATTACCGCCTTTGACATTTCTTATCCTATCTTGATCTATTTGTTGATTTTGATCAAAACTAAGGACATAAAATGAAAAATCCTCTTGACATGGAAATTTCTTTGGACCATATGACATTCGTTACACCGTATCATCTTATATTTCTATATCCAGTCCCTTTGCTAGGATTAACATGTTATTCTATTGTGAGATAGTCCTTGAAAATCACATAAGACTCCTCCATCATTCACTTATCCATTCATGTTTCATTCATTTATTCACATGCTGAAAAACAATTTTACCTTGCTAGACAATAGGGGCAAACACTAAAAAATCATAAAAATCTCATGAAAAAATGCTAAAAATAATAAAATATCTTGAAAAAATCCTAAAAATCGTACAGGCCAATAAAGTGGCGCTTGAAGTGGCTCACCTTCAGGTCCTCCTGGACCATTGGGGAAATGCCCCTTGCACTGTGGCCCGGGTCCCTGACTTGCCCTCCTCCTCCCGCCACCGGTCGCCTTCTCGAGCCCAGCAATGGGGTGGCTCTGCGTGCCCCCGCTCTCAGCCTCCACCTCGACGTGACTCCCGTCCCTCTCGGCGTGCTCGCTCTCCTCCGCCGTGGGCTAGCCAGGGTGGGGGATCTGGTGGGCCGATGGGGAGTGGGGGTGGTTGGCCCTCTGATGGTGCTTCTGCTCCTGGTACTATTTCTGGTTCGGGTTGGCCAGATTCGGATAAAGTCTTTCCGCGGTTGGCCCTTGCAATCTCGCCTCAGCGCGAGGAAGATAAAGAAGATAATGATGGTTGGGCTCCTCCTGACGTCAATCCCGACCCTGCTGATGTATGGGGTACGAAGGATGACAGAGACCCTCCTGGCTCTGCTGGCACTGCCTTGGCCGCTTGATGGCCTCTTTTTATTGTTTGTTAATGTAAATTTTTGGGCTTGGCCCATGTGACTTTCTGTCTTTCTGGGCTTTGCCCATGTGACTTTCGGGGTGTGCCTTCTTACCACTCAACCCTTTTTTTGTGAATTTGTATTTAATCTCTTATTAATATAGATTAGAAGCTTATTCATCAAAAAAAAAAAAAAAAATCGTAAAATGTCCTAAAAAATCATAAAAATCGTAAAATGTCCTAGAAAATCCCTAAAAATCAAAACATTTAAAAAACCTTAAAAACCATTAAATTTTTCAAGAAAATATAAAAAGAATTTCGAAGACACAAACACTTTGTACAAGCACAATCAAAACATTAAGCAAGTCCATAACAACATCCTATCGACTTATCAAACCAAGCACCTTAACTATGAACACTTGAATCATTTTGGCATAACGCATAATGCCTGTTTGTTTGATTATTTCTGATTTTATCTTTGGTGACATGTCTTTTAGCTTTTTCGATATGTCTCTGAGTAGAGATTTTATCTCCAAGATGTCTTTGACTAGAAAGACAAGGATTGTTCCTTAGTAATATGATGACTCGTCCTAGGACATGATCATCTAAGATCATCAAGGACACAACGGTCCAATGCAAATTGAGGCAAACCTTTCCCGTCTCATGTATTTTCTTCCACACAAATGGTATGTCAATTTGTCTAGATCTGATCCATATCTAGATGAGATTTATCTTTTGCTATAATAAGCTCAATGATGACATAAGCACTTAAAAAAAACAAGAATTCTCATCACCTTCATTTCCTCTTTCTCATCATTTTTCTCCTTTCATTGCTCTCGCCTTTCATCTTTCTTTTTCATCATTTCTTTCATCATCTTCTTCATTCTTCTCATTTTAGCAAGATAAATCAAGCGCTTTATCCAACTGATGCATGTCTCTGAATCTTTAATCGCTTTATCAAATCAACCAAATTGCTTCTTGCAATCTCAATGCCCCTTGATCAATCAATCAATTAATCCTTGGATTACCTTATCTTGCACTAGCATCAATTACTATCAGCTTAATCAACTCAATCAACTTAATTAGCTTATCAACTTGGCTATACTGTTCATTTCCATCAATTGTTCAGTTGTGCCTCATCAAATGTACATCTCAACTTAATCACTTGTGTAATATCAATCATCCAATCTTCTCTCATGTAACCTATCAAGAGATCAATCTCCATCATTCTATTCGATCAATCTATCGAGGGGGCATTTTCGATCAATCATCACCCTTACTAGGATATCTATGGGGCATGTATTAAAGTTGATCATTTTTTCTTTCAAACAACGCGATAGAATGAACTGTGTCAAAGAGGGGCAAAATGTACACACATAAAATTTGTCATCTTAAGCCTGGGTGGATCCATTTCATTTTTCATGCATTATTGCATCTATACTTATTTATCATCAAAACTATCCACTATTAATATTATCATTAATATTATTATTATTTATCATCAATAATATCTATATTATCATTTATATATTATTAATATTATTATTCCATTTATCATTTAATAATATTATTATTCTATCATTTATATATTTAATAATAATATTATTCATTCATTTTCACAAACATATACATAAACATTTACATGACTCATTTATGCTTTCTCCTCTACCCATTTACATTCACCACATGCATGTGGAATCAACTCTTGAACCCTATTCTTTATCCCGAACTCATACCACGACATGGATTCACCTGGAGAATTCTTATAAAAGCAAAGCCCCTCTCCCATTTTGGCATCCACGACTTTGCATTCAAAATTCATTGCTTACATCCATTTCTAGCATTTTGATAATTTTATTTCTTCAATCTCCATCTTTCATAGCTTCTTGTGCATGTTCTTTCTAAGAGAACTTATCATTCGAATGCAAGATCTTGATAAGTAGGAGGACAATGGAGTTAGATTTGTAGTTGCATGCATATATTCTAAGAGTAGATAATTGTGTTTTCTATTTTCATCTTGCATGTCTGTGTGATTTACAAGAGCTTCATTGTGGGACATTGAAATACTCTAGAATCTGACATTCTGATAGCACATTTCTTCCATCTACAGTTATGACTTTAAAGTTGTTATTGTTGACGATGACTACCCATAACTAAATTAAATGTATCCCTTATGTCTAAAAAGTAATAAATCATGTGATGCCACATCAACACATCAATAAAACCTGACTTAGTGCACAAGTATCTCTCCCACTTTTGGGGGGCCCTTTCTGGACACCTTGGCAAAAAGTGTGTTGATGTGGCATCATATTTGATGATATGGTCTTAAAAACTTATGTATGAGCAGGGGACTTGCCAAGCAAGCTGCAATAAGAAATTAGGGCTTACTTGAAATTTGCATGTATGATTTTGAGAAGCACAAAGTTAGGGCGCTCAACTACTTGGTCCTCTCCCCTAATCCTTACTAAAAATTAGACAAAAAATTTGAGACAACCATTTTTTTATAAATCTACTTTTATCTATATTAGATTTATGATTATCAAACCAAATCTACATGCTAGAACACTTTTGCACTTGTGAAAATTATCTCTATAATGATTAACCTAATCTACTCAAAAGAATAAGCAATTCATACATCTAATAAACTACTATATCAAATACTCATATTTTAAACTAATATATTACAATTCCCACCATCTTTCCATGCTCATATTTTAAACTAAATAACTTAGATTGAAACTTTTTCATCCTATTTGACCGTTGACTAAGATACTTTGTATTTAAAAAACACAATGATAACAAACTTGCACAAATATTCATGATTAAGGAATATTTTGATTCCTTGATTCCTTAATTCTTTAAACAAACTTTAAATAGCCGACCATGTCTATTCGTTTATACTTTAATGTTGATTTCTTTAAGGAAATTTTAGTAGTGGTCAACACAATCAAACTATAAATAGCTAACCATTTCTATTCGTTTATACTTTTAACTACACTTCAATATTATTTTCTTAGTGCTTTGTGTTTCTTTACTCTTTACTCTTGTTTCTTTCCAAATCATATCACAGAAGTTAAACCCGCGACGACATCTTTTGTTCATCAAGTCCAATGCTCATTGCCCCACTTCTTTTTCTTTATATTTATCTCTTCCAAAGAATGTGGAAGATTATTGTCTAAGTGGAATTGAATTTAATGATATATATTGAAAGTATAATGATTATACAGATTATAATTCTGATAATGAAAATTAAGGTTTCCACCATACAAGGAGAAAACTGCACATTTTCACTTAGGGGCCTATCACATTCAAAAGACTAGTTGAATCCAATAGATATAGTCACAAACCAATAGGGATTAGGACTGAATACTGATTGGATGAATTAATTAGGCTTCTTTTGTAAGTTGAATTAGTGAAATCAGGGGTAAACTACTAGAAATGAAGGCAAAAACATGAAAACAGTAAGCTACATATGTGGGACTGAGACACCAACCTAGAACTAAGAAATGTAAGAAGATGTGGATCTAATCCTCGAAGGAGCTCCTAAAATGTTGGGACCCTGGTGATGGCCACCCTAGTCCTTTGAAGTTTCCACACACCAAAGGGGGGTCGATTCATCATTGTGAATAAAGATTGTAGCTTCGTAATTACACCTGCACACACTCGGGAAAGGAAAATGGTTGGGAATAGTAGTTTGCCTTAAGTCAAACTGCAATTTTGGAATTAACCATGAAATAGAGATAAAAGATAATTGAATTGTCATAATGGAATATTCTCCTTTTAAGGGAGATGTTGAATAATGACTGAAAACCAAATGATATACCTCTTTGTGAAGTTTTGTTTGTCTCCACACAAGATTTGGATTTCATGAAGTCTTTGACAAAATAGGATGTGAATGTCCACTTAAATACTTGAATCTTGACTTTATTTCTACTCCAAGGCTTGAAGGAAGACTGATTACTTGCTTAATTGCTTGAAGGTTGGACTGAACACTTGAATGTAATTGCCAGATATGTGTGTTATTATGTTTGTATATCAAAATGAGAGGGGAAAGCCTCCTTTTATACTTTCCCATTAAAAAAATTACTAATTTTTTGACATGAGCCGACATAGGGCTAGGAATCCCACTCAAATTTGAAATGGCCAAGAGGGTTTAAAATGGACCCCAATAAGGAGGACCATGGCATGGCTCCATGGTCCTAGTGAGGGCCAAGGAGCCACGCCCTAGTCCTACTCTATTTTGGGGCTAGGAAAAGGTGCCTAGGTGGTGTAAAAGTAAAATATATGGTCATACTTGAGTGTCATGAGTAGAATCAGGCCTCGATCATGCCTAGGGGCGTAAACACTAAGGTGAGGACCCAAATGTGCTCGAATTGCAATGGGGTTCAATTTTAGGATGCTACATTTTGTCACCACTTTAGCGAGAGTATGAAGTTGATCATCCTCTTGGTAAAGTACAAAGGTTCATATTGAAAAACTTTCACGATGAGTCATGAAAAGAAAAATACCAAAATTATAAAGCAAAAGATAAAATCCGCTAAGTGACTTAAGTATCAAGATATGCAAAAGAGAGAATATTGAGCGAACTATATGCCCCCACATTAAAGTGATTGTGTATGCCTCATCAAGAGAAATTTCTTTAAGGTAGGATACACCCAAAATGATAAGCACGTTATCACAATATTATGTCCCCAAGAAAGGACAAATCAAAGGATAATGGTCACAAAACATAAACACAAAGTGATTTTAGTTAACTCTAGGGTCAATATGATTTTTATGATAATAATGTATATCATGCATATATATTTGCATATAATTGTCCTCATCCCCCAAAGAAAGAAAAACCACCATGGAAGAAGGGCACATGTGTCTTTTGAGTCAACATAGGAGATACCAAAAGAGATCTCAATGTTTTGCATCATCCTCAAGTAGACAAAACTAAGGACAACAAATAGAATAATTTAGAAAATAGAAGAAGCTTACAAACAATCACGAGAGGAGAGAGAATATATGACATGAACGAAGCTATTCAAGCAAATCATCTGCCTCTCAATCTTGCTCATCATTATTTTGGGAAGGTGGATGACATGCAAGAGGTGCAACTTTGAACGCAGTAGATGGAGCTACCACAAGTTCCAAACAAGGACCATGCTCTAATTATGAGTCACTTTGTCTGTTACTAGGATCTAGGATTAATGTTATTGAAAATTACTTAGATAAATCATTTTCAACATCAATATATTCATATTCATCATCCAAAATATTAGGATCAACATTCTTATCATTAACAACATTCTCACCTATTTCTTCATCAAGATTAATAAAAATAGGAGATATGAATAGAACTTGAACCATCATTTGTCTTAATCATTTTACGTCTTGGAGATTTAGGTTGAACCTCTTCCCTAGTGTTAGGTGAAGATTGGACGAATGGGATTATATCAACATTTGGTGTCTTTTGGGGAGAAGTAGTTTGAGAAGCAATTTCACGAGCCCTAGAAGGATGTCTCCATCATTGTTCTCTCGCACATCAGTTTTGTTTGGTTCTAGCTGAAGGTTGTGAAGGTTTAGGATCAATGGGTGTAGGATTCATTTCTTCCTTTAAATAAGGATGCATGGGAGAAGTTTTTTTGGTTTGAAAGATAGGAGATGTTGAACGCTTTCCTTTGTAAGATGTAGGAGGCAAAATCACAACATATAAGGGAGGAATAGAAGGTGTAGGAAGCATACCAAGTCCATCATGGGGTGGAAGAATAGGTCGATCCTTAGGAGGAAGAATAGATTTATCCTTAGGAGGAGGAATAGATATTACTACACATTACATTATTTCAATCACTACACATTACATATTATTACATCAAATTACATCAATCTCCCTAAGGGAGTGTCCTAATCACAATGATTACAATTAAAATGATACAAGATTAATTATAATAAAGTACATAACATCTCCTTATTCATCACTGGATCATCTACATCAAGAACTGGGAGAAAACTAAAAAGAAGATAAAGAATCCATCCAATGCATGAACAAGTCTATTGGTCCCTAATGGAGATAGGCAAAAACCTCCTGACCATCTGGAGGTCCACCTCATTGTGATTTTGAGATAGACATGAGGCCCCACACAAACACAAGAAATCTAGGTTGACAACCAACATCCAAAGAGACAGAAAAATACATATGGACAAATAGAACTAAACACAAGGTTTCATCAAAGGCTTCTTACACAACCATTAGGATAGGGTTCTAGGACACACTTAGGGAGAGAGTGTCATCACAAAGCCTCAGAATAGGCTATCTTGGTAAGCCTCTCTAGACCATTTCCCTCACTTGATTAATCATGTGGAATCAAACAACCTTTTCATGAAGACAAGGGAGTTTGATCTTGCCAGTTCAACGCCACCTAGATGACCAGGCCTTCTCGCTTCCATCCTTAGCCTATACAAGCACTAAGGAAATGGGTGAGAAAAAACAATTATCTTGATTAATTTTTTACCCCAATTTATTTAGTTAGGTTATCACTAGTGAAACAATTAGACTTGGCGTACTATAAATAATTCATATTTAGACAATCATACAAAGAATATATTCATGATTAAGGAATGTTGATTCCTTGATATTTTGCCTATTTAAACATCCAAAGAATATATTCATTATTAAGGAATGTTTTGATTCCTTGATTCCTTAATTCTTTAATCAAACTTTAAATAGCCAACCATGTCTATTCATTTATACTTTAATGTTGATTCATTTAAGGAAATTTTAGTATTCGTCGACACAATCAAACTTTAAATAGTTGACCATGTCTATTCGTTTATACTTTTAACTCCACTTCAATATTATTTTCCTAGTGCTCTATGTTTCTTTTCTCTTTACTCTTTACTCTTTACTCTTGTTTCTTTCTAAATCATATCTCAAAAGTTAAACCTATGACAACATCTTTTCTTCATCAAGTCCAATTCTCATTGCCCCCCTTCTTTATCTTTATATTTATCTCTTCCAAAGAATGTGGAAGATTATTGTCTAAGTGGAATTGAATTTGATTACCTAATTAAATTTTATAATAGCATATATATTTAAAGTATAATGATTATATGGATTATAATTCTGATAATGAAAATTAAGGTTTCCACCATACAAGGAGAAAACCGCTAATTTTCACTTAGGGACCTATCACATTCAAAAGAGTGGTTGAATCTAATAGATACAATCACAAACCAATAGGGATTAGGATTAAATAGTGATTGGATGAATTAATTAGGCCTCTTTTGTAAGTTGAATTTCTGAAATAAGGGGTAAAATGCTAGAAATGAAGACAAAAACATAAAAATAGTAAGCTACATATGTGGGACTAAGACACCAATGTGGAACTAAGAAATGTAAGAAAATTCAAATCTAATCCCCAAAGGAGATCCTGAAATGTCGGGACCCTGGTGATGGTCACCCTGGTCCTTTGAAATTTCCACACACCAAAGGGGGATTGATTCATCATTGTGAATAAAGCTTATCCTAAAGATTGCAGCTCTGTACCTACACCTGCACACACTCAGGAAAGGAAAATGGTTGGGAATAGTGGTTTTCCTAAAGTCAAACCCCAATTTTGGAATTAACCATGAAATAGAGATAAAAGATAATTGAATTGTCATAATGGAAGATTCTCCTTTTGAGGGAGATGCTGAATAATGACTAAAAACCAAATGATATAACTCTTTGTGAAGTTTTGTTTGTCTCCACACGGGATTAGGGTTTCATGACGTCTTTAACAAAATAGCATGTGAATGTCCACTTCAAAACTTGAATCTTGACTTTATTGCTACTCCAAGGCTTGAAGGAAGACTGATTGCTTGCTCAATTGCTTGAATACTTGAATGAACACTTGAAGGTAATCATTAGATATGTGTGTTATTATGCATGTATATCAAAATGAGAGGGGAAAGCATCCTTTTATACTTGCCTGTCAAAAAACTTACTAACTTTTTGACATGATCCGACCTACGACTAGGAATCTCGCTCAAATTTGAAATGGCCAAGAGGGTTTAAAATGGACCCCAAATAAGGACGACCAGGGCATGGCTCCATGGTCCTAGTGAGGGCCAAGGAGCCACGCCTTGGTCCTACCCTTTTTTGGGGCTAGGACAAGGTTCCTAGGTGGTGTAAAAGTAAAAAATATGGTCATACTTGAGTGTCATGAGTAGAATCAGGCCTTGATCAAGCCTAGGGATGTAAACACTAAGGCGAGGACCCAAATGTCATCGAATTGCAATGGGATATAATTTTAGGATGCTACATTTAGCCCCCACTTTAGTGGGAGTACGAAGTCAATCATCCTCTCGATAAAGTTCAAAGGTTCATATTCAAAAACTTTCAATATGAGTCATGAAAAGAAAAATACAAAAATTATCAAGCAAAAAATAAAATCTGCTAAGTAACTTAAGTATCAAGATATGCAAAAGAGAGAATTATTGAGCAAATTGTATGCCCCCACATTAAAGCGACTGAGTACGCCTCATTGTGGGCAATTTATTTAAGGTAGGATACACCCAAAAAGATAATCACGTTATCATAATAATATGTCCCCAAGAAAGGACAAATCAAAGTATAATGATCACAAAACATAAACACAAAGTGGTTTTACTTAACTCTAGGGTCAGTATGATTTTTATGATAAATAATGTATATCATGTATATATATTTGCATAGAATTGTCCTCATCCCCCAAAAAAAGAAAATCCACCATGGAAGAAGGGCACATGTGCATTTTGAGTCAACATAGGAGATACCAAAAGAGATCTCAATGTTTTGCATCGTCCTCAAGTAGAAAACACTAAGGACAACAAATAAAAGAATTGAGAAAATAGAAGAAGCATACAAACAATCAAGAGAGGAGAGAGAATATGACATGAACGAAGCTAGTCAAGCAAACCATCTACCTCCCAATCTTGCTCATCATTGTTTTGAGAAGGTGGATGACATGCAAGAGGTGCAACTTCGAGCATGGTAGATAGGGCTACCACAAATTCCAAATAAGGACCATGCTCTAATTATGAGTCACTTTGTCTGTTACTAGTATCTAGGATTAATGCTTTTGAAAATTGTTTAGATAAATCATTGCCAACATCAATATATTCATATTCATCATCTAAAATATTAGGATCAACATTCTCATCATTAACAACATTCTCACCTATTTCTTCATCAAGATTAATAAAAATAGGAGATAGGAATAGAACTTGAACCATCATTTGTCTTAATCATTTTACGTCTTGGAGATTTAGGTTGAACCTCTTCCCTAGGGTTAGGTGAAGATTGGACAAATGGGATTATATCAACATTTGGTGTCTTTAGGGAAGAAGTAGTTTGAGAAGCAATTTCACGAGCCCTAAAAGGACATCTCCATCGGTGTTCTCTTGCACATTAGTTTTGTTTGGTTCTAGCTGAAGGTTGTGAAGGTTTAGGATCAACATGTGTAGGATGCATGGGAGAAGGTTTTTTGGGTTGAAAGATAGGAGATGTTGGGTGCTTTTCTTTGTAAGATGTAGGAGGCGAAAATGCAACATATAAGGGAGGAATAGAAGGTGTAGGAAGGAGACCAAGTCAATCATGGGGTGGAAGAATAGGTCGATCCTTAGGAGGAAGAATAGATTTATCCTTCGGAGGAAGAATAGATTTATCCTTAGGAGGAAGATTGTCCTTAGGAGAGGGAATATGGCTATTGCTAGGAGGAAGACTAAGTGTTGGATTTATAGGTTTACTCAAGGATAAAATTATGTCATTTTTCCATTTTTGATAATATTTGAAAAGAGAATCACTTCTAGGTTGAAGAGGTTGGAATTTTTTGGACCAAAAATAGTCAAGGCAAACATCTCCATGCCTCATCGTAGGTTTTTATTAAGTAAAAACAAGTTTTTGAAAGGAACCCGAACCTTGATACATATTAGGAGAAAGATAAAGCATTAAAGTGGAAGAAAATTGTGCCTGATCACCCAAACAAAAAACAATTCCCAACCAAAACAAAAAGGGAACTCAAAACACAAAAAGTCGCATAAAGACAACTAAATGATAACAAAAGGACAACACAAAGACAAAGACAGGGACAAAGACAGCTAAATATTTTTCATAATATCTTCTACATGAACCGCCATCTGCTTCATGTTGTTCGTAGAGTTCTTCAATTCATCCAGCTCTCGTCCCTTGATATCACCTTGATTCCTGGTGTTGGCCCTAGTTCTCTTCTCATGACCCTTTTTCTCCATCTAGTCCTTGTCTCCCTCCTTGTCTTTAATGTTATCAAATCTGTTAATCAGAATATTTATATTATCCACAGAGGCCTTAAGAATATAGAAATTATGTTTGACAATCCTCTTCACAGTTAATTCCATCTTGTTGACTCTATTGACCAGGTTGTTCATGGTAGTTTCCACCCCGTTCGCCTCTCTATTCCCTTCCATTTCCTTAACCGTCTTTTTTGTTTCAATAATTTTACTGACCATGGCCTCAATAGGTTCAGAATTGTTGATAGAAACCACTAATTTTTTAACATTTTCAAAAAGAGGTTTCTCGCCTATCATAGCATTTTTTTATAACATTAATATCATTCTTTAGGTTGCTGATATATTTCACAATTTTGATGATAGTTTTACAAAATTCCTTAATACTATCATTATCCCCATGATAGTCACTAGGATTTCCCATTTTATTCTCTTGGCCCTCATTCTTCAATCCTTGAGTACTCATGTCCTCACCACGATCCACATTTGGAATCTCATCCTCCTCCTTACCCTTCATATTATCATTGTTTTCCTCCTTTGTATCCTCATCACCAACAATCAATATCTGCCTTTTTACCTTGTTAGTCCCCCTATAGGTATTCTTGTTCCTCTAGGTTTGTTTTCCCATTTCCGTTCCTTTCTTGCTTTTGATGAATTTCTCATCAAAGGACTCATCCTCAAAGTCTGAGAGGTCAGAATCAACAACAATCCTCTTTCTTTTCCCCTTAGTACTCCCCTTTTTGCTGAGATCCTTAGACTCACTTTCATTTTCAAAGTCGAAGTTGAAACCACTATACTCACTTTCCGTGTCATCATCCCTGGTATTTTTACCTCTAATGGGTTTCTCAATGGATTTCTCTTTCAACAATTTGTAAAATAAAACCATAAGACCTTGATGGACAGCATGGTCACCCTGATGGTCTTTCTGCATTTCTTTAATGGTATGATCTATAGAACAAGCTAAATAATAGGGAAGGCTTACCTTTTCACCATGGTAGAAGTGGTTGAGTAGCACAAAATGGTGCCCATAAGCCCTCGTGAATCTTCCATCTAGAGTAATGTAGGTTATGGTAGCAAATAACAGAAACCTCCATGGCCTACAGATACGCTTCGAAAAGTGGTAGGAGTTATCCACCTTCACCAATTTCTTTTTTTCGCCATCCGTGATAAGAAATATATCTGCCACCTTATCAAAAGCACTTCGATCTCTATACAACTTAATACCATCTTTCACCATCCCCGTAGCTTCTACAATGATATCTTCATCCACCATCATTATCTAGGTGCCAACCAGAACCTTGCCATTCTTCCAATTCTTTATGAAATGCTTGGTAACTATAGGGTCTTTGCCACAGAGCCTCTCCATGAGAACACTTAAGCCACCCTCTTGAAGAATCTCCCAAACCTCTTTGTTCTTCTTCCAATCCGAGTAAGAAGTTGGTTCAAACCTCTTTTTGTTCCCTCCCATATTTCCCTCAAAATCACTAGAATTCCTAATCTCGGCTTTGATATTTCCTCCCTATTTTCTATTATTGCTCTGAAAAACAACCCAGAATATGTGCCCTGTTAATATGATATGACTATTAAATAAATAATCAACACCACCACTATGATCAGTCATCGAAAAAAGGGGGAAAGGCATTAAGAATTATGATTAATGATGCCACATTGCTTCATCTAGATACGATCCAGTTCAAACAAGGATTTTGCCTCACACACAAGATTACTCTCACCATAAATGGTAATGATTTTCTTAGAATGGCAGGCCAAGTTGGCAGCCCAGTCAGCACACGTGTTAGCTTCCCTGTAAACATGTGTGAAAACACACATTCCAAAGGTTTCACTAATTTCCTTCACAGCTTTGATTGCATTGTTTATAGACCAAGAGGGCGGGAACACCTTATTCAAACAGTTTATAATATTCAAAGAGGCACCTTCACACCATACTCTAGTACAATTGGCTTCCTTAGCTAGAACCATCTCATGCTAAGAAGAAATAGCCTCTGCAACATGATTAGTTTGTCTACCAATAAGAATACATTTAATGGTTTTGCATTTTCCCCATTCATCCCTTAAAACCACACCACACCCTGCATTTCTAGGGTTACCCTTTGAAGTGCCATCGAAGTTAATTTGCATCCATCCATGAGGAGGGATTTCCCATTTCACATCTTCTTTAGGATTATCCTGAAAGATGTCACTTCCCTTTAATCTCCAATTCTTGAAAATGATATGCTCATCCCAATCTTTGGGGTTGGCTATTCCACCCATGATGTTGATATTCTCCACCATATTTCGATTGATTTTCTCAAAAATTATTTGAGCTTTAGATGCCTTATCTCTGAACACTCTTTCATTTCTCTCTTTCCATATTCCCCAGTAAATATGAGGTAAAGCCAATCTCCATAACAGAATTATAGACTTATTCCTTGAGGGGTGATGCCATGAATTAAAAACATCTTGGACAGATTCTAGAAAGACCCAACTGATATTGAAATAATCCAGACATCTAGCCCAGTTGTCAACAGAGAAGGGACAATGGAAGAATAAGTGATTAATGGTTTCCTCATTTTGCATACAATGAAGACAAACACTAGGCATACAAAATCCTCTAGTTTTGAGATTATCAATAGTCAAAATTTTATTTTGAAGGACAATCTAGAAAAAAATATTAATTTTGGGAATTAGGCCTTTCACCCAAGCCTTAGACCAGCAAGGACTCTCCAGATTAGAAAATTGTTGATTATAGAGAGAGGCGACAAAAATTTACCATTTGCAGTAATTTTCTAGATTAGTTGGTCATCATCATCCACCACCACCATGGAATTCATAATTTTGTTCAGATTACCAAGGGAGGGATCAATTGGGGATAATTCCTTCCACTGTCCAACATTCCAGTAGTCACCCACCATAGTACCATATTTTTCCTTACGTTGATCCTGAAACTTGCCCCAATCAGGACTATCACTCAACGGGGAGTCAAACAACCAAGAGTCTTCCCATAATTTAATGAGATTACCTTTCCTCGCCTTTCATTTCACACCTTTAGCAATTAGATCTCTATTTCTTGTAATATTTTTCCAGATGTTAGAACCAATCGGGATATCATCAGCATTGAGGAAACTTTGAAGGGTTGGGAATTGTCTTTTATACTTATTGTCCCATATCAATTTCCATTCTCCCTCAGTGTTATAACCTCTCCATATCTACTTAGCCATGAGAAACTCATTCATGTCTCTGATTCTTCTAAGGCCTAGTCCTCCCTTTCTTATTGGTTTACAAACCTTATCCCACGCAATCAGATTCATTCTCTTCTTTTCCTCAACCCCTGTCCACAGTAAAGTTCTTTGAATTTTTTCAATAGCCTCTGCCAACTTGGCAGGGATTCTAAAAAGACTGATGGCATAAAGAGGAATACTCTGAAGAGTAGATTTCAAAAGTTGGACCTTACTAGCTTGGCTGAGCAGAGAGTCTCTCCATAAAGCTAACTTCCTATGAAATTTATCCACAAGAGCACCACAGAAAGTATCAGGTGGAGCTTGACATAAAGGGAGCCCAAGATAAGAAGTAGGAAGATTCCCCAATTGGCATCCCAAAATGTTACTAATCTTTATTTGTCTTCTTTACGGAGTGCTTATGAAATAGACAAAACTTTTAGACCAATTTATCAATTGACCAGTAGCTATCCCATAACTGTCCAAAGCTTTCTTTAAGCTCCTAGAATATTTCACTAAAGATTTCCCCATAATAATAGGGTCATCCACAAATTGTTGATGGGATCAAACTTGGTCTGCCGATGAAGGTTTTAGCCCACAAAACTCTCCCTTCTCAACAAGTTTACCAATAAATCTTCCCAAACATTCCACCATGATAGTGAAAAGAACTGGGGATAGAAGATCCCCCTATTTGAGACCCCTTGAGGATTTGAAAAAGGGGGAAGGAGAGCCATTGATCAAAATAGAAAAAGAAGCAGAGGAAACCAATTGCATAATAAGACAGATACTTCTAGTGCAGAAACCAAAAGTAGAGAGAACATCCATCATAAATCCCTAGTCAACTCTATCGTAGGCTTTAGATAAGTCAAGCTTCAAAAGGAAGCCTTCTTTTTTAGCACTAGAGAGAGAGTGAATGTTTTCATGGACCGTGATTATCGAATCCAAAATTTGTCTCCCTGGGACAAAGCCACTTTGTTGGGGAGAAATGATAGAGGGGAGCAAAGTCAAGATTCTAGAGGTCAAAACCTTTGAGATGATCTTGTACAAAGAGTTGCATAGGCTGATAGGTCTAAAAAATCCATGGAATTAGCACCCATCTTTTTGGGAATAAGAGTAATGAAAGTACCATTCAATTCTTTCAAAATTCTTCTCACACCAAACAATTCTTTCATAGCACTGGATACATCACTTCCAACAATATGCCAATACATTTGAAAAAAGAACATAGGGAAACCATCCGGGCCCAGGGCCTTGTTACATTCAAAAGAGTTGATAGCTTTCAAAATCTCATCATTGGATGGTATAGCAGTAAGAAAGGAATTCTGATCAGTATCCAAGATAGAGGGGATATAGTCCATAAGGTCCTTTTGAGCCTTAGTCAAAAGGTTGGAGAAGAACTCCAAGGTTGTCTTCCTCATAGAATCTTCATCTTCAATAGTTCTACCATTGATTTTAAGCTGAGACATCCTATTGATGGCCTTGTGTTTCAAAGTGGACATATGAAAGTATTTGGTGTTTCTAACCCCTTCCTTCAACCAAATATTTCCCAACCTTTGTTTCCAAAATGTTTCTTCTTTAGCTATAATGTCATGATATTTCATGAGAATCTCGTCTTCAACCTCTCTAGAGACCTTGATATAGCCATTATTTTGAATCTCATCCTGGATATCTTTTAGATCTGAGAGAATGGTAGCTTTGGAAACAAATATGTTCCCAAAGGACTCCTTATTCCATCTTTTAACATTATCTTTCACAAACTTCAACTTTTTGACCACCTATACATAACATTTCCTTCAATTCTAACCTGCCACCATTCCTTGATTTTACTTTCCAGATCTGGGTGTTTTGTCCACATTCTCTCAAATTTATAAGGGAAATGTCTTCTTCCCTTCTTGGCATCAATCGTAAAGGATATAGGATAATGGTCTGACCTGGCCCTAATGTGAGCCGATAAAGAACAAAAATGAGAATTAAACCAATCCAAAGAAATTAAAGCTCTATCGAGTCTGACCTGAATTAAGTCTTCACCACTCCTTCTATTGGTCTAGGTATATTTAACCCCTTGAAAATCTAGATCATGGAGAGCATGATTAATGATGAATTCCATCAAATCCAATCTGCTCTCTAGATTGGTTTGGCTCCCTCCCTTTTTCTCATTTTCCCTCAAAGAGGTATTGAAATCCCCCATAATAATCTAGCTATCTTCAACAAACTTACTTCTAAGCACGGATAAGCTTTTCCAAAAATCACTTCTACCAATCTTGGTGTTAGGGGCATACACATTAGTCAAGACCCATGAAGTACCCTCTTTCAAATGCTTAAATCTAATGCAAGCCAAGTTGTTATCTTGAATCAACACTTCCCTTTTACATTATTTTTATTCCAGAAAGTAGCAATACCCCCAGATGCCCCTTCTAAACTACCACCACTAACTCCATTACTAAACATTTTCAAACATTGAAGCTTATCCTTAGGCATTTTGGTTTCCTAAATCAAAAAAATATCCGGGTTTTTGTCTCTAATCATACTTTTTATTAAATCATGTTTGTGAGGATTATTCAATCCTCGAATATTCTAGGAGATAATCTTCATGACTTTTTAGAAATACCTGCCTCAAAGATGGTTCTTTGAGTCTCGTCTGCTAAATTCTTGTTGGTTTCCATGGTCCTCTTCCTTTCATTTGAATATCTTCCAGGTGATGTATGTTGAGCTCCCACATCCCCTAGTCTGCTTCTGGTTATTCTGGTGGTTGTATTATTGTTATTGTTATTATTATTATTATTTTTGTTCTTGTTCTTTCTTTTATCCTCCATTACTTCTTCCTCCTCATGCTTTATCCCACTCTTTCCCAGAGCCTTTTTTATATCTTCTTCATTTCCCCACCTTGGTTCATTTTCCTTCGGGAAAGTCAACTTGACCTAGGTCGGAGAGGCTAATGATCTCTGAGAGCCCTTTCTCAAAGATATTGTCAGGTTGAGCATCTTGGATCCATCTTGCTCCATTTTTTGACTCAGAAGATTTTCCTACTGAGTTAAAATTGTCTCCCTCTTCCTTGTTGTCTTTGGATTGACTATCTCCCTTATCCATCTGACTACTATCCTGTTTCTCACTCTGAGCTAAATTTTGTTATGTCATATCCTTTTGATTATTTTGATTGTTGACATGTGACTTTCTTTCTCCATCGTTAGAATCCTTTCCACTGTTCTCCTGCTCATTTTCCTACTGGGAGATCTTATCTTGCTCTCCTTTCTTCATTTCATTTCCTGATTCCTTGTCTAATACCTCCTCGATCCTTCTAACCTGGGACTATTTCTCCTGATCCAAACCATCAAAAGGAGAGGTTTTCAAATAATTTTCAATCTTGGCATTTGGGTTCTTTTCCACCTTTTTCCAAAACTTTAGTTTGGGTTTGATTTTTGGCAACATTGCTTGGCATTTTTTAGCCTAGTGCCCAACTCTCTTACAATGAAAACAAGCAAAAGGGATTGATTCATAAACAATATTCTGCATCCATTTGCCAAGTTTTGAATCTATCTCTATTTCCTCTAGAATATCCATCTCAGACCCAACCCCTACATAGATTCTAGCATAAATGAGTCTTCTTCTGGATGTCGTGACCGGGTCAATGGAAACAAGCTCCCCAAAAGCATTGGCTATCCCAACAAACACATCTTCCTCCCAATATTCCATAGGAAGCCTAGGTAGCTTTATCCAGATCAGTACTTGGACCACAAACTTATCATCCAGGCCTGCATTAGGGTACCATTTATGGATATACATTAGATATTTACCTATCAATCAGGTTCCATTGCAAAGGATTTGTCTACGATCTTCCTCACATGAAAAAGAAAAAGAAAGACATCCTTTATTCATAGCGACCACATCAACCTGTCCTTTCAAATTCCATTTTCTCTTGACAAATCCATGAACAACCTCAATGTTAGGTCTCACCCCAAATAATTTACCTATCAAGGTAGTTTCCATCCGAGCAATATTTTGATCTATAATTTGATCCGGAATGGAAATGGTGAACTTTCCTTGAGAAACATTTGATGTACTTTTAACTTGAGGCAAGGATAACTTACCTTTGGGTTTGATACCAAATAGAGAGGACCATTTACCAATGGGTCCACTCGATTTGGGGCCCCCATCTAGGTCCCCCGAATTCAAAGGGGCCTCGAGATCCTTCCCATTAGATTCTATTCCCTCCATAGGGCTCCCTGAACCGCATGTCGCCTGCTATCCTGATACTGCTTCAGGTTTTCTGCCCACCAAGTTTGAATTTTGAACCTAACCATTCACCTTGTCTGCTTCAATCCACTCCCCGCGTGATCTAGGTCCCCTGAATCAAAATGGGCATTGGGTTCCTTACCATCTAAACTCTCCCCCTCCAAAGGGCTCCCTGAATCGCCTACTACAAGTTGTCCTACTACTGATCCAGTTCTCCCACCCAAAAAAATTGAATTTTGGGCCCGACCATTCCCCTTCTCCTCTTTGCTCCTCTCCATCAGTAATGATTTCAAAGGTGAAGCTGAGTATGTTGTTATTGCTACTAATTGTACACAAGGTATGCCTCATCGTAGGTTGTTAGATGTTATGATTGATAATTATAATTTTATGATCATGAGGAAATTTCAAACACTCATGAACAATAGAAGCGATTGCTTTCATGGAAGAGAGCCAAGGATGTCCCAACTTCACACGAAATTGATCGGATGTAGGAATAATTAAAAAGACAACATCTAAGCACTTTTTTCTAACCTCAATAGGAAGTGTAATAGAACCAATAGAAGGATAAGAGAATCCATCAAATACTTTAACTATCACATCAAATTTATCATATGTTACTTGATGCAATTATAAAGTAAAAATAAATTCTTCAATTATAATATTAACCATGAATACAAGATCAATAAGAGATTCTTGTGAGAGCATGCCCTTGATCCTTGTAGTGATACATAATGGGCCATCAGGTGCTTCAATAGTCTCACTAGGATCAAATGTAATGCATAAGTCCTTAGGATTTTTAGTTTTATCAATAAGATTCACCACATTATTATACTCAAGGCCAAGATCATTGGGAGAGAAGGCAAGATGATCAATTTCAATCACATTAGTGGAATGGGAAGGTAAAGGATTAATGAATATTTAAATATTTTTATTTGGAAGAGCTACGGATTGTTTTCCTTTATCATTCACACTAGCCACAGATATGGTATTGTTATCAATCAAATATTGAATCTTACTTCTTAAGGAATAATGTACTTTTCAATGTCATAACCGAGTTGATGATGATATTGGAAAAAAGATTTGGATTCAAAGTAAGGTGACAAAGGCTTTGATGTATCAAGTGGTTTAATAGGAGGAAGTTTCAACACATTCCTTTTTAACAATTGAAACATAATACTATGAAAAGATTCATTAAGAGGAGTGAATTATTTTCTAAAGTATTTGGACAAAGGAGGCACACCTGTTGTTGCAACTACTACTTGAGTGTTGTTGTTGTCATTGAACTTGATGAATCCCTTATTTAGTTTGAACTTCACCAAAGGTTGTTGAGTACTTTCACTTTTATCACTCGGAGCCATTGAAGGAGATTGTTCCAATTGACTTATGATAATTTGATCATTGTGAAGTACTGCACACAATTGTATAAAGAAAGTAAACTCAAAAAAGAGAAGTTTATGTCTAATGCCCTTTTGCAAATTAGAAATGAAAATTCTTTGAATATCTTGATCAGGCATAAGAAAAGAAATTTGTGAATACAAATGTTTATATCTAGCAATAAAATCAGTCACTCTTTCTTTAATTGTAACGTTGAAAGAATGAAGTGTGTGTTTATATGATTGTATTTAAGCACTCCTTTTTTCAAAAACAAAATATAAGTTTATATTTATGTGAAAAAGGGAAAAAGTATATACATTTTTATCTTTTTACAATATTACAATATATGTTCAAATAAGAGATGTTTTTAATATTTGAAAGATAATTTTAATTAAACAATTATACTATAAATAAATGCTTGATAATTAAAATCAACTATCAAATTTAGAACATGGCTATATCATTTATGAGTGGAATCTTCCATACAATCGTAAAATGTATATTCATTTTATAGAATTTGAAGTGCATGTACACAATCTCATACAATATATTTGGTAGGGAATTTGTGTCAATTTAGATTTAATTCTACCACTTTTAGAATTGTTTGTTGGCATCCAATCAGATTGTTTATTTTGAAAATGATTGTTACTTATTTATCATTATATAGTTATATTAATTTAAATATTTCTCATTTTATTATTTATATTTAAAAGAAATGTATTTCAATTTATTATCTTTTATAGTCACAAGATTCCCTTCCTTAATTAGCTAATTTTATTTTGACCACTTAAATTACTCGTATAAAAATAAATATTGATTATTAGATAAGAATTTAAATTTTTTTTTAATGATTAGTACATTGTATAAAGAAGATTGTGTATATATATAAACAATTTTTCTATAATAAAAAGTTAGGATTCCAATGTCAATTAATGCTACAATTAATAAAAATGTTAAAAATGTGAAAAGGCATGAAAAAAATAGGTATTTATGCAAAACCAAAAAGAAAAGATGAATCATATAAGCAAGTTGTGTCTACTGTAAAAAAGTACATATCAGAGCCAAATAAATAGTAAAATCTAAGTGCTATCATCAATAACATCTCGTGGTCTCTTGTCCCCGGGACGTGGTCCAGATCCACCCGTCTCATGTTGTACAAGGAAAAAATAATATTAAAATACTTGAAATTAACTATTAAAAGAATCATTTATCAAATATAGTTAGAATTCATAAATTAAGTTACAAACTTACCATATGCTCATCAGATCCTCTAGCAGTATCTTGTGCAATATCAACACCAAATGTAGTGCTAGCTAACTCCTGTACAAGGTCAAATTCAAAGTGTCCAATTAAATATTAAATTAAGAGTCAAAATAGGATCAAATCAAGTATTACATATTAATACCTCAAAGGATGTTGATGTGCGTTCAAATTGGCTCTGATCAAAATTATGAGGATAACCTATCCTAATGGTAGTGTCCACCTGCATACATGCATTTAATGAAATCATATTTAGTGAACATATATATGTGTACTAAATAATTTCAAGTTAAGTTACAATGTTGTAAGAGTTCATATTTAATTTCTGAGTTCTAAGATACATACCATAGATGGTGTCACAGTAGTTAGAGCCTCTTCTTGATGTGATGTAGAGGGTCCCTCATGACCTGAATCTTGGAGAAAGAAGCATTCAATGTATCAACATAAAAATTTATATAGTATGCGATGATAATATATTAACTTAAAAAGATAGTACAATGTCTAGATAGAAATTTATACTATACCCCATAAGGTGTGTCGAGTTGTGATCCAGTAGATGCAATATTGACTCTAATATTAGGTGCAATCCTTATCTACATAAACAAAATTTATTTAATGAAGTATTAGATTGTATAAAAAAAAGGCATGCACTTAATTTATACCTATATTTAATGAAGTATTTAAAGATTGACATGTACATGTATATATATCTATACCTGGTCAAGATGATCATCTGAGCAAAGAAAATCCATATATGATGTCATCATACTATCATCCATTGCATCATGCTCAGCTGGCACTGAAGCAGATCCTGCATCAGCAGTAGGACCTACACACGTCTCATGACAACTCAAACACATATGTGGCATCTATCGAGGAGTGGATGCCATGTGAGCAGCTTGCTCACTCAAGTTACCTGTGAGGGAAGCCAAAGCATCTAATGTCAAAATGAATGATGTATTTTGGACATCTGTAGGAATCGATGGAGTGACAAGTGGAACTATGGGTGGATCTAGTAGGGGATTATTACTCCATGCCCCTAATCTATGTTGTGGCATTCCATGACCAACACCCTAGAATGACTTAATGTCAAAATAATTTGGTTTCTGGTTCATTACAAACTCACAGCATAATTTCTTCAAAAAATAAAAAAGAGACCTCATAATTACGATGTGGTGGATAATCAAAAACCATCCACCATCTATCCCAAAAGTGTCTAGCCATTTTTGGATGCACACACCACCTAATTGAAATTCTTTTCTGGTTAGGTTGCATTGGTTCTCTTGTTTTTGGGTTAGTAAAATATGGACATAAATGAGCTTTGGTTATTTTCAAATCAGTGATTTGCCTATAAGTTAAACCATCGGCATAAAAATCACACAACTCTTGTCGTCGTCTATGAAAATGATCTAATTGAGAATCAACAGATCTAACTGACTCGACAACAGTTTGCATTGATTTTGCAAACTCTAGAAGATGGGGTGGCATGATTGGCTCATTTTGGATAGCAGTAATATTTTGTTCAATCACTTGTAGGTTTTCATTAATTCATTCTCTTAAATGAATTTCATCCAATCTAGGGGTGGAGGTGGAGGTGGAGGTGGAGGTGGTGGTGGTGGTGGTGGTGGTGGTGGAGGAGGAGGAGGAGGAGGAGGAGGAGGGGGTTGCGATGGGGGATTTTCACCTAATAGTTCATCTATGTCAAAGACATCCATGATAACAAAGAGCTCCTGCATATATAAAGATATACATGAATTATATACAACTCTATGTCAAAGAAGAATATATTTTAGTTTTAAAAAAAACATTTATAAATAGTAACATTTCTATGTTATTCAATGAGATACACATGAAATATAATATAATATTGAACTTAAAAAAATATACATGTACATACTATTGAATCTTTAAATATAAAATTTGCGCACAAAACATAATAAAAACTTTCAATGAAACTTCATAAATCTATTATATATTCAATTTAATGCATTCATTTCTTGTAAAATACATCAACTATTAAAATCAATATAAAATATTTCATACATAAGATCAATAAAGAAGTGGGAAATAAGACGATCCTCCTTAGTGTAAGAATATATAAGGATTGATGATAAGTGCTTAAAATAAGATATTGAAATGTAAGATCATTACACTCTATAAACCAAGATATGCTCATAAGATCATGCAAAATTTAATAGCAATACAAGATCATCATGTGAGGCACAATCATATGATACTAAGATGCAAAAATGCGTGATCAAATAGTGATAATCTATTATATTCTCTAAAATAATAGGCCAATGTATGAACATAAGATATAATTATATATAAATGGAAGGATATACAAAAATGATCTAAAGTGATAAATTGCCCAGTGTATGAACATAAGATAATACTTTAAGAAGATAGATTAACCAATATACAAACATAAGATAATACTTTAATAAGATTAAAAAAACACTATATGAACATACATGTGAAGCAAATAGTCTTGAAGATCATAAGATAGAACAAAGATTAACGTATAAGACATAAATCATTATGGGAAATTAGTAGTTACTAATAAAGATTAGATAATGTAAAAATAGGAGATAAAACATATGAAGTAAAAGTAGGATTAAAAAAGGAAATCAAGTGAGAAAATATTAAACATGCCCTACAAGTGGGGTAATAGAATATGAAGTAAACATAAAAGATTAAATTATGTGATATCTAGTGGTTTCTCTATTATTTTATGTGTCACCTCAATGTGTACATTCACTTTGTTGGTGCATCATTATTTTCTTGCATTTAGCTAACTATTGTATTGCATATTTGTACCTAGAGGATAGGTAGGATAAGGTCAAAAACTAGGAATGTGAGATACATGATATGGATGATGACAAGAATGGTTGAGAATAAAGAGAATTTGAATGGATTATGGTATACTCCTAAGTGTAGGGTACTTTAAAAAAAAAAATTATGTTTACTTTTCTCTCTTTTTTAATTTTTATGCAAGACCAAATCCTTTAGGTGTGGATATGTTAAATGATACACAAGATATTTATAAGTTTTTAAAAATCCTATAATAGGACCAACTATGGACCTATTATGCAATGTCATGGCATAATAGGACATATTATGCCATCATGGCATAATAGGTCCATAATTGGTCCTATCATACTAAGTAAACATGTCAGATTAGCATAGTTTCAGTGTTGGAGATGAATTAGATGATGAAGTTGGCAATTTTTGAGAAAAGCATGTCATGTGGCTTAATAGGTCCTATTATGGACCTGTTATGCCATGATGGCATAATAGGTAGACTATTATGCAATGTCATGGCATAATAGGTCCTATTATGCCATGACATGATATAATAAGACCAACTATGGACCTATTATGCAATGTCATGGCATAATAGGACCTATTATGCCATCATGACATAGTAGGTCCATAATTGGTCCTATCATACTAAGTAAACATGTCAAATTAGCATAGTTTCAATGTTGGAGATGAATTAGATAATGAAGTTGGAAATTCAAGAAAATCATATCATGTTGTGGCTTAATAGGTCCTATTATGCCATGACATGATATAATAGGACCAACTATGGACCTATTATGCAATGTCATGGTATAATAGGACATATTATGCCATCATGGCATAATAGGTCCATAATTCATCCTATTATACTAAGTAAACACGTCGAATTAGCATAGTTTCAGTGTTGGAGATGAATTAGATGGTGAAGTTGGCAATTTTTGAGAAAATCATGTCATGTTGTGGCTTAACAGGTCCTATTATGGACCTGTTATGCCATCATGGCATAATAGGTGGACTATTATGCAATGTCGTGGCATAATAGGACCTATTATGCCATGACATGATATAATAAGACCAACTATGGACCCATTATGCAATGTCATGGCATAATAGGACATATTATGCCATCATGGCATAATGTGTCCTATTATGCCATGACATGACATAATGTGTCCATAATTGGTCCTTTTATACCATCACATGACATAATAGGACCATAATAGGACCTTTATGCCATGACATGGCATAAACCTAAGCCTAACCTTTGATATCTAAAATTTAAAGAGTAATGTTAATTACTTTTAAGGTTATCCTAATAGTGGTAACTTTTGTATTGCCTAATGAGGATTAAGAACAATTTTGATACATATGTTCGCTTTTGTTTTGATTTCGTTTTCCTTTTTGTTTTTGTTTTTGTTTTTGTTTCAATTTCGATTTAGTTTTTGTTTTTGTTTCGATTTCGTTTTCGTTTTTGTTTTTGTTTCGATTTCATTTTCATTTTTATTTTTGTTTCGATTTCATTTTCATTTTGATGTTTCTAAGATATCTAATTTGATATTTTGTTTTGTTAATGTGGAGGGGAAAAAGCGAGACTAGGTTAACATGCCCTAATCCTACCTTTTGACACACATTACGGAATACGAAAGAGCCTAGAGGTATCACACAATTGGCTACTTCTTTTTGTGAAAGAGAGAGCCACGGGCTACCTATTAGGATTTCTATTCCTTTGTTGTAATAGAAAGATAAAATGATGCAAGTTCAATCCCTAACCCCAAAGTGCAAGTATGAACTAATAACAAGACTGCAGAATTGAACTTAAACAATGGAAAACTGTAAACAAAAGGACAAGACAAGAATGTAAATGCGTACTCGGTGTTAAAATTTGAGTGAAAATGTTCAGGATGGGGGCATGGGCGCCACTGTCCTGATTCTGCCCCTGAAACTGCTCCTGAAACTGCTGTTTTGCAACTTGAAAAGCTGTCAAAAATGCTGAAAATTGCTGTCTGACAGAGGGACCAGGGCGCCCAGCACCCCTATCCTAGGGACCAGGGCGCCCAACACCCCTGTCCTGGCAGGACCAGGGCACCCCATGCCCCTGTCCCGGTCTTTTACTCTGAAATTTGGTGTGGAGTGCTATCTCGGCCTGCTTCCGTTGGATCTGCAACTTGCAGCATCGTCCGAATCTCGAAACCTGCACTAATATCTGAAAAGGTGTGGTGGGCGGCTATATAGGGTTTTGCCTTAGTCAAACCCCCGCTTTGGTGATTTCCACCTCCACGAATAGCCAAGTTGTATTGTAAAAGTAATGTGTGTGCAGACTTTGTGTGTGTGCAAGATCCTAAAATGCAAGTAAGCAAACTAGAGCAACCTAGAAAGTAAACCCTAATTGCTTGTAAATGATAATGTAAATGCTCCAAATCAAGATACAAAGTGATCTAAAGCATGAATACAAATGATATAATGAGGCTTATGCAAAGACATGAAAACAACATGAAATCATACCCAACCCCAAGGGAGGGGTACAAGCCAATCTTCAGTCGGTAATCCCCTATTGCTCTTCAATGCCTTCAAAGCCCTAAATGGATGAATGAAATTGATGAATGCTTGATGAATGGATGTTGAATATTATTGAAGTCTTCAAAGATCTGCTCTTTCACTGCATAGAAGGTCCTTGAAAACAAAATTCGGATCCTTTCAAATGAAGAAAGAGAGCTCTTATAAATGAAACCCTAGGTCTTAGTTTCAACTTTTGGCCGACCTAGAGATTGAATCTCCCACCAATTTCTTGGGGTTAAGCTTTATTTTATGATTGGATCATGCTCCTAAAATTTCAGGAAAAATGTCCGGGACCATGTGCACTCCGGGCGCCATGGTCCTCTCCGAGCACCATGGTCTCGACAACTTTTCAGCAAATTTTCAGGGCCGTCGGATATGATGATTTTAGAGAGAATCCCGAAGTTACAGGTGATTTCGAGATGTTTTGACCCCCGAAACCAAGCCCCCAAGTTCAAAATAGGACCTAATTAGGGTTTTTGATTGAATGATGTATTGGAGGAATAAAATGAAAAGGGCACGCTTTAATGAAAGGGCCCAACTTTATGATGTGGAAGATGATGAAATAGAACCTTAGACCTAATTAATTTCATTAATTAAGTACTAAAGGGGAAATGCAATGCAAAATACAAAATGCGCCAAGGCGGGTGCTAAACTAGGTGTGAAATTGTACCACCCTAGCAAGTGCGTACAATTTACGACGCTACAGTTAACTATCTAGGTTTGGTTTTGATTTGTAAATTTGTTGATTAGGATTTAGGGTTAACTGTTGAAGAATATTTCAGATCAAAATCAAGAATTTACAAATATAAAGACTAATTTATTTATAGGCTACTTTAAAAAAAAACTAAAATAATACCAAAAAAAACTAAATAATACACAAAAAATAGGAAAAATATACAAGAAAATTATGAAATATGAAAATAGATGATTGAATGTGTACCTGGGATAGTGGTGGAGGCTTGAAATGGAATCCACAGCACGGGGGCCCGTTTTTGATCTCCTGTCCTCAATTTACTGTCATGGTGAAAATGAAAAAATTAGCCCAAAAAAATAGTAAAAATACAATTTAAAAACAAGGGCCCATTTTTTACAAACGGGCCCCCATTTTGTTTAAAAATGGGGGCCCGTTTATTTTAGCTTCTGGCCCCCGTCACCTTTCATCTTGAGAACCTGAAGCATAAATGGGCCCCCATTTTTTTAAAATGGGGGCCCGTTTTGAGGAGCGCGTTTTCCAAAGCATAGACTTCTACAAATTTGTGACTCATTAGCTTGCACTTGCCCAAATACCAAAAGCAATAACAGCTAGAGAACCAAATCATGAACCAATAGAATATAGCAAGCATATAACCATCAGAAGAAGCATCCAAAACCGATTCTAGATATCTGACCATACTGGATCAAAATCATAGCCAAAACTAAGATTATCACTAAGACTAACCGAGAGGCAGTGTTGACATCAATGACAACACAACCAAATGCAACATATTGCCAACAATTTCAATAGTAGGGACCCCACTCGAGGGATTTTGGTCTAGATGAAAATAATATAGCCTACAATTAAGACCTTGGTGTAGGGTGGGTTTCCCTTTAGCAAGAGCCCTAGACATAGATTGAGTTAGGAAAGACAAAACCTAGTAAGGAAAATTCAATCTTACCCCATGGTGCAAATAGTTCAGCATAGGGAAGAGTTGCAAATGAAACCTCCTTTTTCTACCATCGAGTGTGAAATATTTCATGAAGAGAAGGGCAACCTCTTTCCAAATACTGGGGCGTTCCTCATGATTGTAGCCATTTTGCAATTTAATGACTCCTTCACCAGGTTGAAAAAACCTATCAAAATCCTCCTTGTAATTTCCATTAGGTTTTTAAGGGAAGGCGACGTCGTCTAGAGACAGCACAGTAACATTTGCAATGGTCTCCTCGGAAACCACCAAAGTCATGCTTCCCAATGTCACAGTGCCATTGTTCCAATCTTGAGAAAAGTCCATAGAAAGTTTGGGAATGCATTTAAATTTATTATAATATGTTCAATGTTATTTCTTGAACATGGTTTATAAGATAAAGGAATTTAGAAAAGTGATATTTTTCAAATTTTTATTTAAATGGGTATACAAGAGAATGTATGTGAATGTATGTAAGGATAGCATATAAATGATAAAGAGTAAGGTTTAGTTCCTTAGAGAAGGGCATTTGAAAAAAAAAAAAAGATATTGTAGAGATTTTTCAAGATAATTTTAATATAGGTAGTCCCATGCATTTTGTAATGCACATAATTAATAAATATGAAATAAAAAAATAAATTCATTGATAAAATTTTGAAAAACTTCAATTGCACTTTCTTCATCTCCATCGAAAATTAAGTCTTCATTATTGGTATACTAGATGAGCATTGTTTTATGGTAGTTTCCCAACTTTTTCTTATGACAGAAAGTTTGAATAACATGTCCCTTCCCATTTGAAAGAGCTACAAATTGATGATAAATTTCTGGAAGAGTTTCCACATGTGTTGGGAAAATTAAATAACATGGAAAAGTTAGTTTTACATGGTAAGGAGATTCGAATGGATATTTGGTCTTTATTAGAATCCCTCAGAATGAATCTCCGTAGTTTAAAGATGATGGGCTCGGCATTAACAAGGGAGCTGGCTTACAACTTGATACTGTAGAGGAGACTATCTTTAAGTCCTTAGTTATTTATGATTTCAAACAGCTTTGGGAGGGGGAAGAGGCTTTGAATAACGAGGGATGGTTTAGAACAGTAACTAGAGACATTGAAAATCTAGAAATTAATGACTGTAGACTTGAAACAAAGATTTTAATAAATGGAAATTGTTGTCAACATCTGCAATCTATCAAAAAAATTGAAATGGAAAATCTTCTTGAAGCAAATTTAGCAGGGATAAAGACGTTGAATTCTCTTGCGATTACCGAGTGTGAAAAATTCAAAAGATTATCAGCACCCAATCTTTGCAAGCTAGTAGAACTAAAGATTAGCGACTGTGTAGAGATTCAGGAGCTAGGGCTTGCCCATCTGAGCTGCTTGAGGAAAATTCTTACTGAAAACTGTGATCATTTGAGTGTCCTGAGCTTCATTTGTTGCCATGTCTTGCCAGAGTGAGTTGCTTGGAGCAAATTAAGATTGTCTCTTGTGAGAAGATACACAACATTACACTGCCAACAACATTTATTGAATTGGATGTACAAATTTGCAGAGAAAGAATAGCAGTAACCAGTGATCATACAAAGCTTACAAGGAGTTGCCTACTCTTAAGGAGTTGTCAAGTTCTACCAAACTGAGCTCCTTGGAGTAAATTGAGATCGATTCTTGTGAGAAGCTACGAAACATATCAGGTATTGTAAAGTTGCATGCACTAGAACATATGCAACTTCGTTATTGCAACAATATTGCAGTAATACGAAATTGCATTCATAAGTTGAAGTTAATCATTTCAATGCTCCTTTTAACAGGAAATCATAAATATCATTTTTAACATAAGTTTTCTAATATTTCATTACTCACCTTCAGCCTTGTTTCATTTATTCTTACAGGATAGTATATATTCTCACCTAATGCTTGAAGCAATCTGCAAATGAAAAGAATTTACCACGAATGAACTGAGAGCATTTTGTGTTTTATTTCAAAGTGTTCCGTCAACAAGAATGGACATGATTGGAAAAGAAATAAATGGAGCAGAGTCCATTCTAAACCAAGATCTGTTTTGTGACGCTGCTAATTTTTACATCATTTCAATCATCGAAAGTGGCACTCCTCTCAACAGCCATTTTATGGGATCGAGTATACGTATGGGATGCTTTGCGGTTGAAGAGTGGAGAAGTGTGGGTCTCTTACATAAGATTGTTGATAGATTACATCATTTGTAAATGAGTTTTATGAAGATGATTTTCTTTGTACATAATTAATTTTATTTATCTATTGTAAAATTAAAATAATTTTAATTTATAGAATATTAAATTTTATTTTATATTCAATTATGTAAACCTTTTATTTTAAATTTCATTTCTTCTTTAAAATATAATATTTTAATCGAGAAATGGTTTAATAAATAAGAAGTTTAAAGTGATATATTTAATAATAAAAAATATATTTTGTATATAGTAGGTAGTCATGATATGTATGTATGTATGTATGTTATTTTTTAAATATTTATAAATAAACGTCATTTGTATTATGTTATATACAAATAATATTTTTTACTTTTATTATTTAAGTAAGTTATATTAATACTATTTTTTTAGCTTCTAAATATTTAAATATTCATAAAAAAAAATTGAGTTTTTTATTAAACTATTTCCATCAATATCAATTTTTAAAGTTTAAATATCTTTATAATTTAATAATAAAATATAACTTATCATGAATCAATTCATGATAAGGTTTCCTTTCTTCAAGAAGGGCGAAGGGGTATTGAAGTTGCAAAGTGGCTACAACAAGGAAGAGCTCCTCAACAAATGGAAGGACGCGACCCTTCTACTGATGAAATTTATCACCTTGAACGATTGGTTTAAAAGATTTCATACCCAGATCTTTCATATGTTAAAGTACCTAAGATATGGAATTTGTATGAACTTTTCTTACCAGGTTTTCTCATCTTTATCCCAATTTGTTGCTAGAGACAAAGCCAAGAATTGTTTGCCCCTCCGTCAGGGTTTGATCCTTAGGCTCTATAATTTTCATCTCACTTTAACCCACCTAACAGGGTGGGTCCCTATCTAACCCCATTAAACCCTACCAGACCCAAATGTGGTGATTGAGATCTTTGGGGCTCCTATAGCAAGGAAATTGCATTTCATTCCTCCACCAAGTCCAAAATTGTCCCCACCTATTTTAACCCTAGAATAGAAGCGAAGCAAAAGTCCTCTTCTACCCCACCTCAAAAAAGTGGAGGTGTTGGAATCTAGCAAAGCAGAGGAGGTTGAGGACTCTGAATCTTCTGATGATTCATAATTTGAGTGGTCCCCTGCTGTGTCTGAGGAGGTTAGCTCCCATCACCCTAATGAAGAGACCTTTGACCCTAAAAAAAACCCCATGGATGTTGAGGCAATGATGTTAAAGTTTGAGGAGAATGTGGAGCAACGAGAAATGGTGATTAAATGGATCCTTTAATCATTCAATGTGGAAATCAGAAAAATCAATAGATTTGAAGTAGTGGTTGAGGCGAGGGCAAGAGCGGACAAATGGATTATGGATATCAAGGATGAACGTGTTCGGGAAGTGGCAAGTAATATGGTCAGGAAGTTGGATAACTAGGAGAAAGTGGAGGGAAGATTTAAAGAGCTCTTTTATTGGGTGACTAAAAAAAATGAGAAATAAAATTATTCTAGAACTGAAGGAGAATCGGGAGATCCTGAAAGGAAAAATTGGGGAAATGGATAAAGGGAGCCAGGAAATGGTGGTGAAAAACTCGGCTTCTCTTAAAGATATACAAGATGAAATCGATCGAAGGAGAGCTAAACACAAGCGACACATTTTGTCCCCTTCTGCATCTCTGGAACCCCCTACTTCAATAGTCAATGACACTTCAGATTTTGGTACCCCTAATTCTGCTAAGGATTATAATAAGAAAATTTATTTCTTTGATAAAGTCAGTCTTTGCAAGGGTTGGCCAGAAGGCAATTCCTCTACCCAATAGGCCATCTCTTTGTGTCTTTGGTGGTTGGTTGGTTTTGTTGTCTTTTTTGTCGTTGGTTGTCTCTGACCTTTAGTTTGTGGTAGTGGTTTTCAACTATTTTTGTTTGTTGGATCTATCTTTTTGCTAGGTGTGCACTTCACATGCACCCTATGTGATGTTTTTTTGCGATTATATAATATTTTGTAATGGTACAACCTATCCCACTTTATATTAATTACAACAAAAAAAATTACCAAAACTTCAAAAGACAAACCAACCTCCTTTTCAAATAAATAATTAAAAAATAAAATAAATATAAAACCTATCCTTAAAAAAAATTATGAAATAGAAAGCTCATATTATTCTTACCCACATCAAAGTGAGCCAAAATTAAAGGGAAAACCAATGCACAATTTGAGGATTGTTTCTTTTTCCCTTTTCAACAACATGGTGTCATGGAAAACTACCACTTCAAGTTCAAAATGTTTCTTTACTTGATTTTAGGTAAGGATTCCTTTGTACATAAATAAAGTCGCCACAAACTCCAAATTATTTTGCGGTCATATTTTTTAATGAGTGAAGATGTGGGGAAAGGGTCGGTCACCTATGTACGGTTTATGAAATGATGCTAATAAGTTACACAAAACACACATACCTTCATTGTTTGTGTAGGCCAGTGTTCATGCATGATGGTGCTATGAAGAGGAAAGGTGTGTAGGGGAAAAAGCGAGACTAGGTTAACATGCCCTAATCCTACCTTTTGACACACATTACGGAATACGAAAGAGCCTAGAGGTATCACACAATTAGCTACTTCTTTTTGTGAAAGAGAGAGCCACGGGCTACCTATTAGGATTTCTATTCCTTTGTTGAAATTGAAAGATAAAATGATGCAAGTTCAAGTCCTAATCCCAAAATGCATGTATGAACTAGTAACAAGATTGCAGAATTAAGATTAAACAATGAACAGCTATAAACACAAGGACAAAACAAGAATGCAGATGCGTACCCGAAGTCAAAATCTAAGTGAAAATGTTCAGGATAGGGGCACGGGCGCCACTGTCCTGATATTGTGCCGGAAACTGCACCTGAAACTGCTATCTTGCACTCTGGAAACTATCGAAAATGCTATCTGTCAGGAGGACCAGGGCGCCCAGCGCCTCTGTCCCAGGGACCAGGGCACCCAGTGCCCCTGTCCTGGAAGGACTAGGGCACCCCACACCCCTGTCCAGGTCTTTTGCTCTGCAATTTGGTGTGGAGTGCTGTCTCGACCTGCTTTTCCCAGATCTGTAACCTGCGGCGTCATCCGAGTCCTGAAACCTGCACTTATATCTGAAAAGGGTATGGTGGGCAGCTATATAGGGTTTTGCCTTAGTCAAACCCCCACTTCGGTGATTTCCACCTCCACGAATAGCCAAGTTGTATTGTAAAATGTATTGTGTGTGCAGACCTTGTGTGTGTGCAAGATCCTAAAATGCAAGTAAGCAAACTAGAGAAACCTAGAAAGTAAACCCTAATTGCTTGTAAATGATAATGTAAATGCTCTAAATCAAGATGCAAAGTGATCTAAAGCATGAATAGATGATATATTGAAGCTTATGCAAAGACATGAAAACAACATGAAATCATACCCAACCCCCAAGGGAGGGGTACAAGCCAATCTTTAGTCGGTAATCTCGTATTGTTCTTCAATGCCTTCCAAGCCCTAAACGGATGAATGAAATTGATAAATGCTTGATAGAGGGATGTTGAATGTTGTTGAAGTCTTCAAAGATCTGCTCTTTCACTACCTATGAGGTTCCTGAAAATCAAATTCGGATCCTTTCAAATGAAGAAAGAGAGCTCTTATGTATGAAACCCTAGGTCGTAATTTCATCTTTTGGCCGACCTAGAGATTGAATCTCCCACCAATTTCTTGGGGTTAAGCTTTATTTTATGATTGGATTGTGCTCCTAAAATTTCGAGAAAAATGTCTGGGACCATGTGCACTCCGAGCGCCACGGTCCCGACAACTTTTCACCAAATTTTCAGGGCCGTCGGATATGATGATTTTAGAGAGAATCTCGAAGTTACAGGTGATTTCGAGATGTTTTGACCCCCGAAACCAAGCCCCCAAGTTCAAAATAGGATTTAATTAGGGTTTTTGATTGAATGATGTATTGGAGTAATAAAATGAAAAGGGCACTCTTTAACGAAAGGGCCCAACTTTATGATGTAGAGGATGATGAAATAGGACCTTAGACCTAATTAATTTGATTAATTAAGTGCTAAAGGAGAAATGCAATGCAAAATGTAAAATGCACTAAGGCGGGTGCTAAACTAGGTGTGAAATTGTACCACCCTAGCAAGTGCGTACAATTTACGATGCTACATTTAGCCCCCACTTTAGCGATCATATGAGTACTACATGCATATGCAAGCTAAAGTACAGAAAAGTAAACATTATTTTAAAAAGGATATATCCATAAGTTGTCAGACGAAGCCCCCAGCGGTATCTGCAGTACACAGTTAGGAACCGCACCCTACAAAACACACGTTAGATCACAAAATCACCTAATGCTTACTAAGGAAAGTGATGAAATTTGTGAGTAGCTATATGCCCCCCCCCCTGTTTCGACTTGCTTATTAGGGAGGTGAAACAAGGTAGCATGTTTAGTTATGACAAATTGTGTAAGAGAGTATTGATGAGGGATGTTCACTGAATAGGCTTCATCAAAGCACTTTTTGGAACATCCCAAGAGTAGGGGAATGAAAATATGATTCCTACGCAACAAACGGTTTGAAAATCGCATCTCCCAAACTCAAGTTATGATGAAATAAGTGATAAAGGAAAATTAGGGTTTCGAAAGTAAAGGTAAATGAATGAAAGTATATACCTTGAAAGTGACATTTGCATTTGTCACTTTGTTGATTTCTGAGTACTGTTCATTGCAGTGGAGCCCACATAGCCATCATCATGCCTTCATGATGACCGGAGCATCCCACAAGGATTGAGATCCTACGACAGGCCGTGATCGATGATGAGCCACTAGACGAGGTGAGTTGACTGAACGTTGACTTTTGATTTTCTGCATTTGAATTTTTGTGATCGTTTGTGGGCCCTGGAATCTGACCCTGGGTCCCACCCAGGGCGCCATGGTCCCTATGGGGTGCCATGGTCCCTTCAGGGTGCCATGGTCCCTGTGGGGCGCCATGGTCCCCTCAGGGCGCCATGGTCCCTGACAGGGTGCCATGGTCCCAATCAGGACTTGGCGAGAGATGTCAAGGTTAGCATACGATGTTCGACAATTTGCATGAATGATTTTGATGATTGAGTACTGATTATAGTTATGTTTTTGTGTTGCAGGGTCTCTCATACATGAGAGAGCATACGGCGGGACAGATTCTTCGTAGTTTGCGAGATCAGATTCCCCGGCTGACTCAAGAAGAGAGAGACACATTGTCGATCGTGGGTTTATGGTATGCGATCCTCATGCCAGCCATTCGGTTCCATCCTGCGATGCTGATGGCACTGATGGAGCGATGGGATCCTGACACATGCACAATCCATCTTCCAGTAGGAGAGCTGACGGTTACACTTGAGGATGTGTACCGCATACTTCATCTTCCTATCAGAGGAGCTACTGTGACAAACACGACCGATCGGTCTATAGAGGACCATCAGAGGGAGTAGGTATATTGCATAGAGAGAGTCATGTCGAGCGAGATGAGATGTCGTATCATGGTCAGCTGGCTCTTACATCCTACAAGAGAGGTGCCCCTTGTGAGATGTCTTATGATTGCCATAATAGCACTAGCTGTCTGCCCTAATGGGCGAGGTACGCACATGCATGGGGGTCTCACATGGTGCATCAAAGCTATGGAGAGACACAGGAGAGTATATGCTTGGGGTCAGAGTATGCTTGCACATCTCTATCACGACCTTGAGGAGTATGTGTTTGGACAGGGTTGCAGCTTGATGACATGCACACTTCTGTAGGTGTGGATATCTGAGCACTTCACATGCACCAGGCCTATTGGCTTTCCGATGAGTACGGCTAGCGAGCGACCTAGGGTGTTTGCTTATCCACTTACTAGCGAGTGGAGATTTGGCGATCTGTTATATTGGAGAGTGATATTTGATAGATTGACAGCCGAGGTGATGGTATGGAGACCCTATCTGCAGATGCACAGATGGGATGGGATGGAGAGACAGTTAGCATGCTTACAGAGGAACCGCCTACTGCGGGGACGATATTCACATATCATAGTCCCATTCTACTTCGATCGAGTACGGAGGTAGTTTGGGCTAGAGCAGTGTGTTCCAGCTGATGTACCCATCTATACTCGACACTCACGAGTCCTTCCGAGACCTAGAGCAGTAGTGAGACCGATGATAGATGACATCGAGACTACAGATATAGAGGGATCTGATCAGGATGTGGTCACTGATTACTCTGCAGAGCCTGGAGCACAGCGCAGGTATGTCTCATGGTTTATGAGATCATACCTAGGGCCTATCTTTCCACCAGATCACCCGACAAGCCATCCAGGCCCATGGAGACATGGAGACCGAGATGAGGATCAGGGATCCAGGTTAGAGGAGCCAGAGGAGGGAGAGGGTCATGAGGAGGTAGGAGATCCTGATCCACCCACAGGAGATCAGCCTAGTGCCGAGGAGGAGGAGGAGGAGGAGGACACAGATAGAGATGAGGAGAGCGAGGATGCAGGTGAGGATGCAGACGAGGACGAGGATGAGGATGAGGATGATGATGAGGATGATGAGGAGGAGGAGGATAGAGATGATGAGGAGGGGTCAGATGCAGCTCCCCACCATTCAGGAGATGATACCATAGCCCTGGATCCTCCTCTTATTCCCCAAAAGGGGGAACATGAGGTGATATGGAGACCTGTTTCTAGTACGGGCCAGCCTACACCCATCGTGCACAGATTATTTGAGCGTGGGGAGCCTAGTAGTTCCCAGTCACAGATGCTACCATATCATGATCCCTGCTGGTGTGAGGGAGATCCAGGTATAGTAGGTTTATATTGATTGATTAATGTTTTGATGATATAGAATGGTACTAATACAAAAATATTTTCTACTGCTACAGCTAATGTGCAGGAGTGGCGTTCCTTGATTCAGCAAGCAGTGACAGACATCTCCACGATGGCACAGATCCCTAGTTCCTCACAGATTGCTTATAGGCCTCAGGGGAATGCGGGTCGGCATGAGGACTTGTTTTCCCCATTCCGAGTGAAGGTGGACATATGGAGGGAGAGAGAGAGAGTCCTATCAGAGGACCTTCAATGGGCGCAGCAAGATCTAGCAGCAGCTCAGGCCGAGGCTACCTCCTATCGCGCGATCCTTATGGATAGGGATCGTAGGAGTTCCTCTCAGAGTCACTCATGGTCCATATTGCGCTACACACCTATGGGTCCACCCTCATGGCCGGATCAGGAGGGAGCATCTAGTCATCACTCTCCAACCACTAGCCCCAGGGATAGGAGATGATCTTATGATGTAGGATAGGTCACATTTTGGATGTATAGTGACCTATATTTGTATACGATCCACATATATATATATATATATATATATATATATATATATATATATACATGCTTCTCTTTGTCTCAAATGTGTTATCTTTAATGTTTAAAACAATGTATATTTTGTTTTGATTAAAGTTAATACATTTGGTAGGTGTACATGTATGTTCAGGATTTAATTTCCATGTGATTGATTTCTCAATGCTCCATGATTAAATTGATACATGTGACTTAATTAAAATATTTAATCAAGTACTACATTGATGATAGGGAAGAAATATGCATTAAGTCTAAGAATCATATAACTAATGTGATTTAATTTTGAACTTAAACACAACATGATACGATTCTACTTAACACATAAAGACATTGTATAATATGCTAGCATAATGGAAATGTAAATCTTTTACAATTTACATAAATGAATTCAAGACAAACTATAAAGTAAAGAAACACGCTTGTCGAGAATGAAGCAATATAGATTAAACACCATATCATTTAACTCTATTTTGCTCTAATTAAGATATACTAACATATTACCCAATGTTGAAGAACTGAAAAGAAGATAGATAAGGAATGAAGAATTAAGCATAATATCTATGCAAGTGCATAGCATTGATAGGTTCTTTAAGAGGCGTACCGTCTACATCCGCTATTTTGTAAGCCCCTGATCCATAATCTTCAATAACGATATATGGTCCAAGCCAATTAGGACTAAATTTTCCCTTTTCTATAGGTAAGGCATTCACATTGCGTTGATTCTCATAGAGGACTAAGTCACCTACTGAGAAGGAACGTTGAATAACCTTATCATTATAGCTTCGTTGTAGAGTTTTGTGATACGCTTGAATATGCTCAAGAGCATTTATACGTTGTTCATCAAGCATCTCAAGCTGTTGAAGTCGTTGTTCTCTATAAGAGTGATCATCTGCTATACCTTTGAGAGAAACCCTAAGTGATGGAATCTCTAACTCTAAAGGCATAATAGCGTCAGCACCATAAACAAGATTATAAGGGGTAGTTCCTGTAGCAATTCATACACTCGTTCGGTAGGCCCAAAGAGCATAGATTAGCTGATTACTCCAATCCTTACCATGCTTATTCACGGTTTTGCGAAGAATTTGTTCAATTATCTTATTAGATGATTCAACTTGACCATTTGATTGAGGATAGTATGGTGTAGAAAATCAATGTTTGATATGATACTTCTCGAGGAATTTCTTCACGTCCTTGTTTTTAAATGATGTCCCATTATTTGAGATTATAGTGGAAGGTATCCCGAATCGAGAAATGATGTTTTCTAGAAGAAATTGACAAATCACTTCAACAGTAGTAGAGCGAAGGGGAATAGCTTCTACCCACTTTGTAAAGTAATCTGTTGCAGTTATAATGAAGGTGTGTCCTTGAGATGAAGGAGGAGAGATTTTACCAATGAGATCCAAACCCCATACGGAGAAAGGCCAAGAAGCTACTTGAGAACGAAGTTCTTGGGCAGGAGCATGAATCAGATTATTGTGTTGTTGACATTGATGACATTTCTTAAAAAATGAAAAAGAATCCTTTTGCATAGTTTGCCAATAGTATCCCATACAAAGCAATCTTTGAACCAAGGATTTGCCTCAAAATTCCCCCCACAGGCACCTGAATGTGCCTCTTCAAGAGCAACGAGGATTTCTGATTTGTTAAGACAACGAAGGAGAAGACCGTCATAACCCCTTCGGTAAAGGACATTAGAAAGAATGATATATCTAGCAGACAGCTTGCGGATTCTATCCCTAGTGTTCCTATTGGCGGAATCAGGAAAGGTACCATCGGTCAAATATCTTATGATATGCGAATACCATTCATCTGAGTCTATAAAGTCACAACATGTTACCAAGCTAGAATCGTCTACAATAGCTGGAGAAATAAGGTTGTGAATAACAAATTTAAGATCAACCATAGGGTCCTCTAAAGATACAAGAGAAACCACACATGCCATTGCGTCTGCATGTCGATTATCTTTTTGAGGAACAGGTTCCATGGTATAAGAATCGAATTTTTGTAATAAAGAGATAGCAAGATCTTTATATTGTGATAATTTGTCTTGTTTTGCTTGATACAGTCTTGTTACTTGTCTTATAATCAATTGAGAATCTCCATAAATATGTATGTGCTTTATATTCAGAGCTATGGCTGCTTTTATTCCTGCTATAAGAGCCTCATACTCAGCAATGTTATTGGTACACAGGAAATTTAGACGATAGGATAAGGGAATGGATTTCCTTGTAGGAGAAATCAGAACCACACCTGCCCTCGATCTCGTATGACACTTAGAGCCATCAAAGTATAACTCCCAAGTTTCATCTTTGTCTATAGAAAAAATGAAGTCATCGGGGAAAGACTCAGAATTAGGGAAGGAGAAGGGTGAAGGGGCCAAAACTAAGTGATCGGTCAATGCTTGCCCTTTAATTGCTCTTTGTGAAACAAATTTAAGGTCAAATTCAGTTAACATCATAACCCACTTAGCTAGGCGTCCTGATAAATTAGTTTTAGAGAAAAGATGCTTCAAAGGATCAAACTTTACCATGACGTGGACTTCTGAATTTAAAAGATAATGTCTCAATTTCTGAGTCGCAAACACCAAGGCCAAGCATTGTCTTTCTATCGCAGAATATCGGGTCTCATAATCGAGTAAGGTACGACTTATGTAATAAAATGGACATTCCTTACCATCTTTATCATGTTGTGCCAATAATGTTGTGAGAGCATGAGAAGAAGTAGCTGTATACAGAAGGAAGGGTTTAGAAGGTTCGGCAGGTTGAAGAATAGGAGGACTAGCCAAATACACTTTTAAATCTTCAAATGCTTGCTGACAATCTTTGTTCCATTGAAAAGTGATATTCTTTTTGAGAAGTTGAGTAAAAGGAAAGGTACGATCCGCAAGTTGAGATACGAACCTACGAATAGCTTGAATCTTTCCTTGTAAGCTTTTAAGTTGAGACACATTTCTAGGAGGTGGCATGTTGACAATAGCATCTATTTTCTTAGTGTCCACCTCAATCCCATGATGCGAAACTATGAATCCTAATAGTTTTGCACTATCCACACCAAAAACACATTTTCGGGGATTCAAGCGCATGTGATATTTATGAATTCTTTCAAAGATTTGATGAAGGATTTTAATATGATCTATGCGAAGAATGGATTTGGCTAAAATATCATCAACATAATCCTCTAAAATCTTATGCATGTAATCATGAAAGATAAGGGTCATCGCTCGTTGATAAGTTGCACCGGCATTTTTAAGTCCAAAAGGCATCATTATCCAACAAAACGTACCCCAAGGAGTGGTGAAAGCGGTTTTGAATTGATCTTGAGGGTTAATGAAAATTTGATTGTATCCTGAAAAACCATCCATGAAGGATAACAAGGCATGTCCTGCCCTAGAATCCACTATCATGTCAATGTTTGGAAGAGGGAAATCATCTTTTAAAGAAGCCTTATTTAAATCTCGAAAATCGGTACACATTCTTATTTTATTATCTGGTTTAGCCACAACGACAATATTTTAAATCCACGGGGAATAATCAATAGGGCGAATAAATCTAGCCTCCAATAATTTTTCAATCTCAGCCTTAACAAGCAGAGCCACCTTAGGATTCATTTTTCGAATCTTTTGTTTCACGGGCTTAGCATCGGGAACTAAGACAATATTATGAGTAACAATCTTAGGATCTATACCAGGCATGTTAGAGTATGTCCAAGCAAAGATCTCGGGGAATTCATGCAATAAACCTTCATATTGTTTTTATTCCTCTTCATCCAAACATTTTCCAATTTTAATAACTCTTTCTTCATTGCAAAGATCCATCTTAACATCAGTGGTGTCACTTATGAGAAGATTACTTTGTTGAGGAGTATCCTTTAACTAAGGGAATTCTTTCACAATCTCATCATTATCAATCTCTTTTCCAAAATAGGCTTTAGTGTTCAAACAATAAGGGAGTCCCCTATTGTGATGATAACGAGGAAGAGTGTCATATGCTCCTAAAAACTCAGCTAAAGCATCATCGGTAGGAAAGATATCCAAAGCATAGTCACACGAAGGATCCCCATCAATATACTCGGGGTGTTGCATTGATAGAGATGTAGAAATAGCATTAACACTAATACATGGTCTCTTAGAAGCTTTAGTGCGCTTGCAGGGATTATAGCCAAGTCCAAAGGCATAATTGTGAAAATTATTCTCTAGAGGAACCTTTATCCCTTGTTCGTGAGCGCCACAGCCATTTCCATGATACCCATGCTTAGCAAAAATGCGAAAACCATGACCATAATGATCAGCCATTTCAGAAAGAGAAGGCAGTTTTTCATAAGACAAAGAATCAAACTCTTCAGAATTAGAGGTGTGAGGAGAAGAAGTTTGAGAAGCAGCCACAAAATTATTACTCATAGGTTCAGGTAAGATTGACTGATTTTTAGCTTCTTCCTTCTTTTCAACTTTAAGCTCTCTAGAAGGAACCTTATATTCACCTACAAAGGTGGGATTAAAATCAAGAGATCCCCAATCGTCTTTTGCGAGGACCTTCTCAGGATCAAAATCCTTCTTATGTGTAGATTCAAGTCGAGAAGAATCTTCTTCAGGAGCTCCAGACTCATCCAAAGAATTTTGATCATCAGAGAGCGAGGATTCATCGATAGGTATCTTGTTTAAAGAGTCATCACTAGACGAGGACGGCTTAGAAGAACCCCCTTTGGAAGTAGATGTTTGTAAACAAGCTTGGAAATTAGTATCACCTATCAAGGTATATGTCTTATTGTTATAGATAAATTTAACTTGTCTATGCAATGTAGAGGGGACAGCTTGCATACTGTGAATCCAAGGCCTCCCTAATAACAAGTTGTATGTTAAATTTCCTGACATAACATGGATAGGAGTAGGCAAAGTAATAGGTCCTACTGTGAGGGGTAAGGTGATAATACCTAATGAAGTCCTAGCCACATTGTCAAAGCCTCGAATGGGAGGAGAGTCAGGCTCAATGAGGGATGTATCCACATTCATCTTATGCAATAGATTAATGCTACACACATTAAGGCCAGAGCCATTATCTACTAGTGTTCGTCTTATAGCAGTGTCTTTCATGATAACCACAATCATCAAGGGATCATATTGATGTTGAATTTCACTAGTAGGCAACTCATCTTGGGTAAACACAATTTGAGCTTTAGGATTCATCACAGAGTTAACCAAAGATGCTATATTACTAGATGTATTCGGTGGAGGAACATTCAAATCTTTCAAGGCATCTTGTAACATTCCATGATGAGCAAAAGAAGTTTGAATCAAATCCCAGAGGGATATCTTAGTAGGGGTAGCTTTAAGTTGTTCTATGAGATCATATTCTTTACCCATAACTTGCGAAATATGGGGAGCTTGTGGAAGAATTGGTTGAGGATTAGGAAGAGAAACTGGAATAACAGGAGGAGGATTAGGCTACCTATTATTTTTGGTGTGATAAGTATGGGCAACCGCATGATAACTCTCTCTAGTTAATTGCTTGGCATAACTATAAGGACTTATAGATTTTCTTCCTTGCACAGTGATGATTGGTTTATTCAGAGTACGGAAGGAATCATGATCATACCCTCCCTGGATAGTAAGGAGAGGTGATTTAGGAACTTGAAAGGTGGGAGAAGGATAAGCACCTTGGACTTCAAAGAGAGGCTTATTATGCTCATTCAGGTTTATCATGTTAACCAATTTAGAAGTCTTGTTCTTGTTTAAAGATTTCGATAAAGCCACAAAGTCATCAAGAGCATCATCCAACAAAGCATGATCATATCGATTAAAAGCTTTATCTTTTGATTCAAAAGGAGACATCTCCTCATAGAGGGGATTATTGAACACAACCATGTTACTAGATTCAGGGGAAGAGTTGATAGGAATGTACCCTTGAGAGGAACCATTCGACTTATCTTTCTCATCACACCTAAATGGCATAGTAACAAGGTTTATGAGTTTCTGGTAAAATGAAGGTTTGGAATCTTTAGGGTTCAAAAACTCATCTAAAGCTTCATCTAATTCATCTTGGCTATACTCATAATAATCATCATAAGCATGAACATTTTGCAAATAAAAATCTGACATTTTGAAATAAAGGTTGCATAAAATTTAAACACACAATGCAAAGAAACACACTCCTTTTTTTTTTTAATGAAAATGAAATGAAAACACACTAAATCTAGATCTAGATCTAACAAATGCAATGCAAGAGGAAGCAATGATAGATTCATGTTGGGTTCACCAAAATGTGTAGGGGAAAAAGCGAGACTAGGTTAACATGCCCTAATCCTACCTTTTGACACACATTACGGAATACGAAAGAGCCTAGAGGTATCACACAATTAGCTACTTCTTTTTGTGAAAGAGAGAGCCATGGGCTACCTATTAGGATTTCTATTCCTTTGTTGAAATTGAAAGATAAAATGATGCAAGTTCAAGTCCTAATCCCAAAATGCATGTATGAACTAGTAACAAGATTGCAGAATTAAGATTAAATAATGAACAGCTATAAACACAAGGACAAAACAAGAATGCAGATGCATAACCGGAGTCAAAATCTAAGTGAAAATGTTCGGGACGGGGGCGCGGGCGCCACTATCCTGATACTGTGCCAGAAACTGCACCTGAAACTGCTATCTTGTACTCTAGAAACTGTCGAAAATGCTGTTTGTCAGGAGGACCAGGGCGCCCAGTGCCTCTATCCCAGGGACCAGGGTGCCCAACGCCCCTGTCCTAGTAGGACCAGGGCACCCCACGCCCCTATCTAGGTCTTTTGCTCTGCAATTTGGTGTGGAATGCTGTCTCAACCTGCTTTTCCCGGATCTGTAACTTGCGGCGTCGTCCGAGTCCCAAAACCTGCACTTATATCTAAAAAGGGTATGGTAGGCAGCTATATAGGGTTTTGCCTTAGTCAAACCCCCACTTCGGTGATTTCCACCTCCACGAATAGCCAAGTTGTATTGTAAAATGTATTGTGTGTGCAAGATCCTAAAATGCAAGTAAGCAAACTAGAGCAACCTAGAAAGTAAACCCTAATTGCTTGTAAATGATAATGTAAATGCTCTAAATCAAGATGCAAAGTGATCTAAAGCATGAATAGATGATATATTGAAGCTTATGCAAAGACATAAAAACAACATGAAATCATACCCAACCCCCAAGGGAGGGGTACAAGCCAATCTTCAGTCGGTAATCTCGTATTGTTCTTCAATGCCTTCCAAGCCCTAAATGGATGAATGAAATTGATAAATGCTTGATAGAGGGATGTTGAATGTTGTTGAAGTCTTCAAAGATCTGCTCTTTCGCTGCCTATGAGCTTCCTAAAAATCAAATTCGGATCCTTTCAAATGAAGAAAGAGAGCTCTTATGTATGAAACCCTAGGTCGTAATTTCATCTTTTGGCCGACTTAGAGATTGAATCTCCCACCAATTTCTTGGGGTTAAGCTTTATTTTATGATTGGATTGTGCTCCAAAAATTTTGGGAAAAATGTCTGGGACCATGTGCACTCCGGGCGCCACGGTCTTGACAACTTTTCACCAAATTTTCAGGGTCGTCGGATATGATGATTTTAGAGAGAATCCCGAAGTTACAGGTGATTTCGAGATGTTTTGACCCCCGAAACCAAGCCCCCAAGTTCAAAATAGGACTTAATTAGGGTTTTTGATTGAATGATGTATTGGAGTAATAAAATGAAAAGGGTACTCTTTAACGAAAGGGCCCAACTTTATGATGTAGAGGACGATGAAATAGGACCTTAGACCTAATTAATTTGATTAATTAAGTGCTAAAGGAGAAATGCAATGCAAAATGTAAAATGCACTAAGGCGGGTGCTAAACTAGGTGTGAAATTGTACCACCCTAGAAAGTGCATACAATTTACGATGCTACAAAAGGAAAGGAGTATCTTTCACAAAATTTATTTAACTAATCAATAATACATTGCACCAAAGAGACAAGGCTCTTGATTCCCTGCTTTTCCATAGTTGATCATAGCTATATTTTCTATTGATAGGAATCGACTCCTTTAATTTCTTCCCCCTATGATAGATCAAATCCATTTTAGTGAAATCCATCCCTAATTGGATTGATTTTATGTTCCATGTTACATAGAAATCTCTTGGCTCCAAACACTATAATCATAAAAAAAACAAATCTAGGGGCCTCCATAATAGGTGGAGAGGAAGGGAGGGAGAAACCAAGAGAGGGGAGAGAGAGGATGGGATGGAGAGGTGATGACATAGACAATTAGGAGATAATAAGAGAGGAAGAGAGAATAATAGATAGTGGGGGAAGGAGATAGTGAGGGAGAGGAGAAGAAAGGAAAGGAGATATCTAGAGAGGGTACGGAGGGAGAAGATGAGAGATAGAAAACAAAGGCAAGAGTAAATGGGGATGAATGGACAGGTAAACATGGTGGTAGTGAGAGACCTAAGGAAGGAGGAGATAGATAGGCAAGGGGAGAGAAAGAAGAGAAGGAGAGATTTCATAAATGGATAGGGCTAAGGGGGGAGGGAGAGAAAGGGTGAGAATTAGAGAGTGGATAGATAGATATGTGAGAGACCTAGAGGGAGAGAGAGAGAGAGGTGAGTAGTGAGATAAGGAGGGAGAGGTCTTGAAATAAAGATGGAGGGAGGGAGAGACATAAATATGAGGAGAGAGAGGGTGGAATGGATATATGGTGATCAAGAGAATGAAGAGGGAGGAAATCAGGGATAGAGATGGAGGTAAGGAGGGATTGAAAGGTAGAGAGGATGGGATATACCTATAGATGGAAGAAGGAGGTGAGAGAGATAAGAGAGGGCCAAATATAGGTCTAGAGTCTGGGGAAGATAAAGAGAGAGAGATGTGAGATAGAGAGCTAAAGAGTAGCATGTCGATTACTAAAATTTGACACGTTGATTACTGAAATTTGACTGGGTATAAAAATTTATATGACCCTCTAAAACCTAGAATCTACATTACAACTCTTATAGAGTTGAAACCACTCTCAAACATCCTTCTCAAATATACCTTTATGGTTATTTTTCTCCTTTTTCCTTAAGTCAAATTTCCCATTTGAAAAAATCATAGAAATTGGTTGTCTTAAGTGTTTCATATTTTGGTCTTGGTGGAACTTCGGGTCCCATGGGGACTTTTAGACCAAGAAACAAAAGAGACATATTGAAATGACTTATACTTAGATGTTATGTTTCATGTATATATGATTCTTTGGGGATTGGGTGTAACTTGTGTTCAAACTGGTATATTTGCCATTTCACAACACCTCCTACAATTTTTCAATGCAAAATATTTGGTGGATGCTCCATATCTGGTGAGTGCTAAATTTGGCGCTAGCCAAATGGGAAATGTCCATTTTTTGAATTTGGTGTGTGCCAAAGTTTTTGCATTGGGAAACACCAAACTTATGGGTTGGATTTGCCTTGGGTACCCAACCCAAAGTTTTGGATGACCTTTCTAGGCTAGAGGCATGTTTTTATCAAAAGATTGAAATTTATGAAATATTTTTGGCCATGCTCTCCATCAGTTTTGCATGTGTTTCAATGCAACTAAAAAAACACCATAATATCATTAAGCTCTCTTTTAGTTATCAAACCATGTAATTTGTTTCACATTTTTATTTTGTTAAGGCTTTTATCTTTTATTTATTTTATTAGTGTGTCCATTTTTGGTCAAAAACCAATATGTGCTATTTTGGGCATAGTTTTCTACATGTTCATCAAATTTCAAAGCAACTTACATTTTTAGAAACTATGCTCAATTCTACACACCTTGAAAAAAAATCTTTGATTTTTTATTAGTTTTCAATGATTTTATAGGGGAGCACACTCAAATTTTTTATTTTTTAGGATATGTCTACTTTGAAAATTGGTAAAACTTGATATACTCATTAAAAAATTAGCTAAAAAATCTAGCATAAACTACAAGGTGTTAGCTAATTTATCACTAAAGAATTTTTTATTTTTTTTAAGTTAACATTTTAAGGGGGCACAACAGACACTATGTTATGTTTTTTGCATAAAAATATGACCACTTTTTGTGGCCCCCCTTTTTGAAGTCCTTAATCTTTACCATTTTCAAAACAAATTAGTAGTTTAGAAATTAGCCTCGAAGCACTTTGACTCTTGTTCTTGCTGCATCTTCAAATTTGGAGTGGAACTATGTTCAATTTGTCATTGAAGTTCATACTTTGCTAAATAAATAAATAAATAAAATTATAAAAACTAAAATAAATAAAAAGTGGCATCTTAATACCCCCTTTTGGTACCACATCTCGGTGCACATACCCCTTAGTCAAACCCAAAGTTGGAATTAACCCTTTAATGAAAATAGATGAAAGGAAAGATTTGAAATAAATGTCAAATCCACAATATTATACCTCAAGCTTGATGTTTTTGTTGATGATGATGACAAAATGTCATACTCTTTGAATAAGACCCACAAATGTTGATGCAATAACATGACATGACAAGACATAAAATAATTAGTCATAAAAAGCCACTTGCATGAATATTGCTACAACTTGCTACTCCATAATGCTTAGAACTGAAGAAATTTGCTTAAAAAGCTTACTTTAGGATGTGCTTGAATAGTGATGGATACTTGAGGGGTGGAAATTAATTAGTAAAGATGCTCTTATATAGGGTTCCCAAGTTATTTCATAAATTAGGCCAACCTCTAGAGATCATATTAAAATATCGAGATAGGGAATCAATTGGCGAGAACTATTACACCAACATATTTAAGAATGGGCACAAACTAGAGGGACTATGGTGCCTAGTACCGTAGTCCACTAGGAGAAGGGTGCCTAGCACCCTAGTCCACCTAGAAAGAGGTGAAATAGAGGTAGGATCAATGAACACAAATTCAAGATAGAGGTCTAGATCATCATATCATCAAATGACATTAATTTTGTAGTGTAAAACCATAAGTTTTCTTAGAAAGGAGCTAGGAGACATGATAAGGCGAGGGCACAAAAAATGAGTGTGAAATTGTAAGGGATTATAATTTGTGATGTGGGAAAATGGTGATTTATGAGATCAAGAGGAAAACTACCCTTTCCCTCAAAGAGAGATGAGAGTTTCACTATTGATTACCCTTCAAACACTTTTCACCAAATTACATTTGGAAGAGGAGAGGAGAATTCACTAGATTCAATCTCTCCACAAGAAGATGATAGATTGAATTCTAAATGAAATGGTAATGACAAGTTGATCCCCTCTTCCTTATTTGAAATGTAAAGGAATTGATTGAATTATGTAATGCAAAAGTGATGAAGAACCGATTATAACTTGAGATCAAAATATGGGTTAAAGATGTGCACTTGGATCTGGTAGTAACATGTCGAGACGAAGTCGCCTTGCGAATTTGAGGAAAACTTGCTTGGACTATGGTGAGAACATACACGATCCTTTGAAAAATTCACGAAACGAAAAGGGTTTTTTCACCTCTAAAAATGGAGCCTGAACCCGAAAGTACAGTTGCGCACCTGCAACCTACACACAAAAAAGAGAGGGAAATGGGTTGGGATTGGGGGTTTGCCTTTAGGTCAAACCCTAGTTTTGGAATTAACCAAGTAATGAAAGAAAGTACTTGCAAGTATATGTAAATGAAAGACTGAATTGTAAATCACCTCAAGAGAGGTTGTGATAGAAATGTTGATAGAAGTGCTTGTGTGGAATTGAATTTTAGGATCAAACTCCTCTTCAATGGTTGAATCCTTGACTTGAATGCAACACCTAGCCTTGAAGGGGGACTTGAGAATGCTCAATGTTGAAAAGGAATGCTTGAATGCTCTTGAATGTTTGATCTCATGTAAACTTCCCACTCATCCAACTTCAACTTTTCCAACTATGCAAATGATACGTGATAGTGGATTTGATTTGCATCACGTGCCGACATCGGGGGAGTGTCCCACCCAATGCACAACCAACAATGCAACCCTAGGAAGGGTCCTGCCCAGAAAATAGCATAGGGATAGGGGTACCACACCCCTATCCTGGGAGGAAAAGAGCACCATGCCCCTATGTAAGGGGGGACAGTGGCGCCACGCCCCTGTCCAACCCCTTTCTCTAGGGCAGAGTGCAGATGAGGTGATGTAGAGGCCAAGAAAGAAGTTGTCCTGAGGGCTAAGAAATATCCGGTCTCCGATCAGGCTAGAGGATTCGATCTCACGTGTGTGAGGACCCTAATACAGTCAAAATTTGCTAGGGTCACAATTTTATGACACTACATTTAGCCCTCACTTTAGCAGGAGAATAAGCATACACCAGTACTGTTGGTAAAGTTCAAAGAAACAAGATTGAAAGACTTTTACCACGTCAAGGAGGAAAGATGCGCCAAGCCCCCAATGGACTTAGGATCTTACAACTTTGATTCACAAAGTAAAAGGGAAGATCGAGAAGGGGAGAACCATGACTACATGTAGCAAAGTTCCCTTCACTATGAGTCATGAAAGCAAGGATACCAAAGATTACAAAGAAAAACAAAGTTCACTAAGTAATTCTAAGTATCACGAGAAGGAAAATATGAGTGGAGTGTATGCTGCCATGTTAAAGCAATCGCGCGTGCCTTATCGGGAGCGATTTATTTAAGGTAGGATACACCCAAGAGAGAGAGAAGGAGGGAGCATGTTATCGCAAGGATTTAGTCCCCAGTCGAGGAATAAACCCAAGGATAATGAACACAAAACACGAGGTAGTGTCGCTTTCCTCGGGGTTAGTATGTTGTATGATAACTCATGTATATCATGTATGTATATGCATATAATAATCACCATTCCCCAAAGAGGGACACTACCTTATAAGAAAGGGAAGAGTGGATGTCTTTTGAGTCAACATGAAAGAGACCAAGAAAAGATCTCAATGCTTTGCATCATCCCCAAGTAGACATTAAGGGAACAATAGAAGAACAGGGATACACATAGAATAATGGTTACAAAAGAGAAAGATTGGAGAGGGGGAAATATCTGCAGTGCTAATATTACTAATCTAGCACGACATCCACCTCCTGATCTTGCTAATCACTATTTTGGGAAGGCGAGCAACATGCTAGAGGAGAGACATAGAGAATAGTAGATGGAGCTATCACAAGATCCAAACAAGGACTATGCTCATATGGTAAGTCACTTTGTTCGATTCTAGGAGCTATGATAAGGTTTGTGAAAATTTAGTTGATAAATGCTTGTCCAAATCAACATACACATACTCACTATTAGAAGTATTAGGAGTTGTATTGCCATTATAATTGCTCATTTTCATGCCCTATCTTCCTCTAGTTCTCATCAGATGAATAAAAGGCACTTTTATGCTCATTTTAAGGGTTCTTCCCTCAATTCTCTACAAAGACTCGTGTATATTTATACCTTTTTTACTATAACTTGGCTTATGCCTCTGTATTAATAAAAATTTAGCATTTTACTACCCTCACATGTGGATTAGGAAGGAGGTGCATTTGGAAGAGTAGATATAGGTTCCCCTTCTAAATAGCCCACCGCAAGCTTGGATGGATGAGAGGTCTTACCACTTGTGGGCCAAGTGGTTGAGTTGTCTTAGTTGGATTCTCCCACCAAAAATCACATGTGGATTAGGAAGGAGGTACATTTGGGAGAGAAGATACATGTCCCCCTTCTAAGTAGCCCACCTCAATCTTGGATGGATGAGAGGTCTTACCATCAACAATCATATGTGGATTAAGAAGGAGGTGCATTTGGGAGAGCAGATACAAGTATCCCTTCTAAGTAGTGTTGGGAAAATGGTGTCTCAGCCTTGCATTTACATGAGGTTACTATTTATAGTAAGTTTTCATTTGAGCAAGAAAGGGTGTGAAATTCTCCCCAAAGCTTTTGGTTGGCTAGATAAGCATTTTGGTAAAGTTACATCACAATATCACATCTAGTTTTGAAGATATTAAATTTTTCGTTTTGGAGGGGTCCAATAAAAGGTTTAAATTTGATTTTGAGGACTTTAGAGGTCCCAAAACACCCTGAAAAGTGGATGCAAATGGCGTAGAATTTTACAAGGTAATAGAGTACTTCGCGAGCTTTTCGGCGCTTCAAACGATTTGTCAATAGAACACACGGTTCTCAAGTTATGGCCTTAGGAATTTTGTACTCCTAAAATAGGAAATATAAAATACATCAAACACATAAATGAGTTGTAAAAAGGGAGGAACGTGTCATAGGGTATATAGAAGGGAGATAAGGTCGGCTACACCTTATTGGGTGGTTTTATCCCATGCATTTGTAATACCATTTGACGTTTTCTTGTATTGTAACTCCTATATATGAGGTGAGATAGAGGTTGTGTGTAAGAGTCTTACAGCTATTGAGTTACCTCTAAATCTCTAATTAGTGGTAGTCCTACGAAGAGCTTTCTTTGCAAGTATATTATAATCTATTTTGATTACCGAATAATATATTGGGAAGATTTTGGAGTGTGGGGTTTTTCTCCTGCAAGGGTTTTTCCCACATAAATCACTGTGTTATGGTTTGAATGTTATTATATCTATTTTTATTTTCTCTAACTATTGTGATGATCTATAAAAAAATTTGCATTACCCTCCTGTCAAGATTAGTGTGGGAAGTTGTTATGTTATTTAACTTCCTTACAAGTGGTATTAGAGCTTGATCACCTTTGGTTTCAGTTGTGGGTTGTTGGGTTTTTTGAACTAATCCAGATTTGAGTGGGAGCTTGTGCAGAAGATATTTTTTGATCTTGTTGCAAGAATTTTCAGATGGCAAGTTCATCAGGAAAAACAGAAGTGGAGAAATTTAATGGAATGAATTTTGAGATGTGGAAGTTGAAGATGGAAGATCTGCTAATAGATTGAGATCTATGGGATGTTGTTGATGTGAATGTCCAAAGCCCCTCAAATCCTACTACAGCGACTCAGTATGATGTTATGGACCAAAAAGCCAAGGGTCTAATTAGATTGGGCCTAGTAGGCTCTATTCTAATCAATGTCCACAAAGAAAACACTGCAAAGAAGCTATGGACTAAGCTTAATGAAATGTATCAAGGGAAATATTTATTAAATCAGATTTTCTTGAGGAAGAAATTGTATTCCTTGAAGATGGAAGAGGGTGGAAGAATTGTAGACCACCTAGAAGCATTCAATATATTGGTGACTAAATTAGTATCTATCGGTGTTAAGATGAACGAAGAGGAGAAATACCAGATCTTGCTTTGTTCTTTGTCTGATTCGTGGGATTCTCTTGTTATGGCTATCAATAGTACTTATGTTGTTTTGAAGTCTAAAGATGTGGTGGGTTCCCTACTTGGTGAAGAGATGTAGAGGAAGGTATCCCTCAGTTCAAAGGAATCCCTAACTGTTCATGGAAGACCTAAGGATAAAGTCAAGAAGAATGAGAAGCGTGATAAATCCAAATCAAGAGGGAGATCAAAATCTCCTAAAAAGTCCAAAGTCATTTGTTGGAATTGCGATAAACCAAGTCACATCCATAAGGACTACAAAGAAGAAAATAAGAAGAAAAAGAAGAAGATTGATTTTGATTTTGAGTCTAAGAAGAAAGATGGTGATGTATTTATTGCAACTTTGGTGACTCACATAAGTAATGATGCCTGGTTAATTGACTCAGGTTCATCTTTTCATATGACTACCAATAAAGTTTGGTTTTCTAAATATGAAGAATTTAATGGAGGTAAGGTGTACTTGGGTGATGATTCACATTTTAACATTGTTGGTCAAGGTAAAGTTAGAATCAAGTTTTGTGATGGTAGAATAAAAAGGATTAATGGTGTGTTACATATCCCTGGATTAAAATGAAATTTGTTATCTGTGAGAAAACTGATAGATGCGGGTGTGCAGGTAGTCTTTTCTGAAGCAGGATGTAAGATGATTAAGGTTGCTATGGTAATTGCTAGAGGTGTCAGGTTCGACAATGTATAAGCTAGTCGCATACATTGTTTAGTGTAATAGAAAATCTATAAAAATTAAATCTGTGGAAGATTTGAGGTTTCACCTTCAGCAGATGGAAATGGTTTTTGGGTACCTAACGGTACTCTTTCTTTTGAAGAAAAGTTACATGTAGAGAAGACTATGTTATGGCACCAGAGGCTTGGCCACATTGGAGAAAAGAGTCTAAGGACCTTGAAAAATAAAAACCTTATTGAAGGTTTGAATGATTGTGATCTTGACTTTGATTTTTGTGAGCATTGTGTTTATGGAAAACAAAACCCCATTCAATTTTACTCGAATTCTTGTAAAACTTGTGGTGTTTTGGATCTTATTCATTCTAATGTGCTTGGTCATGTAGATGTTCCTTCGATTGGAAAATCCACATATTATGTTTCATTTATTGATGATTTAAGTAGAAGGACATGGGTATATTTTCTAAAGAGTAAATCTAAAGTTTTTAGTCAATTTAAATAATTTAAAGCAATGGTTGAATTGCAGACTGGAAAGAAAATTAAATGTTTGAGGATTGACAATGGCGGTGAATTTTTCTCTAATGATTTGATAGATTATGTAAACATTATGGCATTAACAGATAGAAGACAACTCCATATTCTCCACAGTAGAATGGAGTTGCAGAAAGAATGAACATGACACTGATGGAGAAGGCTAGGAGTATGCTGAGTGGTGCTAGTCTAGAACAAAAATTTTGGGCTAAAGTTGTTACAACTACTTGCTACCTAATTAACAAGTCTCCTATATCAACTCTTGTTGATAAAATGCCTATCAAAGCATGGTTGGGTCACAAGCCTTCATTGATACATCTTAGATTTTTTGGTTGCGAGGCATATACACATGTGCCAAAGGAGAAGCGAATAAAGTTGGAGAACAAGGCTGTGAAATGTATCTTCATCAGGTACATTTATGGTGTGAAAGGATACAAGCTTTGGGACCCTATTGCACAAAAGGTAATTCATAGTAGAAGAGTTATTTTTAGAGAAATTAAATCTCCTTTTGTTACATTGCAGCCAGAATAGACTAAAAAGAAAGATGTGATTCAATTTCCTTCTACACTTGAAAGAATTGAATTGAGACTCCTAGATAGGCAAGAAGTTGAGGAGAGCTCGTCTACCTCTAAGTCTTTAGAAGAGGACAAAGAACCTCCAACTCATCTCGTTCGAAGATCTACAAGACATAGACAACCACCTAAAAGGTATTCCCCTGATCATTGGAGATGTATTTTTGCTTTGAATACTAATGTGGATGAACTAGAATATGTAAAAGAGGCATAAGGTATGAATGATGCAAAATCCTAGAAGATTATTATGGAAGAAGAAATGGTAGCCTTCAGAAAGAATGATACATGGGATCTTGTACCATCACCTGAAGGATGGAAACTTGTTGGTTGTAAATGGGTGTTCAAGAAAAAGATTGGTTCAAATGGGAGCATTGAGAAGTATAAAGTGAGGTTGGTTGCAAAAGGCTACTCTTAGGTTGAGGGTGTTGATTATGGTGAGATATTTTCTCATGTTGCAAAAATGGCATCCATTAGATTTTTGCTTTCAAATGTTGTTGCTTATGATTTAGAAGTTGAGCAAATGGATGTGAAAATTGCTTCTTCATGATGATTTGGAGGATATTTATATGGCATAACCGGAGCACTATGTGGTGAAAGGTAAAGGTAGTTTGGTCTATAAATTAAAGAAAACCTTGTATGGCCTCAAACAGAGTCCTAGGATGTGGTACCATAAATTTGATACATATGTGTTGAGTTTGGGATTTGAGCATTCTAAATCACATCACTGTGTTTATTATAAATCTGATGATGATCATTTCCTATACATTGCATTGTATGTTGATGATATGTTATTCATTGGTAAAGAGTAAAGTATGATTTCAGAACTTAAGTCTCAACTTCTTGCTAAATTTGAAATGAAAGATCTTGGTGCAGCAAAACACATTCTTGGGATGGAAAATAAAAGAGATAGACTGAACATAAAGCTATGGCTAGCCCCAGCTACCATGCCATAATGTTAGCTAGTTGGCGTGGCCCCGGCTATCATAATTCATAATTAGTTCAGGCCCAAAGAAGATGAGAAATCGAGCTACTGTAGGGGGAAGGGAGTGGAATACAGAGCTTATAGAAGGACCGATCAAGAACCCCAAGGGATAATTATAACATATTGTAAAGTGAGTGTCTCCCCCATAGGAAAGAAATGGGAGACTATACAACCCTCTCATAATGTGATGTGTGTAGTGTTGGTAGATGCTCATCACTCACTAAACAACACCAAAAAAATCATGCAAGATGACTTCTCATTTTGAATATGTAGCAATTAAAATGATCATCTCTAAAGTTTGCACATGATCTAAAGATTGAATGTTGTCATATTGGCTTCCAAACATGTATTGTTGAAAATTGGTATGCATTTTATGTTGTGAGTGACAAAAGTAGCAATAACATGATGAGATTACAATGCATGACAAAGGAATGCATTGTTCATATCCATATAATGCTCAAGAATGCATGGAAGTTTTCATGACACAACTCATGAAAGTGCACAAATGCATGACTCATGGCAAACCCCTTGATTATGCCATCATGTATATTTTGAGGTTTTGGTCATGCATTTTAGGCTCATTGAGGCCTCAACCACATTCCAATCATGCATGTATTAGGTATTCAATAATTATCCTAAAAAAATGTTATGGTTTACTTTGATGACATGTTGATTTGCAAAAAGACTTGGAAATTATACTTGGAACACTTAAACACAATTCTTGGAATTCTTGAGAGTAAATCCTTCTATGCTAAGTTGTCCATAGCCATCAGATCTTCAAACTTGTCATGTTCTTTTTAAGAGATTAGAGGTTAGGGCTACAACCCGATTTGTGCTAGGAAAAAAATCAATCTGATTAGGGGTTAGGATTTCCACAAGGATCGTGCTAGGGAGACATCAAAGATTGGAGATTGGGGTTGAGGCTTAATATATGTTAGATGGTTGTAGGGATTGAGATTTGGGGATATTTCCAGACCCATGCAAGAGCATAAGCAAGGATTTGACTTAGCAACAAATCAAGATCATTGATCGAGGCTTCAACCTAACCTATGTGAAGTCCCAAGTAAGGAGAGACTCTAAACATTTGATTGGGAATTCTATAAGGCTTGTAAGGTCACCCCAACCTGAAGCATGGAAAATTTAAATTTGGGGCCATGGTACCAATTTAAGTCTTTCCATATAAAACTAGGAAGGCATTTTAATTGTGAGACATCCATGTTTTATTATTGTATTTCTTGGGGACTTGTGTAAAGTGATCTTTTGTGAATAAAAACCTAAGCATTTTTCAGTATTGCAGGGTTTACACTGGAATTTGAAGATATCGGATAAAATTACATAATCGTTTATCAATGGCGAGGTAGGCCAACTTTATTTCTTGCAATTCGTTTCTGTACATTGCATTGGGTGATAGAATTTGCAGCTGATGGGTATTCAGTTAAGATGTTTTTGTTTTTAACAAATCTTTTATGTGATGGGTATTCATATACAGATCTACATACATTGTCACTTATTTTTTATGTAGATGCTTTTAACAAATCTTTTATGTGATGGTTAATGTTCATATGTTACTTTGCGAGTTCATATGTTATCTGTCAGGTCTGTGCCTTTGACAGATAACTAGGGTGGGTAGATACTCGCAAACTCTGGTCGAGTCGGCCATTTAAAACTCCTTGACCTTTCCTCAATGATGGAATATGGGAGACCTAGACCCAGACCTTACTTTGCATCTTGCTATCCAATCCACATTCATAGAGTGGCATGTCTATGCCTGCCTATGCCTCATACACGATACCATCACCATGACCATGCTAGCATGACATTTCTATGCTTCATACACCAATGCCTTATTCCCCCTGCAAATGCACAATAATAGACTATCAAACTTTCCTGCTGCCAATAACATCCTCTTGGTAGGCAAGAGATATTGTGAACAGAAATTCATAGCTACAATATCATTCGGCCTCCTTTAAAACATCTATGTTGATAAAGGTACTTATAAAAGTCTTTTTCTGTGTATATACATGTATATGATAGATTGTATTTGTTCTAAATAATAGATTATATTTGCTGTATAATTAATCATTGTATTAGAAAATATTGAATATAAAAAAATACCTTCATACATCATAAAATACCATCATACATCATAAAATCAATTTTGAATATAAAAAAATACCTTCATACATCATAAAATCAATTTTGAATCTAAATTATCAATCATAGCCATCAGATCTTCAATCTTGTCTAGGTTCAATGCATCTTTCGATCTGAAAACATTTTACCCTGCCTTGGAACTTGCATATTAGTCTTGGAACTTGTGCCAGGGTATTGCGGTTCAATCTGAGCTGTAGATCTTCATGCCAACTTTTCATTGCCTTAGATTCGTTAACAAACTTCATTCACGGCTCACCAATCTTTGATCAGTTCCAACTCATCATCTTCCTTCATTAAATAACACATGTAAACATTTAATGCATTATGTTATAGCTTGGTTACAACTCGATAACAACTCGATGAATACTAAAATTCACTCGGTAGACATTTCGCCTTCATTAACCGATAGTGATAACCTTAGGGTTTACCGACTAGGTTCCTTAGGGTTTACCAACTAGGTTTCCTAGGGTTTACCGACTAGGTTCTTTGCTTGATAACATAGTATAGTATTAACCTTTACATTTTACAACATATGTATGATGTTAAAACAATCTAAACATCATGATCTCATCATTGTCTGACTCGGTACTAGTTGCCCATTGAATACCTTAATCATCATATTCTTTCCTATGTCTTTTACCGACATCTTTATAATCTTCATATCATACTTCTCAAGATATGGCAACATCATACTAAATTAGATAATCAATTTCTTGACATTAATGACAAAATAATAATATCAAGATAGTAAACATCTTTAATCAGTTATATCTATAATCATCAACAACCTTCTCAATATCCTTATGAAATGCCAACAATCTTTCATTGTCTGTTATAATGCAATATTGCCAACAATCTCGCCCTTTGGCATTGATGGCAAAACCAATTGATTTGACCATAAAAGATTCAGATTGTTGTGATTTTGAAATGTTGAAATGCTCTCCCCCATACATTAGACTTCTCCTGTTTTCAGTCTTCTTTCCAATCTGTAGTCTGCTCAGTTTTCTTTTAGTCTTCTCCCTTTATAGGTCTTCTTCCTCTTTATTAGTCTTCTCCCCTTTATAGTAGTCTTCTCCCCCTTTGACAACAATGCCAAAAAGTAAAGAACTAAAACATAATTACTTTTTGTAAGAAGTTATTTCCTACTGTTGTGTATCAACTAAGTCTCGGTCAGAGCATTTGTCTTCAATTCCTGTTCCCTATAATATTTCCTGTATTATTTTCTGTACACCTTTAGAAAACATCCTAAAGTGTATAAATCAGCATCAACTCCCAAAAGATATTCATTAGAGTCATCGGATTGATGCTTTCACCGAACTCAGTCAGTGAGTAGAAGATAGGGGTAGGACCCCTAACTTACTTCTGAGATATTCAAAAGTGTCCCTTGGTAGTGGTTTGGTAAAGATATCTACTATTTGTTCATTTGTGCTAACTTGTGCTAACATACTCCAATATCACTTTCTTCTCTTGAGCTTCTTCTCTAAGATAATCATATTTGATAGATATGTGCTTTGTCTTAGAGTTCATAACAGGATTCTTTGAAATATTAATGGCACTAGTATTGTCACAGAATATAGTCACTGGCTCAGTAACTTTCTCATTTATACCTTCCAATAGTTGTTTGATCCATGCAATGTTGGTACAATTCAATGCTGCAGCAACGTATTTAGCTTCTGTTGTTGACTGTGAAACACATCCTTTTTTCTTGCTAAGCCAACTCACTAGTCTTTCTCCTAAAAAGAAAGCTCCTCCACTTGTGCTTTTTCTATCATCAATGTTGCCTGCCCAATCAGCATCAGTATAAACTTTTAAATCAAAATCATTTGCTTTTTGATATACTACCATAATCCTCTATGCCTTTCAAGTACCTAAAAATTCTTTTGATTGTTGTCATGTGTGTTTCCTTAGGATATGCAGAGAATCTTGCAACTATACCTACTACATGTGCTATATCTGGTCTTTTGTGAACAACATATTGTAGCTTTCCAATCATGGATCGGTAAAGTGTCTCATCAACAGATGTAGATTCATCATTCTTTGATAATTTATAGTTGGTAGTCATAGGAGTACTTACTGGTTTTGAATCCTCCATTCCAAATTTCTTCAAGATTTCCTTTATGTACTTGGATTGAGTAATGAAAATCTCATTTTTCATTTGCAGTATCTATAAACCTATAAAATGCTTTATCTCACCGATTAATAATATCTCAAATTCTTTGCTCATTTCATTTTGAAAGTTCTTGCATAAAGAGTCATTTCCACAAAATATAATATCATCAACAAATATGGCTGAGATTAGTATTCCATTTTCATCATTCTTCATGTACATGTTGTTGTTCTCACTTGTCCTTATAAAACCAATCTTAATCAAATAAGAGTGCAATCTTTCATACCATGCTCTTGATGCTTGTTTCAAACCATATAAAGCTTTGTTCAATTTAAATACCTGATCTTTATTCTTGTTTTCAACAAATCCTTCAGGTTGTTCAATGAAAACTTCTTCTTCTAATATTCCATTCAGAAATGCAGACTTGACATCCATTTGATATATCTTGAAATTTTTGAAAGCAGCATAGGCCAACAATGTTCTTACTCCTTCAAGTCTAGCAATAGGTGCAAAAGTTTCACTATAATCAATTCCTTCTTCTTGAGCATAACCTTTGCAAACTAGTCTTGCTTTGTTTCGAATGACCTCTCCTTTTTCATTTAGCTTGTTTCTGAAAATCCACTTTGTACCGATTACATTTTTGTCCTTCGGTCTTGGGATTAGTGTCCATGTGTCATTCTTCTTGATTTGATCAATCTCTTCTATCATAGCATTTATCCAATCTTCACTATTAAATGCCTCTTTCACTATTCTTGATTCAAATTTAGATATCAAACATGTGTTTTGTCTCAGTTTGTTCCTTGTCATCATTGGATCATCCTTATTTCCTATAATTTGACTTGGTGCATGATGTCTTTTGACATACTTGGCTAATACAGGCTCGGTAGGCTTTGTATGATCTTCTTCATCACTCGATAACTGGATATTCTCTTCATTTTCTTCAACAGTCTTCTCGGTAGGACTTCTCGGTTGAACATAGACAAATTCATCATAGTCTTCTGGTTCCTTGGAATTTCCTTCATCATTTCTTTATGCAAATTCATCAATTTTCACATTTGCACTTTCTACTATTTTGTTAGATGATTTGATCAGACATTTAAATGCTTTGCTTCTAGAAGAATAACCTAAAAATGTTCCTTCTTCACTTTTCTAATCAAATTTGCTATTTCTATCATCTTTATGAACATAGCATCTACTTCCAAAGATTTTAAAATAACTTACATTAGGTTTCTTATCATATCAGATTTCATATGGTGTCTTCAAAGTACCTTTCTTCAATTGAACTAGGTTCAAGGTGTAAACTGTTGGGCTTATTGCTTCTCTCCAAAATGTTTGTGGCACCTTCTTTTCAATCATCAATGTTCTAGCACAATCCACAATAGATCTATTTCTTCTCTCAGCTATTCCATTCTGTTGTGGAGTTCTTGGTGCAAAGACTTGTCTTTTAATACCATGATCATTGCAAAATAAGTTGAGCTCATCAGATGTGAACTCTCCTCCTCTATCTGATCTAACACATTTCAGTTGTCTTCCTGTTTCATTTTCAACTCTTGCCTTGTACAATTTAAACATTTGAAAAGCTTCTAATTTTTCTTTTAAAAACATTACTGACATCATCCTTGAATAGTCATCCACAAATAATATGAAATATTTATCACCATAATAACTTTGAACTTTCATAGGACCACAAAGATCAGTGTGCACTAGATCTAAAATTCCTTTAAAAGTGTAAGACTTACTTGTAAAGCTTGATCTTGTCATCTTACCCATCTGGCATCCTCGACACATAGCATTCTCAGGTTTTTCAAGACTCGGTAGACCTCTTACTCTGTGCTTCTTGCTTATTTTGATCAGATTATCAAAGTTGACATGACAAAACCTTTTATGCCATAACCACGTATCATCTAACTTTGCATGCAAACACTTATTCCGAGTTGAGTCAAGGTGAAATGTGTTACCTTTTGTTTGTGTCCTGGTAGTAGCTAACTTTCCATTTTTGTCATGAACTTTGACAATTCCTTTCTGAAATTCTATTCGGTAACCTGTGTTGTTTAGTTGTGCTACACTCAACAAATTGTATTTCAAACCTTCAACCCAATAAACATCATTGCATCTTGCATTATCAAGAAGTGTTATAGATCCTTTACCTCTCACCAGACATGGTGCATCATTACCAAATCTAACATAGCCTCCATCATAATCTTCTAATATAACAAACTTGTGTTTATCTCCTATCATATGATGTGAGCATCCACTATCTATAATCCAAGAATCATTAGTGTTTATGTGAGATATTAGGGCTTTTTCTTCATACCTTTCTTCATTTGATCCATCCTTGATAGCCACATAAACTACTTCCTCTGTATCAGTCTCATCTGATTTATCATCGTTGGATTCCTCATCAGCTATTAGGCATGTCTTTCTATCTCTTCTTTTGAAGTCTCGGTTTCCTCTGTAATGATTATCTTTCTTTCTATCATCTCGGTAATCTCTCTTTTTAGTAGAATCTTTGTCAGGACAGTTAGAAGCCATATGTCCTATTTTATCACAATTGAAACATTTCAAAGGTAGTTTTCCTTTATACTTACCTTTGCCTCTTGGTAACCTTTTGGCTAATAGTGCTTCAAACTCTTCTTGCTTTCTGATTTTCTCATATAATTTGTGTATTGCCTCCATGTTCTTACGAAATCTTTCACTTGCTCCACTGTGATCTCCTTCAGAGTACTTATACTTTCTTTCATTGAAATCATTAGATTTATTAAGATGAAAAGAACTAAATGCAGATTCAACTTTATTTACCGAAGATCCACTGTTATCAAAATTACTTAACTCAAATGCATGTAACTTACCAATAGTAGCATCTAAAGAAACCAACATATTAGGTACAAACCTCAATTCATTGATTGCAGAGACTCGGATTGCATAAGCTGGTAGAAGGGTTCTTAACAACTTACTTGTTATATCCTTTTCTTCAATAGTTCCACCTGCTCCTTTGATTTGATTGACAATCTCCTTTAGTCTTGTACTGTACTGAGTTATGTTCTCACCTTCATTCATCCTCATAGATTCAAGTTGTCCTCTTAGACTATCTACTTTTTCTCTTTGAACATGTTCATCTCCTCCATATACTAATATGAGCTTATCCCACATTGCCTTTGCATCATTGCAACCTTCTAGATCATTAAACTCTGAATCGGTCAGTGCAAATGTTATTTCAATCATTGCTTGAATATGTTCTTGCTTTGCCTTTATCTCTTCCATAGTCAATGGATATGTGCTTGGTGTGACAAAATCATTCTCTAGATAGTATACAGCATATTCTCCAACTCTTGATAGATGTAGCTTCATCCTTTTCTGCCATGTAGAGAAACTTGACTTGTTCAGTTTCGGTGCATCCCTCTTATACATCTTTGGATCTTTAACTCAAGTGCCTTTAAACTTTCCTTCTGGAGTCCAAAGATCTGATACCAATTGATAGTTTTGATACTTAATATAAGTACAGATCCAATAGCCAACAAGATGAGAAGGGGGGGTGAATCATACAAACTTAATCTTCCATAAAAACATCAGATTCAACCTCGGTAACATATATTTTAGTAATATAACCAAAACTGTTAAACATGCAAACTCAAAAGCATATGAACATCATAAACCTCATAACACCAGATTTAACGTGGAAACCCAAATAGGGAAAAACCACTGTGAGATTTCAGACCCACTAAGAAATATACTCTTCTAGAGTATGCTCAGTTAAAAGCAAATCTTGTTAAAGATTACAAACAAATTGCTAGATGTGACCCGGTTAAGGGATTTCCCTCAAATCTGTTAGGATCTTCACCTTGTTAGAAGTGACCTTGTTAAAGGATTTCAAACACTCAATCAGAATGTCACCTTGCTAAAGGGTTTTACAAATAAGACTGTTAAGTCCACTCGGTTAAGAGATTTTCTGTCACTTTCACAAAATAACAGTAATAAAATCTATCTGCAACTTCACATCTAAAATGCTAAAGCAGATTCTTATTTGTTCAATATAATCTAGACATAGAACTAATCTTGTCTATCTACTGGGCTTCTATACTCTATTATTCAAACAGGTCTTCAAGCTTCTATGCTCGGTAATCACTATGTAGCATCCTTGTGCATACACTTGCCTGCATACATTGTTTATCAATAGTTTCCTATTTATAAACAATTAGGTAACCGCTTAATCTCCTTGATCAAATTTCCCATGATCAATCATAGCCATCATATCTTCAATCTTGTCTAGGTTCAATGCATCTTTCGATTTGAAAACGTTTTACCCTGCCTTGGAACTTGTTCCAGGGTATTGTGGTTCAATCTGAGCTATAGATCTTCATCCTAACTTTTCATTTCCTTAGATTCGTTAACAAACTTCATTCACGGCTCACCAATCATTGATTACTTCCAGCTCATTAGCTTCCTTCATTAAATAACACATGTAAACATTTAATGCATTTTGTTATAGCTCGGTTACAACTTGGTAACAACTCGGTGAATACTAAGCTTCACTCAGTAGACATTCTGCCTTCATTAACTGATAGCGATAACCTTAGGGTTTACCGACTAGGTTCCTTAGGTTTTACTGACTAGGTTCTTTGCTTGATAACATAGTATAGTATTAACCTTTACATTTTACAACATATGTATGATGTTAAAACAATCTAAACATCATGATCTCATCATTGTCTGACTTGGTAATAGTTGCCCATTGAATACCTTAATCATCATATTCTTTCCTGTTGGTAATAGTATAATCTTCATATCATACTTCTCAAGATATGGCAACATCATACTAAATTAGAAAATCAATTTCTTGACATCAATGACAAAATAATAATATCAAGACAGTAAACATCTTTAATCGGTTATATCTATAATCATCAACAACCTTCTTAATATCCTTATGAAATGCCAACAATCTTTCATTGTCTGTTATAATGCAATATTGCCAACAGTGTCTTTACCTAGCACAAAATTCACTTGTCCTTCAACAACAAATTTAGTGATCAATTTTGCAAGTCTTAGTAAAATTGCCTTGGTGAAAATTTTATAGATAGTATTGCACAAAGATATAGGACTTTAATCTACAAACAAAGATGTAGAAGTTGACTTTGGCATAAGGGCAATAGATGTAGCTTTAAATTGTCTTATTTATTTAATTATATTCCTCTTGGACCCGTCCATAGCCCTTCAAATATAAAATCCCACAAAGTCTCAACATTTCTAATAAAGAAAAGCAGCAAACCAATCTAGACCCAAGATTTATTTGGGGACATTGTAAAGAATACTAATCTGATTTAATCTATAGAGAAAGGGGCTTATAGATCCAAATTATCTTGGTTTGAAATCAATTAGGGAATATGATGAAGGAGTGATTGGCAATCTTCTATAGATCCACCCTCTTCTTCCAACGGAGTTGTCAAAATAATGGAGAAGAAACGAACTACTTCATACTGAATCTTGTCTTTATCTCTCAACATATCACCTTGAATATTTTTATATGAGAGACGTTGTTTGGAATGCTTCTCATTTTGGTACATGAATAGAAAAGCTTTGTATTTCTATCCCCTTATTGGAGCCATAGTTCCCTGGATTTCTATCTCTAATAAAGCTCCTTTCTATTTAATACTTCCTCTAGCTATGTTTGTAGAATATATTGAGGTACATATGACTAATCATTCAAATGATTTTAAATAATTTCTTCATCTTCCTTCAAAAGATGAAATTCCAATTACTATTTAGAAGAAAAAATATTCTTAAAGCAAATGAGTCTCACTCTTGAATCTGTGATTTTAGAAACTGGAGCTTTTTACACAATTGATACATTCTGGACCCAAATTCAAAGGGATAATTATTCTACCAACTTCTAAGAAGGGGGAGAAAGGATGGATCTTTGAACCATATTTTTTCAAACTTAAATGATGCCTTTCTCTGAATTTGATGAGTTGCAAAAGAAATTGAGAGAATCAAGGGGAAATGGTCTAGCACAGATAAAGACAATATTTATAACACACAGTCAACACCATGTTTTGTAGGCTAAAAATATTATAATAAGAATTGATCTACAATATCCTCTATTTTTTGATAGAAAGACTTTAAAATCATTTCATTCAAAATATTGTCTAAATCACCTACCAGGAAAGGAGATTTGAACATAGTCATATAAGCACAATCCATCATCCTCTAGCTATGTGGGAAAACCATTCTTGAGAAACTAAAAACATGTTTGGTGAGAGATTAAGACTAAAAATTCCCCAACACAAGCTCACTCAAACGTGGGAATATTAATGTAGTTGAAGAAGACAATAAAAAATTATGCCATGGGTCATTTTCACCCCTACCCACAATAAACCCCTATTATAGATTATGAAGCCTCAACATGTTGAGTTCTTGAAATAATCTACTTAAACAACCATTCCACTCTAATTAGAGTAGTGATTAAAAAATAGAGTGGGCCAAACTGATGTTGAATGTTGAGAACAGAGGACCTCATGGGCTTGGATAGGGTTAATGAGGAAAAGCTTAATGTAAGACAAGGGCTACCAGAACAACCTCCAATCTTGTCATTTTTTAGCAAAGAATAATATTTGACACTAGATCCTCACACTCTTATTTCTACATCACTAGAAGACTGATAGTTTAAAGTAAAATGACACAAACCATTGGAACCTTGATCCATACTTGTTCTAGAGTTTGTATGTCTATCTTTTGAGAACACACCCTAAACATTGACTATATCAAAAAATAATTAGGATAAGATTTTTGTCTATCGAAAAGTATGCAAACTTGAATGGATGATTGTGTTTAAAAGCCTTGATATATTTCTTAAGAAAAATCCCCAATTGGTAAGCTAAGATCTCAATCAAATCCAAGTCTCTATAACCCAATGGATTAGAGGGGAAGCTAATATAGAAAGGGGTAAAATTAATAGTAATAGAATGAGGATAAGAATTTGGACTCCAAATTTGAGTATGGAGACCAAAACCCTTAAGGTACCAGTATTTGACAGTATGCGTTCTATATCTATCAAGTATATTGGAAAAATAACAATAAAAATGGCATTACCATTATCTATGTTAGAAAACGCATTAACCCCAGGCCATGAATAAAAAGCCCAAGAATATAACTCAAAAAGATCAGGTGAAAATTTCCAAAACTTACCAATAATAACCCTATTCTAAAGCTCATAGAGCCAATCTAAAGCTTTAGGAAATTTTTTGAACCAATTCATCTTCAGAAAAAAACTTACTATAAATAGTAGTCTTATGTAAATTCAAGGTCGAGACACCATTTTCCTAACACATTTATCCATCCTCCAAGATCTGAGAAGTAGTAATTTTAGTTTCTTTAATTTGAGAAGACTTTATGAGAATATCTTAATATAACATCTCCTTTGATTTTTCTTTTTCAACTTATTCAAACTATTGTGTTTAAATATTATTGTCTATTACTCCCTTATTTGTAATAGCTTCATTTTCCACCAGCTCAATATGAGCTCTATTTTTTCAGTCTCTTAGCTATGGATTTTTTTAGGGAAAGAGTATTATCTATTCCTTTATCTAAGCGATCATTTCTAATATTTTGCACAAATCCTTCCTTAAGACACTTTGAGATAGGGAGTTTTTTAACTGTAGTCTCTTCTATTTTAGCCTTTAAATTAGATGTCCTTTTTCCATTTCCTATTTTTTTTTTTTTTGTGTGTTTTTTTGTACTAATCACTTAGGTGACCATATTTACAACTTAAGTAACATAAATCCATAGAATTTTCAAATTCAATAGGTTGATTCCCTCTCCCAAAATCATAATTTATATTGATGAAGGAGGGCGACATTGAGTTAACAATATTCACATACATTATAGAAACAACCAAATGAGATTTATGTTGTGTGATTTTTTTGATTGCTAAAAGGTGACTAAAGAGTTAGCAATACTATAAAAAATTTAACGACTCAAAAATTCTAATGGAAAATATAAGAGGCAGATCCAATCGGAGCTACAAATCCCAAGTTTGTGGAAAGGTCAAATATTTTCTTCTACTTAAATAAGGAGAGAATGTTTATAAAACCCTTATCAAAATCCCATTGACCCCATCTTATAATTTTTATGAGGTCCTCTTTAGGCAAAAAAACAAAATAATAGAAAACCATTGATAATAGTGTTGATATTGATGCTACTTTTAAGCTTTCAAACTTCACCATCCCAATTTCCAACTTGATAAACATTAGTTATATAAGCTAGGAATTTTCCTACTAGGGATACATCCAAATGTTCCATAGTAGCATTTAGCAAATCGTCTAGAATCTTCACATCCAATCCTTCATGTAATATGTCCTTAAAAGGGCACTTAAGTGATGTAAGATAAATTTTTAGTTGAGAATAAAGAAGAATATGTTGTATTGAGAAGAAGAATGAAATATTTCATTTCGATGATATTTTTAATATCCATTTGTAAGTATGAAGAATACTGTATATGTTCTTGAGGAGTTTTGAAATAGTAGGCCAAATTGTGGTGGGCTAAATCCCATGAAAAATAAGGGTAGTGGAAAGATGATTCAACACAAAGAAGGATGACAAATATTATTAGAAAGCTATGGAAAAAAAGAAGAATACTATGATAGGGTACATATTCACATTATTGGAGTAGGTTGTGTAGACACCTAAAATTGTCCTACCCTAATTAAATAAATATTTTTATTTATTTAATTAATTCATTAATCTTCTTCTATCCTTTCCCAATTTAAATAAATTTTTTTATTTAATTTAAATTAGCCTTTCCTTAAATTAAATAAATATTTTATTTATTTAATTATTCTCACTTATCTTATTAAATAGATAAATATTTATTTGTTTAATTGATTCATTATCTCTTTCCCCATGAAACTTGTCATTCATCACTTAATTTGTCTTTAATTGCCTCTAATATTTTCTTATTTTCTCTACCTACCCTCTAATATGAAATGACCATTTATCCTTTTGCCTTTTAATCCTAGCCCTCCATTTCTAAGGTTTTCTCTCTATAAAGGTATCCTTTCATCCTTTCATAACCCTAGCTATCCTAATAACTTCATATGCAATCAATCACTCACACGTCTACACAACCACAATCCATTCTTTGTTGAGCTCTTATGCACAATACAAAATATGAGAGCAACCATATAAACAAGATCAATGGAGAGAGGAAAAAATGGAGATCAAAGCCTACTAAGCATGTGAATAGTATAATCTTTTATATATTCATGTTTTGCATGGTTTAGGTTCTTCATTGGTGTATGGTGGATTTTAATTATAGAACTAGGGTTTTTATGTGGTTGGATATTTGTTGATTTTACAATAGTTTTAGTCATTCTATTTTTTTTTTTTTTTTATAGTTGAACTACTAGATAGGGTTAGTACCCTTACATTGGGCTGGAGCTGAGTCACTTTTGACTGGAGCTATGAACCAGTGAGGCCACATTTTGAGGGGCCTCATCCTCATATTTGTTTGGCATTAACATCATTATTTGTCCTTGCGTCTTCCTATCTATTTTCTAACTTTGAATATGTTTGACCAATTGATTAGGCCCCTTATCACTCCATCTGTCTTATATCTCCTTGTTCTCCTTATCTCTCCACTTTTTTGTTCAATGCCAACACCATCTCCACTTTATCACTCCACTGTGTTAGGCATAGGATGGTATAGTCAAACATTTGTAGGCATACGCAACCTCCTTATTACTCTATCATCTTTCATCTCCTTGCTACCTATGTTCGTCTCCTCATTACCTACCTCCTTCTGCTTCCCCAGTTCTCCTTGTTGTGATTTTGTTGATTGGCAACCTGCCCACAAACGACCTTCATCCTACAACATCACATGGGACCTTACACCATCAACATCCTCCTTTAATTTTTTCTCTACATACCATGTTCTCTCTTCCAGCATGTGGGCTAGGGTAACCATGGGAAATGTGCCTCCAAATGGGTTTTCTACAAAGTATGTGATTCAAACATATCACCTCCCTATTCTAGGGCTCATGACATTACTGTCATGCTACGGGGTTACCCAACTTAGTCATTCCATTTTCACTATATATAGGTTGCAATATTATCTTCAACTTGAGATCATAGTCTAGATACTCAAATATATTTGATGTAGGAGCTTTCAAGCTCAGGCAATCCTACATCACAATAAAAAATATTTTATTTCCATGTTATGTTTTTTTCGTTTTTGGTATAGGTTGAAGCTTCAAAAGGATATTTTGGTTTTTTGAATGATAAAACATTTTTTTTCATCAATAGGATTTCACTTCAAATATCAGAGGCAAACAGGGTGTTTTATGTGATTTTGAAATTGTTATATTGCACAATTTAAAGCTTTCAATGGTTGAAGGGATTCATTGGCATATTATAAATTCAAAATGAATTATTTTTCTCGATTTAGATTCTTATGGAAGTTTTTCATAAGGAAAATGACCTTTGTCATTCCATTCATGTTGTATTATTTCATTTTAGGTACCTAAAAAGAAGGGAAATGCTAGTTATTTTTGAGAATATAATTAAAAAATCTTCATTTTATAAATGATGATGACTTTATTTATAGGGTTTTTAATTATTCAAATTTATTTACAATATAAATCCATTTGGTATATTTTAGCAATCTTGGGTTCTCTATTTGTAAGCATTTGATGATAAATTTAAACATATACATAGGAATTTCAAAAGATAATTGGAGGGAAATGAAAGCGCACATTTGAGTTTGTCTTTTTGATGCATCACAATGGTTCTAATATTTATTATTTCTCAAAATTAAATGTTGTTAATAAGTAACAGTCAATAGAAACAAGGTTTGGGAGAGAAATTCCAATTTACTCCAAAGTATTACATAAAGAAGAGTGTAGGAGGTCAGTTTGGAAAGGCTCCAAAAGAAATGAAGAAAGGAAAAAGGAACCAACAAATGTGTTGTATCTATTCAAGGTAGCCATGCAAGAGATCTAATATGAAGAGAAAAAATAGTTTCAAAATATTATTAAAGTCAAGAAGGTGTGGAGAAATTAGTATTGTGTATGTTAGTAGCCAGGTTGTGCCTAGAAATGTTGTAATATATCTAAATTTTGTGTATTGTGTAAATCTTCCATACATGTAATTATTCTTTAAGTATTTTATTGTATAAACATACATATAAACTTAATTATAAAGATATGTTTCACATTTTATATATATATATATATATATAATTAAACAACTGGTAAGGGCTAGTACCCATTTAATTATAGACAATATACAAATTTACATATAGGTTTGCATTATTAAATGAGAGACATAACATCTTTCCCCTGGTCTTCAAAGATTGAATTAAGTAGTTCATACAATAAATTAAACCCTTCTAATACATAAAACAACATTTTGATAATCTCTATTAGAAAAATACTAGAATGTTCTATACACAAAAAATATTTTTCTCTACCCTCATAGGACTCCATACTATTCTAGCTACTCAATTATAATATACCAAACCATTTATATTAATTATATAATAACTAATTGCAAGCCCAGAATATCACCTGTTCCTTCTAACCTTCATCTTTTATTCCCATCTTGTCATCATCCATGGTCCTCTATCTTTGCACCTCCACTACTTGAATATACTCCTCTAGACCTTCCTTGCGAATTAAATTTAAATCCAATCCGAAGCTACATTTTCCTCTATATTCATCCAATTCTTTAGGAAGTTGAAGCTCCTAATTATTGCCTCTTTGTTGTCCTAGTAATCTTCCTCATCATCCATCATAATTATTGGGAGTTTTGGAACTTCTTCATTCTTCTTGTCAAAATGCTTTGGCGAAGGAATCCAAAAATTATCATAGCTTCTTATAACATCATCTAACCCACCCAATACCTATTTCCTAAACACTACTTTGGTAATATTCTTAGCCATTGAATTCCTAAGTTCTTTGTTTAAATAAATGACCAAAAACATTGACGAAATAACTGTATTTACACGATATCTATGATTTACCATTATAAAATCCTCCCCTAACAAAGATTTCAATGCATATAGAACTAATGGGTGTTTATACCTCAAGATAGTGCTCAATTTCTTATCATCTATTTCTCCTAAAAAGGTCATCTTCCTTATGGTTTCCAACAAAGGTATTGGAGTCTCCATTTCAGTGTATTCCTCAAATATTTACCAAATGTCAAAAAAGGGCAGGTTAAGACTTAAGAATTTTTTTGGATGTTTCCAATACTCTGTTATATTTAATAAAGCTTTAAATCCATCTTAAATTATTTCTTGACTTGGGTTGTATTTATTTCCTTCCATATCATCAATTAATGATATTGCTATCACATCTTCAATCATGATTGTTTGATCTCTCAAACTTCAAGGATTGTCTCTTGACAGGTCATGTTCTCTAGGTTGGCACTTTTCATATAACGGATTACTAGCAAACTGTCCTCTTCCAAGAAAATTTATTTTGAGCTAATTAAATCCCTCCTCTCACCAATATCCCAAACCACTATCTTCTTAGATATGTGTTCGGCCTTCTAACAAACTCATTTATTAATCATTAAAGGTTGTTCTTACAATTTCTTCTAAACATAAACTCCAGCCTTCTGTTAGCAGTTGTAATAATGAATAATAATCCTTGATCGCTTTGGATATTCCATCCCATCATTTCTAACAAGATCTCGTTGTCTTATTTGAGATTTCTTTCCAGATTTGCATTAATTCAAAAAACTTATTCAAATTTAAAAAATGGTCACCTTTTTAAAACATCAATTAGACAATTTTAAATCTTCTCAACTCAACAACCCTTATCTTGGCATTAAAATTTTCAACCTCTATTATTTAGTAATTTCTAATTGCATTTTTGGCCAGCCTGTCTACCTCAACATTCACCTCTCTATAGATATGCCTAATTCTAAAATCTAGTTTCATAATTAATTTTTGGATTGGATTTAACCATCTCACCATAAACCAATTAGGTGACCTATTTTTTGGAATAACATTAATTACAATTTGAGAATCACCTTCTAGGTGAATCTTCTTTGCTCCTAATTTGAAACCAAGTTGTAGCCCAAGCAATGCAGCTGTAATTTTTGACATATTAATTGTAGTTTCTCCTAAAGATTCTAATTCTTCTTGAATTGTTACTCCTTATTCATCCCTAGCAATATATCTGATACCTCCTTCACTTGGATTTCATTTATCTGCTCCGTCAAAGTTAATTTTTACTCATCCCACTCGAGGGGGAGTCCATTTGACTTTGTATCTGGTTATTATTGAATCCTTATTTTGACTTTCACCTTGAATTTTTGGGATAATCAAACCTTTAAATTTTCTAGTCATTTCCTCATCCCTTAGAGTGAAGGAATTTTCCTTTAAAACTTGATTACTTGCTAATGTATTGACCAAATCCACTATTTGTTCTTCAATTTTTTGTGTAAGAATTTTCTCTTACATTTCCTTATCCTTAAAGATTCTACAATTTCTTTCCTTCCAAACTTGCCAAACCACTGTTGAGGGAATTAATTTTCAAAGGCTAACAAACATACCTTTCTTTCTCAAGCCATCCCATATTTTGAACCAATCCAATAAGTGTTGCAGTTTGCAGCATTGAAATTCTTTTTCTAAAAAGTTCTCCCAACATTTCCTTGTATAGGAGCATTCTAAAAAGATATGGTCCATAGTTTCATTTTTTATTTTACATAAGATAGGTCTACTTTCTCCTTGGATCCCATTTTTTTCCAATCGATCCTAGGTAAGCACCTTTCCTTGAATGGCCACAGAAGCAAAATCCCTTGCTTTTGCAAGACAATGTTTCTTCCATAATATTTTATATGGCCATTCTTCTTTAGCTTTTGCTGCTTCTTTAATTTAATATCCAAATTTAAGTTTGTAAGAACTTGTTTTAGATCCACACCATCAAATCCTATCCATTTTGTTAGAAGGAACCATACACCTCTCTTTTAGGAGATCCTTGAATAATTCTTTATGTTGTCTTGGAGCCTCTATTTCATCTAGTGATTTTCATTGCCAAATGCTAACTCCATATTTATTTCAATTAATTTGTTGACCTAAAGCAACACAATATCTATTGACTTAGAGGCCTTTTATCATTGTAGCTTCTCTTCTACTTTATTTTCCAAAGAGAATTATATCATCTATAAATTGTTGATGCATTACTGGATCCATCTCTACAACTACTTTTATTCCATTCTATACTCCCTCACCTCTAATCTTACTAATAAGTCTTCCTAAAGTTTTTGTCATTATGATAAAAATAAAGGGGGAGAGTGGGTAACCTTTCCTAATTCCCATTTGCATGGTAAAGAAACCATGGGCATCTCCATTCATGATAATTTTGGGGAAATGATGCAACTATTGATCCACTTTGTCCAATCTTTATTAAACCAAAATTTCATCAAAACTTCTTTTAAAAAATCTTTGTCCAGTGAGTCATATGCCTTCAAGATATCTAATTGGACAATTGTACCTACATGTCTCATCTTCCTAGCTGAACGTACTACTTTATGGGAAATTATAATACCTTCAACAATTGATATTTCGAATGAAAAGACACTTTTTCTTCTGAAATGATGGAATTTAAAACTAATTTTAATGTATTTGCAATGATTTTAGAGATGATTTTATATGTTGTATTACATAGATCAATTAGCCTAAAGTCGGTCATTTTGTGGACCTCCTTTTTCGAAATCAAAAATAACAATATATGATTAATTTCCCCAAGGATAGTTTTCTTTTTTTCGTTGCAATAGTTTTGTAAATGTGAGAGATGATATGTAAAGGCTTCAAGATTAGGTAGTTTGATAAGTCCCCTAAATTTGATGAGAAATTCACTAAATGAACACAAATGAATTTATTTTACACATGCACATGATAAGAAATAAAATAAACTATTATGCATAACCAAATTAAGATTAATTAATTATAATGGCTATTACATGCTCTTGTTCTAACATCCATAGAAATTCAAATTCTATTTTCTCACTTAGTAATGATAATGACTCTGCATTCCTATATGTGATTTGGTGGTAATTGATGCTAGTGTTATTGATTAGCATAGTGCTAGTAGGGTGATTCTTAGCGGTCTAGTTTTTCACTCTATTGGGGCCGCCACTTTCCATGCTCCCTCTCATCCTTTACATATTTAGTTGTTAAGTTAAATCCCACTTGCCTCATCTTAGGACGAAACCTTCTCTAATTCTATACCTTTCCCTTGTACCCCAATATTTTCTTGGGTTATTTTGGGTAAGGAGGTGTTAGATAAAGAGGTTTTATTCTCTAGAAAAGTCATGATCTATAGTTTTATTTCCTATGGCCTTCAATGTTTGACCCAAACTGCTAGATTTCATAATATTGGTTTTCTTTAGTTGCAAGTAAGTTTTAGATCTAGCCCTATGCTAGAGGATTCTTTTTTGTTGGCTTTGATTATTATGCTAATAGGAATGCTATTATAGATATTAGAGAGTGGATGTGAGATTCACATCCTCTATTTCTTCACCCTTGGTCTCCCTCTTTCAACCCTTTTAAGAAATTGATTGATATTTCCCTACTTGGGTTAGATTTCCTTAGCTCCCTTTGCAGTTATAGCTTAAATATACATGTGAGGTGATTGAGAAGGCCTTCAGAATTTTTTTGTAGGTGGATGGTGATACTACTAATTCCTTCCATACATCATTTGCCTATATTTTAGTAGAGATAGATCTGTTAAAGGATCTTAAAGGTGAAAATATTTTATAGGTAGAAGACCTTCCTAGGAATCACCTAGTTGATTATGAGGGCACTTAACATTGATGTAGATATTATTTTTTATGAGACATCTTTCCTTAGATTGTTATTATAATTCTTGCAATTCATACTCCTCTTGATGAACTAATTCTCTTCCTCAACAATTTTTGCTAATGAATATAGTGATTAAGAGGATTCTAAATCATCTTATCCTATTTTGTGTTATTTGATTCTAAGTGTTGCCCTTCTGTTCAAGATATTTGTAAGACTCGTGTTTATTTTGTTGTTTCCCATATAGTAAAGCTGATTATTACTATGTTTTTATTCTACCTCATAATATTCCTTGAGTCTAACCTTCTTCAATTAGTGGTAGACCCGCAGTTGGGACTTTTGGAGGGGGTTCTTCTTCCCCTTCTCCTGGGTTATTGAGTTTAGATAATATCTCTAATTGGACAGTTGTTTATAGGAAGAAAAAGATATGTAAATCTTATAAATCTTAAGATTGTTTCCATGTTGTTCAATTTTATTTTCAGTTACTTTTTAGGTAACATTATTATTTTCATTTTAACAAGGTTTGGGTCTTATAAAAAAACCTTCTTACCTTAATAAAAAAATCACTTAAGTTAGAAGAGATAAAGGAGATCAATTCAATAGCTACAACTATTATTTTGAATTTATGTGGATCCAAGCTTACACATGTGAAGTTGAACTCATGACTAAAGAATTAGCTTAGAATTATATAGACAAATTGGATCATGCAATCATAGTAATATTTTGTGATCAATGATGGATGAACATGCATATTTGGACAAATAGATCATATCCATGAACCATGTACACATACAATAAAGATTTTTTTTATGATCAAATGATCAAGTATATGTACAAGAATTAGATCAAATAAGGTAAATTTGGTCCTCTTTCCATAAGAGGATGTTGTCAATCGTCATGTATAGGTAATAAAACATTCCCTAACATGTACTTTTAATATTACAAAAATAAAGAACACAATAAATTATTAAAGAAAATAAAAAAACCTAATAAATTAAAAGGAATAGATAATAAATATAATAAGAAGTATAAATTAAATTTTACAAATTAATAGGTGTTTTTACAAGAATTAAAATAATTCACCTAGTGTAACTCACATCAGATAATAGAATGTTGTAAAATAAATACATTTTGATTCTAAATTTTTTTATTTTGTTTTTATATTTTGATTGGTTATGGGCCAAAGCCAATAAGATGTACATACCCTACCCCCTTGTGGGATTTGAACTTGTGATCTCTATTTCAAGAGCACAAGTTCTCCACCACTAGACCAACTCAAGTTGTACAATTCTAAAATTTTGATCAGTTAAGACAATGTTGTAAAATAATGGAATGTTCTAAAATAATTCACCTAGTGTAATTTAGCATTCATGTAATATCTGAAAGTAAAAATGAAGAAAATTTTAGCAATAATAATAAATATAGTAGTCTATCCATGAACTAATTGAAAAACTACTAAAAGAAAGTGTACATTCTTTCACCATGAAACCATCCTATACACTAGACAAGACAAAGCGTTCTTTCTAGTTCTACTCTCTTGGGAGATGAGAAAATTATAGAACCCTTCTTTATGGCCTTGATATTCCTTTTATAATCATAAGGAATGCAACAAGCTACTAGCCTTTTACAAGAATGTGTAATATGTATTGCAATGACGTAAAACCTTCAGACCAGTATTCATGGAAGCTTTAGTTTAGAGACACAAAAAACTTCCATGAATGTGAACTACCTTATGAGACATGGCACTATCACAGATTTTTGGTTATTGATGCAGATATTACTAGGATACAAGATTCTCATTGCATTTCTTGGTATGGGAGAATTTTGAGAGTTTTGATCAAGCAGGGATGGTTGACTCCAAAATCGCATCTCCTATGTCTTCACCTAGCTTTCTCCCTGCATTCTACCCATTATAAGGGGGACATGGTGGTTGCTAGAGAGATCAAAATTATTTGCAACTACAACCGAAGCCTGCAGTCGCACTTGAGAATTTTAATAACCCTATGGTTATCGTTGGATATTTCAATAACCCTCTGGCTACAAGGTAAGTCATCAATTTTTTTTTCTTCATGGCATCTGCAAACCTTTAGCCATATCTCCTTATGCCAGAATCCAGCTGGACTTTCTATGCACTTCATTTTAAAACCACTGCAAGCAAACAACAACACTTGCTAAAAAATTATCTATAGAAAATGTCTATCTCCTACATTCTAAAATACAACATGTGAATGATATAACTAGTATCTTCTACATTCTGAAATGCAGCATGCAATTAATGACCATATTTCTCGATTTGTAAAGTGACGACAATTGAGTGTCAAGTCTATACTTTGGATTATTTCACATACTATATTAGTCTATGTGAGATGTACTTTTCTATCATTCTACAAGAAATCTTTCATTCCAATAGTCTTGACACCTATACATGACTCACAAACCTTAACACAGATCAATACTGGTAGCTTCTCATTGAATATTAAATATGTGTTATCCTCTGTATTTTTCTTCCTCTGACACATGCATTTTTTTGAGTTTTCTATGCAAAAGGATAGCAGAGAATCATCTATCAAAATTTCACACATGCCAAAAAGTGGCTTTCTAAAAGATTTCATACAGATATGGAGAACCCTTACAACACTTACAACTAAGATGTGATGTGTTTGCTATATTAATTTTTTACTCCAATTAGTAATGGAGGATTAGCCTTAATTATTCTACAAGTTTTATTTGATTGAAAAACATTTGGCAATGTAATTATTATTTTCCCCCAAAAATAATGAATGATTCGCCTTAATTTTTTCACATTTTTCATGCAATATGAAAAAAACCGCCAATGTAATTATTAGTTGCCCCAAAAAATAATGAAATAGTTGGCTTAATTTTTTTTTAAATTTCATGCAAAAGAAAAAGACTCACTAGTAAAATTAATATTTTTTCCCAAAAAGAATGAAAATTTTGCCTTAATTTTTGTACAATTCTTACACAACTGAGAAAACTTCGCCAACAGAATTTAATATTTTTACCCTGTGAAAAAAAAATCACCAAAATTTTTAATTTTTCCCCCAAAATATTGAAAGATTCGTCAAGATTTTAAACCTTTACCTAGGGGGGTTTCTTTATTTTTATACATGCACGTGATAACAAAAAAAACAAACTATTATGCATATCCAAATTAGATTAATTAATTACAATGGTTATTGCATGCTCTTGTTCTAACATCCATAAAAATTCAAATTCTCTTTTCTCACTTAGTAATGATAATGACTTTGCATTCCCTATATTTGATTCAGTGGTAGACCTTTATTTTCCTACTAATGGATTTAAGATTGATGCTAGTGTAATTGATTAGCATAGTGCTAGTAGGATGATTCTTTGTGGTCTAGTTGTTTACTCTATTGGTTCCATTGCTTTCCATGCTCCCTCTCATCCTTCATATGTTTAGTTGTTGAGGAAAATCCTGGTTGCCTCATCTTAGGATGAAACCTTCTATAATCTTATACCTTTCCCTTGTGGCCCGGTCTCTTCTTGGGTGACTTTGGGCCAGGAGGTGTTAGATAAAGAGGCTTTCATCTCTAGAAAAGTCTTGATCTATAGTTTTCTTTCCCTACTTGGGTTAATTTCCTTATCTCTCCCTTATACATGTGAGGTGATTGAGAATGCCTTTACTACCAATTCCTTCCACACATCCTTTGCCTATATTTTAGTAGAGATAGATATGTTAAAGGATCTTAAAGGTGAAATTATTTTGTAGCTAGAAGACCATCCTAGGATTCACTTAGTTGATTATGAAGACATTCAATATTGGTGTAGATACTATTTTTATTAGACATCTTGCCTCAGATTGTTCTTATGATTCTTACAAGTCATACTCCTCTTGATGGACTAATTCTCTTCCTCAACAGTTTTTGCTAATGAATATAGTGATTAAGAGGATTCTAAATCATCTTCTCCTATTTTGGTGTTATTTGATTCTAAGTGTTGCCCTTATGTTCAAGATATTTGTAAGACTCTTGTTTATTTTGTTGTTTCCCAGAGAGTAAAGTTGCTAATTATTGTGTTTTTATTCTAGCTCATATTATTTCTTGATTCCAACCTTCTTCAATTAGGGGTGGGCCCGTAGTTGGGACTTTTGGAGGGGTTTCTTCTTCTCCTTCTCCTAGATCAATGTGTTTGGATAATATCTCTAATTGGACAGTGGTTTATAGGAAGAAAAAAATATGTAAATCTTATAAATCTTAAGATTGTTTCCATGTTGTTCAATTTTATTTTTAGTTACTTTTTAGGTAACATTGTTATTTTCATTTTAAGAGGGGTTGGATCATATAGAAAACCTACTTACCTTAATAATAATAAAAAATAACTTTGGATCCAAGCTTATACATATGAAGATGAACTCGTGACTAAAGAATTAACTTAGATTTATATATACAAATTGGATCATGCAACCATAGTAATATTTTGTGATCAATGATAGATTAAATACATATTTGGACAAATACGTCATATCCATGAACCATGTGCACATACAATAAAGAATATTTTTTATGATCAAATGATAAGTATATGTACAAGAATTAGATCAAATAAGGTAAATTTGGTCGTCTTTCCATAAGAGGATGTTGTTAATCATCATGTACATGTAATTAAACATTCCCTAACATGTACTTTTGATATTACAAAAATAAAGAACACAATAAATTATTAAAGAAAATTTAAAAAAAACTATAAAATTAAAAGGAATAGATAATAAATATAATAAGCAATATAAATTAAATTTTACAAATTAATAGGTTTTTTTACAAGAATTAAAATAATTCACCTAGTGTAACTCACATCAGATAATAGAATGTTGTAAAATAAATAATTTTTTATTCTAAAATTTTGATCAGAGTAATTCAATATTATTACAATATGATAATTATTAAAGCGAAGATGAATTGTACATATTTTATTTTCTCTTTCAAATTTTATTTTCTCTCTTTAAAATATGGAAGCTCACATCCAATAGTCATTCCAGTTCCCTAACTTATTTGTACTTTCAATAGTTCTATGTGTAAACTAGATTTATAAAGAACATCAAATTAAGAAATAAGATGTAATTAAAAGTACTTCTTGTCATGCCTATGAAGTGTGTACCTATTATACCTACAGCTGCAACACAAAACACTCAACAAATCATTACAAGCAATGGTTAGAAAATTAATCAACAAAAGATAAAACCATAGCTTATTGATCTATTGCCTCATAGTAAATGCGAGTATGAATTTTGCTCTCAGATTTGGTTATGCAAATTCCAGTGACTTGACTACACTTAGATGGAGGATTTGAATGATGAAGATGCATAAGCTAGCAATGATAGCATGATTAAGCTACATGATTTCATGATTATTCTAGAAAATAAGCTAAAATGAAGATGCAATTAAGCTATAATTTAACATGATAACAATGCTAAGATGATAAACTAGAAGCTAGATGCCTATAGTAACAATGCTTGAATGCAAATGAGATGGGATGATGGGATGCAAAAATGATATAAATTGGGATCCTTTGTGCTCCAAAATGGGGTCTATTGATAGGATTTCCCAAGGCTAGGGGTGAGGTGGCAGGAATCAACGGTTAAGGTTAAGTCTAAAGATATCAATGGTGAAACTGGAGGAGGTTGGAAAAGGGGTTGGATTAAAGGGAACATCTGTCATCTCTATGGTGACAAGTGTCAAGAGGCTTATAGAAGGGGTTGGATGAAAGGGAACACTTAGTGACAAGTGTCACAAAGCTTCTAGAAGAGGTTGAATGAAAGGGAACATGTGGGTAGGTAGAATGGGTTAAGTTTAGGAATGTTTAGGTTAGGTAGTTAGAAGTTAGGAGAATTTGAATTTAAAAATTCAAATAATAGGAAAAGGCTAATTAATTTCAACAACTCATGAATTTGATTTGCTTTAATTAATTAGGGGATTTAGAAGAAATGGATTTTGAGGGAGATGAATTAATTAATTTGAATTAATTAATCAAAGGGGATTATTGAAATGAACCTATTAAATAAATCCTTAGATTTATTAATAAGTAGATGAAAGGGGAAATTTAATCAAATTGCTTGATGAATTCAATTAAATTGGGAAGGGAGATTAACTAAATAATTTCTTATTCAATTAATTATCTTCAGATTATTTTTAGGTGTATACATTTTGCCCCTCTTTAAAGCGAGGTGTGATGACACGTTGATTCAAAGAATAATCTCATTTTGATGTTAATATTGATTTGATAGGATGCCCTAGACCTTGATTGATAAATTTGCAGTATGATGATGCCCCCTTGAGAGATTAATTGAGATTTGCAAGATTGATGTCCCGATTAGAATTTATTTGATTTCTGCAATTGTGTTTGATGAAAATGTGAGTTCTTTGATCATCATGATTGATAGGGTTTGATATATCTTGATTGACAAGATAAGATTGATTCAATTTGATAAGATCTAGATTTAGTCTAGTTTCAGGAATGACACCTCCTATATAAGACAAAGATGATCAAAGCATCTGGTTTCGGGAAGGATTCATATTGTATAAGACATGATCAGAATGTCTAGTTTCAGGAAGGATACATCCTGTATAAGACATGAATCAGATCGTGTGGTTTCAAGAAGGATACATCCTGTATAAGACATGATAGAGTTGATTGGGTTTGATTGATTTCATAATGTTGATTAGATAAAGAACTGATTATTTGTCGATATCAAGTTGCAGAAAGATTCGGATATGCCGATGTTGATTCTTTTGAGAGTGATAGCATAAGATTTTTGCTGGGTCGACAATATCTGAAGAGATATGAGTCATTTGTTTGATTGCGTATACACTTGTGATGATACTTTGGTGATTCCCGTGATAGACTTAACCTTGGATAAAAGAAGCCTATGGGATCCCATGCAAGAATGAAATGCGAGCTAAATGCAAATGCAATGACCAGACCAGTCACTAAATTATTTTGCATTTTTGTCATCACTAAGATTTTGAAATGTGGGAAGTGAGTGCAAATATCAATGGCATAATTAAACCATGATGACCTGAGCACTGCTTTCCTGGATTTTGATATGGCAAGTTAACACAAGCATTGAGGTATAATTAAACCAAGATGACTTGAGTGTTGTTTGCGTAAAACAGGCAATATTAATCATCTTTATATGCAAGTCAGAAATGTCTTCAATGATACTCTATTGATCATGTCCTGAGACAAACTTGCACATATTAATGATTAATTTTTAGACAATAGACAATAAAAATATCATGTTCCTTCCTTGTTCCTCTAGTCAAAGACATCCTGGAGTCACTCAGAAATCATGATAGTGAAATGCAATATAGAAAAGTTGAACAATCATGTTTCAATCATTATCCAAAAGATATTATCCATTGAAAAGTGTGTGATGTGCTTAGATTGACTTCATGATAGTTTGATGGTTGATAATTTGATCTCATGTTCAATGTTGGATGTGTTTCAATGTTTTTGCTTGATAAGTGTTGTCTAATTATTGTTTTACATGTTTGATTAAGCTAAAAAATGATCGAGAGTTTTGCTCCCAGCTAGGTGTAGGATTTTGCCCCAAGCCTAGAAACAAAGTCATTATGATATATCTAGTGATCCAAACCATGGCAAGAAGCCACCTAGGACGTCTGCGTATCTACAAAGGCTTGATGATGGTCAACACTGATGGAAAATGAATGAATACAATCGAGAAGATACATGAACTAATAGATGGAAGAGCCAGCAGACATATAACGCCTATTTGCCAGGTTTTCACCATCTATTTTTATTGCACTTTTTCTCATATTTGATTTTTTCTTGGCTTTTCTGCATTTTCACTATTTTTTTTTTGGTGTTTTTATGATTTTTCAGACATAGAATTTCATCAGGTGCATGCTATTGATAGGTTCCTCGAGTTGATCTTCGTCCTATCTTGATAACTGATATAATCCTGATCCAAATACTGTTGTGATCACAAATGGACCTAACTATTTTGGTTCAAACTTTCCTTTCTTTTCTCGATCTGCCTGATTGCGTGGATTTTCTTTTAGTACTAGTTCCCCAACTTGAAAGATTTGTGGTTTGACCCTGTGATTATAGCTCCGACACATTCTTTGTTTATATACCTTTAAATAATCAAAGGCATTTTGTCTTCATTCCTGGATCATCTCTAACTCTTGTAGTCTAGATATTCTTTGCTCTTCATCTGGAATAAGGTCTTTTAAGGATACTCATAGAGAGGGTATTTCTACTTCGATTGGTAATATGGCTTCTGATCCATAGACAAGGGAGAAAGGTGTGGCACCTGTTGGTGTGTGGATACTGGTACGGTAGGCCCATAGAGCAAGATTCAGTTGAATATGCCAATGTCTTCTAGCATCATTCACTGTCTTTTTGAGGATTTTCAGAATAGTTTTGTTAGATGCTTCTACCTACCCATTTCCTTATGGATAATAAGGTGTGGAGAATCTGTGTTGGATTTTGAACTTCTCACATAGCTCTTGTACATCTTGATTCTTGAATGGTCTCCCATTATCAGTGATAATGGTAATTGGTATTCCATAGCGACAGATGATATAATTCAATCTAAATGCAACAATTTGTTTTACTGTGATGTTTGTGAGAGGTACTGCCTCAATCCATTTTGTAAAATATTTTGTAGCTACCAGGATGAATTTGTGACCATTAGATGAAGAAGGATTTATCTTTCCTACTAGATCAAGATCCCATTGACAAAAAGGCCAAGATGTTGCTAAAGCATGAAGTTCTTGTGCTGGTGCATGAATCAAATTCCCATGGATTTGACATTGTTTGCATATTTTAGCTATCTGAAAAGAATATCATTCCATGGTCGGCAAATAATAGCCCAAGCGTATGAGTTTTTTCGAAAGGGTAAGACCACTTGAATGAGTGCCACAAATGTCATTATGGACTTCATGTAAGGCCTTCTTAGATTCTTCTTGTTTGAGACATCTTAAAAGACTACCATCTAGACCTCGTTTAAATAGGGTATCCATGACGATAGTAAAATGGGAGGATTGGTGAATAAAGTTTCTCTTTTGGTTTTTTGATAAGTCAGGGGGTAAGGTTTTGTCTTTTAGGTATGTGTAAGTTTGGCCATAGCGGGAGGAATCATGTCCAATAAGTTGACAGATGGTTTGGGAATCAGGATAATTATAGGCGGGATAAAACAACTCTTCTACCAGGAATTCATAATGCTATTGATTTTCTTGTGTTTGAAGGAGAGAAGCAAGTGTAGCCATGGCGTCTGCTGCTTTGTTATCATTTCTTGGAATCTACTGAAAATTTATTTCTACAAAGTATTTCTTGATATCATCAAACATCTTTTTATAACGCATTAGCTTTTCGTCCTTTGTTTGATAGTCATCATTGATTTGATTAATGACAAGCTGAGAGTCTCTAAAGACTTGAAGTTGTGTTATGTTCCATTCTATAGCCATTTTGATACCTATAACCAAAGCTTCATACTCTACTATGTTATTGGTGCATGGAAAGCTTAATTTGAATGTTGTTGGGATTGTATGACCTTGTGGTGTGATGAATAGAATACCTTCTCCTGATCCATGATGTGTTCTATTATTGATGCTTTCTCCTGAACTGATATTTGGGTGTATTGTAAGATATGGATCGAACCCTGGAATGTCTGTATATGACTAGGTAAAATTGATTTGCCTCCTTTTGAAGGGTTTCAAGTATTTTTTCCTTGCTAGTTCTGATAAAGAGATTGCTGGATGTAGATCAATTCTGTCAATGGTAACTGCCTCTGCTGGTTTTATTAGTATAAATGACTTCTCTTGATAAAATTCAGGTAAGGTGTCAAATCTCCCATCTTCTGGCGCCTCAAGGAGGTTTTCACCATTAGGTGCGTCCTTTATTTTTACTTTTTCTCGGTCCAATGTTACCAATAAATGGTTTTCAACATTAGACTTGATATTCTTTTCTTGATTTTCATTTTTGCAACTAGGAGATTTAACACCCACTTGACCTGAAGATATGTTAGTGGAATCCTTGGTGAAAGTTGTTGTGGGTTTGATTTCATTTAGATATAAGGATATGGCCTAGTCATTTGGAAAGGTATCAATAGCAACATGTCCTTCATTTTCCCAATCCATAGGTTCAGGAGGGATTAAGGATAAGTGATCTTCAGGTTGAATTATGTCAAAGATATTAGGGGCCATGATAGAGATATTAGAGCTTTCAATATGTATTTCCATGTCTAGAATGATACTCTCATCAGAATGACCTCACACAAGTAGCTCCTGATCATCCTCAGTTAAGTCCATGTCAGCCGAATCTGATTCTGATTCAAGTAGCCTAGTTCCTAACGTTTGTCCTGCATACGTGTGAACTACATCAACTTCTACATCTTCTTCTTCCCTTTCAATTTCAAGTTGCTCTTCTTTGTTTGTCCATGATAGAAAATATTCTCCGGTCCCTCAGTCTCTTAGCTACATTTGTTTTTCCATGTTTGACAAAATTGATGCAAGTGATTGTTCCTTGGATTGTGTGCTTGAAGCTGCTACCTCTTTGTAATGTGGAACAATGACCTCTTGATCTGATTTCAGATTACTACAACACTGCAGTGGATTTGAATATGCTGATATCGTGATTTCTTGTCCATTGTATGGAAATTTTAAGCACTGATGACATGTTGATGTAATAGCTTGTATGTCTTGTATCCATGGTCTTCCCAAGAGTATGTTATATGGTAGGTCCAAGTCTAGAACTTGGCATGTTATGTCTTTCTACAAAGGTCCAACTTTGATGGGTAATATCACAATTCCTTTAGAGTATTGTTCTTCTTCACCAGAGGCTTTGATTTTTATCTTTTTCTGACGATCAACTATATTTTCCAAATAACCTAGAGCACAGACAAGACTCAAAGATCATATGTTCAAGCCAAGTCCCCCATCTATCAAGACACATTTAACAAGTGTTCTATGAATGAGGACTTCAATTTGCAAGGGAGTGTTATGGGGATGCTGCAATGAATTAATGCTTGGATATGAAGGAGATGGGCTTTGAATATGATCCTCTGAAATAAGTTTGATGGCAACTATGGATATCCCTTGGGGAACTTCATCTTTGGATGTATTCTTTGGTGATGATGCTATGGAAGATTATTACAAGCTTTCAGGAGGTGTACGAATAGATGCCTTTGGAGAATCAATTTGTTTATAGGGGGATGAGCCATTGCAAGACATAGGTGCATGATTTTGATCTTTCTCAGCTAGATCCTTTAGGTATCTATTTAAGAGTTGCATAAAAGAGCCACCTTTCTTCGAAGATGTGTTTGAATCCTTGTGAGGTTTTGATATAGTTGGAATTTGATTTTGGATCTGTTTGATTTCTTTGATATGTTGGTTTATCATGTTTTCTTCTTGTGTTTTTCTTTGGTATGTCATGTTGATATGATTTTCAGCTATTTAAAATGTTTCTATTTCTATTTCAGAGGTTCGATTGTCCAAAAGTAGTTTTGATAAGTGATCAATTGTCAAGGTAAATGTGATAGCGCGATATGACATGAAAAGATGGTTCAAGTGTTTGAAGGTTTGCAAGTTTTTCGATCTTCGGTTTACGAGTGCAATGATGATGATTTGATAAAAACCAAGTCCAGTAGGATCAATATATCCTATGATGTGGGACAAGATTGTCCTGACCAAACCTTTCAGTTTCATGATAAAGGATGATAGATTCTGATGAGAAACTATGTTTGAGTGACCAGTTTATCAAATAGGGTGATAATGCACTTTAAGATATTTAGATTTTGAATTTTTTGAGGGTGATCACTTGAAAATATTGAGGTGTATATGTTCTAAAGTCTGAGTTTGATAGCTGATAACTTGACCAAGCAAACCAAGAAGATAATCTAAGCACAAGTGACATATTAATAGGTGTTTATGTTTACTACAAATTGATCAGGTAGAAATGACAAATCCGAAACAAGCATGCAGGACACAGCTCTGGACTGACAAATGTAGAGTTTCGTACGATAGGATATGCAGTTTAGAATGACAAAACTCACAAGACCATACGACAAATCAGAAATTTTATGTAAAAAGAAGTATTTTGTATGACACAGAATTTTGTGTAGTACAACACATTATGTTGTGTAGTACGACACAAGATTTTATGCAAACAGGTTCATACGACAGAGAACCTAACTCATACGACAAATAACACAGTAGAGATAAAAAATGTTTGTTTGGTTGAATTTTGATAACTGAAGTTTGATATTTTTCTTATGTTTTCCAATTTTGAATGTCTGATTTATCGATTTGGGGATGAATACACAGCAAACACGTAATGTGATAAGTGACTCCAAGCAAGCTAAACCCTAAGGAAGTTGGTTGAGAATGAAAACCTTTGCTTGCAAGCTTAGGTACACACCCAATAGCTAATCAGAATATGGCCACTAAGTCTCATGCAATGGATTCTCAACACCATATTATCTAACTCCAAACACTAATGGGGACACGATATGGCAAGTGTCTTGTGAGAGTTACTATCTCTCTTGCACAATGATTATCACCCTTTCGGAGGTGAATCGGGTAGCTTCTATTTTAACCAACACTAGTAAGGGATCCGTTCGGCACGTCAGGGTATAAACTCAATCAAGAGGTCTCCCAGCCTTGAAAACCAAGGTTTGATATACCTGAAGGTACGGAGGAGAGCTATTCTCGAGCACTGTCATTGACTTGATTTTCATCAAATCACATTTATTTTATAGTGGGTTGGATTACTTGGTGTTTAGCCATTCCCACTTAGGTCGTCCCCCTTACACCAACCGCAATGTCTTTAAGCATTTTTAAGCTCCTCGGGAGGACAGGTCTACTAAAGATATGCACTAATAAAAGTAAAAGACGAGTCTATCTTTATGATCACCTGAGAAAGGTGAGAGCATACTCACCTATCATCACAATCACATAAGACATGTTTGTTCATTTTTAGCCCAAAAGACAAGTGTGCCTAAATTTTTTAATGAATACACCAAGTTTGGTTGAATTCATAGGCAACCTGCAAAATAAACTTGTTAGTAGTCATTTATGTTTTGAATTATGTCTTTGACAAGTGTCTTGAAAAACTCGTTAGGCTACCAAAACTTTCATAAACCAGTCAGGGTTAGTGTTAGAAAATTTCAGATTAGAATCAGAAAACCCTAACTTGCAGTTTATCAAAAATCATAGATGCAGAGACTCGTACGACCTGATTTATCAAATGAAATGACAAATATTTAGATTTCAGACAGTAGTCAAGATGAGCCCGTATGAGATAGGATCAGGCTAGTACAAGTAAAGAATTTGCAAGAAATAGACTCGTACGACATAGATTTTGATTTAGTACAACATGAATAATGATATCGTACAAGATAGAATTCACTTGATATGAGTCAGGATGATTTGTCATCCTAGGCTAAAAGGGAGTTTGTATGAGCAGGAAAATCAATTCATATGACTTTCTGAACCAAAGCCGGACAGAGATGAAGTTTGCAGAAGATTAAGAGGCCAAAAGTGATGATTTCGGCCCCATGGTGGGTGCCAAAATGTTGTGCCTGTGAAGTGTGTACCTATTATACCTGTAGCTGCAACAAAAAACAGTCAATAAATCATTACAAGCAATGGTTAGAAAATTAATCAACAAAAGATAAAACCATAGCTAATCGATCTATTGCCTCCTAGTAAATGCAAGTATGAATTTTGCTCTCAGATCTGGTTATGCAAATTCCAGTGACCTGACTACACTTAGATGGAGGATTTGAATGATGAAGATGAATAAGCTAGCAATGATAGCATGATTAAGCTACATGATTTCATGACTATTCTAGAAAATAAGTTAAAATGAAGATGCAACTAAGCTAGAATTTAACATGATAACAATGCTAAGATGATAAACTAGAAGCTAGATGCCTATAGTAACAATGCTTGAATGCAAATGAGATGGGATGATGGGATGCAAAAATGATATGAATTGGGATCCTTTGTGCTCCAAAATGGGGTCTATTTATAGGATTTTCCAAGGCTAGGGGTGAGGTGGCAGGAATCAACGGTCAAGATTAAGTTTGAAGATATCAGTGGTGAAATTGGAGGAGGTTGGCAAAGTGGTTGGATTAAAGGGAACATTTGTCATCTCTATGGTGACAAGTGTCAAGAGGCTTCTAGAAGGGGTTGGATGAAAGGGAACACTTAGTGACAAGTGTCACAAAGCTTCTAGAAGAGGTTGAATGAAAGGGAACATGTGGGTAGGTAGAATGGGTTAATTTTAGGAATGGTTAGGTTATGTGGTTAGAAGTTAGGAGAATTTAAATTTAAAAATTCAAATAATAGGAAAAGGCTAATTAATTTCAACAACTCATGAATTTGATTTGCTTTAATTAATTAGGGGATTTAGAAGAAATGGATTTTGATGGAGATGAATTAATTAATTTGAATTAATTAATCAAAGGGAATTATTGAAATGAACCTATTAAATAAATCCTTAGATTTATTAATAAGTAGATGAAAGGGGAAATTTAATCAAATTGCTTGATGAATTCAATTAAATTGGGAAGGGAGATTAACTAAATAATTGCTTATTGAATTAATTATCTTCAGACCATTTTTAGGTGTATATACTTCTTTATAAAGCAGAGAATGAAGAGAAAGAAAAAATCAATAATAGGATGAGCAATCATAAAATGATAAAACAAGCCTTACAGGAATTGTTTTTTTAAAACCAGATCACTAAATTTTTCTTAAGATGGAAGCTTATCTTTAATGTCTTATCTAGCTCTTTGAATTTGGTTATCAAGTTTACCTACTTCAGATGTTTCGCTCTCATTATCAGTATTGCAAGCATATTCATTTGTAATAGGGTTATTTAGAATAAAGAGACACTTATCTAGTAGTTAAGCAAGTTCTAATTGTTGTGATAATAGTTGTTGATTTAAAACTCATACGATTATCCTTCTTTCTAAAGATTCTCTCAAATAAATCATCTCCATTTGTTGAATTACTCATTTCACTTGGATTAGAACAAGAATCTCAGGAGAAGTTCTCTAGGATGCAAGGCCCTCAAGCAAGTTCATATTTCAAACAAGCTCTTAGGGACTGAAATTAAATAGAATCGTGTGTGCATAGTCAAAGGTTTTTCGACATGTGGCCAAGGCCTACAATACCTCGGCCATATGCACCACCAATGAGCAAAATAAAAGATCTCCATGGAAAACCAGGAATATATGCAGCACGGAGATCAAAATGAGTTAATAAGGATAATTCATGAGTAGACATGAGCTTTTAGATCCAATCTCAACAGGAGTCTTAAAGTATAATTCATGAGTAGACATGAGCTTTTTTAATAAGATACATAGTTTTCATAGTTTCTTAAACACATACAATATATACAAATTTGATGCTCTCCTAATTGTGTTTAGCTCTAGAAAATCCATACCATTGGAGGCTACTCCAAATGATAATGCAATACCAAAAACCAAGAGTTATCCCCAACCAACTACCAAGCACGAAGACGTGGTTGCAAGTCATTGGAGGAAACTCTAAAGATATTTCATAATGCCATTGGTATAAATTTCAAGTAAGTTATATTTTCTCTTTAGTTTGCATTTACCTTTTACATCTCCAATAAAATCTTCTACAACAGGAAGAATCTTAATTGGACAATGTTTCTTTAATCTTTAAATTGTTTTATGTGAATACAGATTATGCTTAGAAATATTCTTAGTGTTTAGAAGTAGTTTAGTTACAATAAAGATCAACATTTTGTATTTATCAAAGCATAATGTTAAGTATTTTATTTATATATCTATTACATTTGTTCATATTCAACAATTAATCTTGTAATTCTCAAACATTTTATTTATATATCTATTAGGTTGGTTCATACTTATGTTTAACTTTGTAGGATTCCAATCATTGGAGACAAAGAATTGGATTTGCATCTTCTATACAAAGAAGTGACATCCCGAAGAAGTTTTAGAACAGTAAGAAGCTTCTAACTTTAACATTTATCAAGCTATATATTGATAAATAATTTATATAAAACCTATTCATTTATGATAAAAAGAAAAAATTTTAAAATTAGATTTTTTCACATTATTTTTCTTGACCAATTTATTATATTTCACCTTCTTATACTCTTTTAACTTTTCTATCAACTTAATTTTCATCAAAAACATATAATACTATAATATTTTAACCAACTTCACATTGGAGCATGTGAATTGATAAATTGTATAATTACCTTGGTGATGTTAACTAATTAAATATTTTAATGATAACCTCTAGTCTTATATGATGTTTACAAATGACGGCTTAGACTTCCTTTGGATTGTTGGCTGAAAATCAAAAGATGAAAATAAATGTCATCGGCATTCAATTTCCCGTCAGCGCCAACCAATGTACTGCGGAAACTTTTATTTTTGTTCTGTCCCTGTCCCGATTTCAGTATAAGAAGAACTATGGGAAGACAAGTGTATGCCGGTTTGAATTGCATTGCAAACTGAATAAAATAGCAACCTACTTTTTCAGTTGATTGCATTTTAAAAAAATTTAAATGATTTGGTTTGATCAGGAAGGAGCTTAACCCTAATACATTGCAATGAAGCATGGAGTCATTTTGATTTACGGTTTTTGAGTTTAATGAAATTAAAAATTAATAAAATAGAGGAAGGAAGCTTATATATGTATGCATTGTATTTTAGCAAGGAGTTATGTTGATGTTTTTTTTGTAAAAGTTAGATAGATTTTAATGTAAATTATTTACTGTAAAATAAAACAAAATAATGAAATAATATATAAAATATAAGAGAACAAATTATGAGTAGATTTTATATGGTAAAATGATGAATGAGTTTTATTTTGTGAGATGTGGTTGATGGTGGTGTCACTAATTTTCAGATCTCTTTTTTCAATTGAATTTATTTTGTGAAATAGATTACACTTTTAATCAACAAACTTTCATCAATATGTAAATGTAATAGATAATCTTGTAGTCGTTGAAAAATTTCGTGTAAGGACAAATAATCTACAATTTTAAATCATATTTATGTTATTTTATAATATATTTTTAGTTATATATTTATAATAAATTATTTTTAGTTATATATTTATAATAAATTATTTTTAGTTATATATTTATAATAAATTATTTTTAATTATATATTTATAATAAATTATTTTTAGTTATATATTTATAATAAATTTCACTTTTAGTAAGATTCCTTGTAATCATTTAATTAAGTCTACTTATATTTTTGCTTCATGCCTTCAAATTATTCTAAGTATTATTGGGTGAACCCACAATAGTGAGTTACACTATTTTTCTCTTTTTATTATTATTATTTTAAAGGGTTTGATGGAACGTCACTTTGGATGGAACCCTTCTTTTAGGGTTTTTTTTTTCAAAAAAAGTTTTAACTTTCAAACAATACCACCAAAATTTTTGAAAAAATCTTCAGGTTAGTTTCTTATGAAATTAACTCTTTGCTCTGGTGAATCATTATTTTTTCAAATTTTTTTGAGATGCTTCAATAATTTTTTTTGTTTTTTCAACCAACCTCTTAAATAAAAGCAGCATTTTAGATATAAAGTGGTTTTTTTCTCAATTATAGTTAAATATCCAATATTAGAAGGTTTTTTCAATCATGTATTTTCAAGTATGTTGTATAAACTTTAATTGTGGATCCGATCATAAATTTTCACTTGAATATTTTATTTACACATATATTCATTTATATGTGTTTGTGGACTTTTTATTTACATGTATGGATCTCTTTTTATTTACATGTATCTGTGTGTGGATTCATTCTTATTTACATGTACATGGATTCATTTTTATTTACAAACTAATGAAGTTTAAAAGACATTCAAAATAGTTGCCTTCATTTTTAGACAGTCAAAGCTGAAATATTACAAAGATTGTAGAAATTGTGCTATTTTGATTGATCAAATTTGTTTTAACATTACCAACTAAAGAAGAATAAGAATATTATTAAAATAAGTCTCACAATTTTTGTACTAACTATTGCACTAATTAAAAAACACTTTGAACTTTAGTGAATTTGTAAAATATATATTATACTAATAAAATTTAGTATAACACTATTTTGTGACAAATAATTTTATTTACCTATACAACTCAGCTTATCTCTATTAGCTACTAGATTCCAAGCACTTAATGATATTGTCACCTTTATATATATTATGGTCAATCTTATAAAATCTAACTACCTAATCTTACTCCTTATATTATGTATGGTAGAATTTATGTTTTCATTTTCTATATTTCAAAAATTAGAGTTCTTCAAATGATAAATGGACGATGATGTAATGATTACTAGACATATTAGTAATATTCTCAATGAAATTAAATTGTCGCTCTCAATAATGTCTTTTAGAAGGAAGCAAATAATAACTTAATGTATGAATCATTATATATATATATATATATATATATATATATATATATATATATATATAAAATTTTGTTGTCATTACCATATCACCAATGGGAAAAATTATAGTGATCTTGAAATTATATATATGTTTGTCCACTTTACTTTTCTAGCTCCTTTCTTAAATTCTATTTAAATGTTACTACATGTACAGTCTATCCTCGACACTTCTATAACAAGATAACACCTCTAGAAAGTTTAAGAATGCATAATTAAATAATTTACATTTCATAATCAATGTAGTGTGAACAAATCATAGAGCTCTTTTTTAAGAAAAGGGAAGAGTAACTTTAACTTTTGTACATAGTATGTACTAACAAATCTAAATTATCTAGAACAATAGTTATATATATGCATTTAAAAATGAAGTCTGTGTACATATTTAACTCTAACATTGTGAAGAACATTTAAAAGAACTTGCACACATCTATGATTTTTTTCTTATATATGGCATATGTATTTGTGAGTTTAGGTGAATAGAAATTGAATCTGAATATTTTGTGCAATGGGGAATAAGAGGAATAGATCAAGGTTGTATGATCGAAAAAGGGATGATAAGATGAAAGGTCATACAAAACACACTCAACAACAATCTATTGATGCTCAAGATCAACCTGTTGATGTTCAAGAAACATCAACTCAGTTATAAAATCAAATTGGTACAAAGTCAAGTTTAAAACTTTATTCTAGTATGAAACATTTGATGGAAATAGATGAAGATAGTCTTTTCCATGAAATTCCTTCTAGAGATATGGTACCTAAAAGCACAATAAAATTACATTGAAAGAAAATGTGGGATGGTTATTTTATAAATAAGTCTATTATTGGAAGAGCATAATTATTTGTTAAGTTATTTAGGAAAAGAGAAATGACTCCCATTTTGGAGTTGTTCAGTGTTGATAATAAGAAAATATCACTTGATACATTAGTAAAAAAGAAACTATAATTGAAATTTGCAAGAAGCATTGAAATGTATTGACAACATAAGTTGAGGTGTTAATTGAAGTGTTGCACATAATGCATTGATGACTATGATTTCTTGTAAGAAATTATCTCATAGAAATCAAGTTCATGAAGTTTGACAATTAATTAAGGTATCTAGAAGAACTGATCAAAGATATATTAGGAAGAGAAATACATTAGATGAAAACATTGAAAATAATTGCATAAATATTTGTAGGGTTCCTCGAAAAGACAAAAAATTTGAAGATGTAAAAAGACAGGTCATTGATTATTAGACCAACATATGTTGATGCCTCATGTACTCGTCTACCAAGTAGTCACGTAACGTATGTTGATGCCTCATGTAGAGGGAACCCATTCTCCATAGCAAGAACTTGATATGCATACAAAAGATTGTCAGATAGACATGATCTAATTTGTCGCAAAGGATCTACCTCATGCAGTTGTGTAGCATCCATCAACGATGGTATGTCTACTCAAATATAGGGATCATAACTTGATTATGCATCATCAACTGGAGGAATTCTATTATGAGAACGTAGCAAATATCTGCCCACATGATCCGATGTCATTTGGTCAACTTGTGTCGCTATAGTAGCAATATTGGAAAAAATATGTTGCCAAGTATCATCGGCTACATTATTTGTTGCATGTGACAGTTCCAAACATTTTAGAAGCACCAAAAGGTTTGGGTCGACTAATGCCCACTTATTAGCAGGTTCTGGCACACCAATTCATCTAAACTTATTCAAAAACCTCCCTCTCCCCTGCCTAACATGTGCAAAAGAAATATATAGTGTATATCATAGCTCAAATGGAACTCTGCAAACAATTGTTTGTAGAAATAGAGGGGCAACTCATCCTTTTGGGGCCACATATGATGAGTGGCCAACCATCTAAGATATATAAAAGGTCCCACAACTACATTTGTGCACCTATGAGGCATATAACCCCTTCTTCTACCTTGCAACTAATAATGAGGGAACATACTTTTCACATCAAGAGTAGAAACATCATCATTGAATTTTTGCCATTTTACAATACCAGTAACATTATATGTAAGAGAAGGCATCAATTCTAATCTCATCATAGGGGTTATATGTCTCAACAATGTCAATCATATGACATAGCTCATCACTAATGGTCTCTTCCCTTTCCATATTTATACGGTTAGTGGTCTTTCCCAATGTGTTCTTTAGGTGATCTAAAACACGTTGTAATGTCTGTGTGATTTCCACATAAAGACATTGCCTATCATCAATAGATCTTGCAGACCGACGTGACATCTTCTCACTACCACCTAGATGAACACTAGGCTCAAATCCAATATGATGTGAAGTACGATGATCTGGCATGGTGGCATGAAATATATAGATATTTGCATGTGCACATGTACATTACAATTTAAAAACATTTTTTTACTTAAATAAACAACAATTTAATATGTAAATATATTCTAACATCTTTTGTCTTTGAAGAATATTGAAATAAAGTACATTTTTTCAAAAAAGATTTCTAGAACTAAATATATATAATTACATACAACAATTTTTAAACATATATAAAACACTGTATGTAAATTAATATATAAATGATATTTTAAATATATAAAAAGATTAAAAGAAATTTGAACATCCTGAAAAAATATCTTAAAGTAATATTAAATGTCAAGTTTAATAGGTTGTCTTAAGGGGTCTTAAGGAAATTTATGCAAAGGGGTCATATGTGGTCCTAAGAGGTCATTCATGTGTTAAAACACATGTGTGACCTCTTATGATCACATATGACCCCTTAGGACACTATGTGATCCTATGTGGTCAAATTGGGTTCTAAGGGGTATGTTGTATACAATAGGATGTTGAAAGGGGTCATATGTGGTCCTAAGGGATCACACATGTGTTAGAACACATGTGTGACCCCTATGGATCATCTATGACACTTGAGGACACCATGTGATCCTATGTGGTCATATTGGGTTCTAAGGTTACATTGTACATACTAGGATGTTATAAGGGGTCATATGGGGTCATAAGGTGCCACTCATGTGTTAAAATACATGGTTGACCCCTTAGGACCACATATGACCCCTTAGGATACTATGTAATCTTATGTAGCCAAATTGGGTCCTAAGGGGTATGTTGTACACACAAAGATGTTAAAGGGGTCATATATGGTCCTAAGGGCTCACGCGTGTTTTAGAACACATGCGTGACACCTTAGGACCACATATGACCCCTGAGGACATTATGTGATCCTATATGATCATATTAGGTCCTAAGGGATACATTGTACATACTAGGATGTTATAAGCAATCATATGCGGTCCTAAGGGGTCACGCATGTGGTAGAACACATGCATGACCCCCTAGGACACGTATGACCCCATAGGACACTATGTGATCCTATGTGGTCATATTGGGTCATAAGAGGAATGTTGTACACACTAGGATGTTATGAGGGGCTATATATGGTGCTAGGGGGTCACACTTATGTTAGAACACATGTGTGAACCCTTAAGACCACATATAACCCCTTAGGACACTATGTGATCCTATGTGGTCATATTAGGTCCTAAGGGGTACATTGTGCATACTAGGATTTTATAAGGGGTCATATGGGGTCCTAAGTGGTCACACATGTGTTACAATAAATGTGTGACCCCTTAGGACCCCATATGACCCCTTAGGATACTATGTGATCCTATCTTGTCATATTGGATCCTAAAGGATATGTTGTATATACAAGGATTATATAAGGGGTCATATGGGGTCCTAAGGGGTCATGCATGTGTTAGAACACATGCTTGACCCCTTAGGACCACATATGACCCCTTAGGACACTATATGATCCTATGTGCTCATATTGGGTCCTAAGGGGGATTTTGTACACACTAGGATGTTAAAAGGGGTCATATGTGGTCATAATGGGTCACCCATGTGTTACAATGCATACGTGACCCCTTAGGACCCCATAAGACCCCTTGAGACACTATGTGATCCCATGTGGTCATATTGGGTACTAAGGGGTATATTGTACATACTACGGTGTTATAAGGGGTCATATGGGGTCCTAGGGGATCACGCTTTTGTTATGACACATGTCAGACCCCTTAGGACACTATGTGATCCTATATGGTCATATTGGGTCCTAAGGGGTATGTTGTACATACTAGGATGTTATAAGGGGTAATATGGGGTCCTAAGGGGCCATGCATATGTTCTAACACATGTGTGGCCCCTTCAGACCCCATATGACCCCTTAGGACTGTTGGCATTTTTTATGTTTATGTTGTGATTGTCATTGATGGACACACACTTGCATTAAGATCCCCTTTTATGTATGAGCTAGAGCTCAACCGGTATTTGTTCCAACCGGTATGTTGTATTCTAGTCTTTAGACTATTAGTGATTTTGCAAAATGTGTTTCCTGGTCTGAAGCGACATGTTGACTCCAAGCGGTTCGTAGATCTCAATCGGTATGAGGGAGCAAAGCAGCATAACACATTCTTACCATTATTCATTTTTGTCAAACTGGCAACTGGTATTTTGTATGAACCGGTAATACTCTGTGATGAGTTACCAACTGGCATTTTGTGATGAGTTACCAATCCACCGATTGTTTGATGGTGCCAACACATTGATGATGCTTCTTGTGTCGTGTTACTGAGTATGTCTAGATTCATTGAACCTAGGAAATTGTAATGTAATCCTATTAGACCAACATGAAATCAAATTCCTTTAAAAGGACATCATGTCTGGGGTTTTAGGTTGTTGCTGAAAGGGGTTTATGTTGTGCTAGGGTTTAAGGTGGTTGATGAGTTATTGTAAGAGCGATCTTATCTAATAAGATCAAGTTATAATTGAGTGAGAGATAGAGAAGACAAAAGTAATGCTAGAATGCATTAACTGTGAGCTATACTGGATCTAACCAAGTAGTCTGTGCTATTAGATAGATCAAACTCTTGTTGATTACTCACATCTTTGACAAGTTTGTAGCCCTTAACTAGGTAGGCCCAAAAGCCTTTTGTAAAATCCTCTAAAAAGGTGGTTCACCTCTGTGAATCTAAAATCCTCTAGCAAGGTAGTCTTAAATCAGACTTATCTCCTAACAGAGATTGAGATTCCTTGCAGGATCTATTCTGATGAAGAACATTGTAAGACCTTAACTGATCTGGTTTCTATTCTACAGATAGTGACTTGTGAGTTCCATCTCATTATGGTTTTTCCCATTTGGGTTTCCACATCAAATATCTTGTGTTATGGTTGTATTGCTTTTGTGGGTGAATGCTTTATTTCCATTTTGGTTTGCATGTGTGATAACTAATCTGTCTATTAAACTGTTTTACCAGTTTATCTTCAGACTATTTAAGTGTTTGAGTATAGAGGTTTTTAGCATACTAATTCACCCCCCCCACCCCGCCCTCTTAGTATTCATCAATTGGTATCAGAGCCTACCTTTCTATAAGTTTAACCACTTGGAAAGAGATATGGGGGAATACACCTTGAGGGAACTTACTCAATGGCTCACTCAGTCTGAGCAAGCCTATGATGATCTTATGGTCAAATACAAGGCATCTCAAGTAAAAAGGAGAGAACATGCAAAAAAGATGATGGAGCTATCTGAAAATAGTTCTGCAGATGAAGTAGATATGGAAGCCATGATAGCAGAAGTAAATAAGTTGAATGAATCAAACTCCAACCTGAGAAAGGAGTTGGAAGGACTGACTATCTGGTTCAGTCAAGAGCTTGAGAACAGGAGGAAAGCTGAAGATCTGGTGAAGGACAGAGATCATGAGATCTCCAAGTTGAAACAAGAGATTAGTGCACTAACTGCTCACCTTCATGAGAGCAGAATGGAAAAAGAAGGAGTACAAGATGAACTGAACATAGCCATCTCTGAAAATGCAAGCCTAATGGAGACAAATACTGCTATTTCCAAAGAACTCTCTGAGTCAAAGGAAATACTTGCTAAGTTCAGCAAAAGTACTATCAAGCTAGAGAAAAAGCTTGAGTCATCTAGACTAGTAAAGAATACCAATGGACTTGGTTTCTATGGACATGAGGAAGGAGAATCCTCAGGAACAAATGTTGAAGCATCAAAGAAGCAACTGACATTCAAAGGAAAAGGTAAGCAAAAATTCAAACCTATTTGCTTTAACTGTCTTAAAGAAGTACACACTGCCAATGTATGTAGGAGCAAAGCCTACAATAATTTTCCTTACTTTATTAACAATGTACCTAGATCCAATAAGTTCATCGGTCATTGTTATGCATGCAACAAGTTTGGGCATAGAGCATCTAAATGTAGGTCTATCATGAACAAAACCGGAAGATATCCTCAAAGGACCCAAGGAGCTGGTCCAGAATCTTTTGTGAACTAGAACCCCAACCAATTTAATGCTTGCAATTATCAGTCAAGTAACAATGGTTATCAACTGGCAATCGGATGGAGAGCAAACTGTTGGATTTGTCATGGTCATGGTCACACTACTGCAACATGTAGAAGGAAGAATGGAAACATGAACGATGGACCTTGGAGAGCACCTAGATTGGTTTGCTACCACTGCAACAAACCGGGTCGCATTACAAGATTCTGTAGAAGCAAGAAGAGTATATCTGATGATATACCGGTCACTCAGGAAGGAGAAATTGATGTTGAAACAGTTCAAGCGGACATGAACAAAACCTAGAGAAATAAAACAACAATGTTGGAAGAGGAATCAGTTTCTGCACCTAGTGTGGAAATATCAGAACCGGCAAACTAAGCTTCAAAAGGCTTAGGGGGAGCAAATGGAAAAATATTTTGAACCCCAGGTTACACCGGTAAAATACCTTAACTGGTATGTGATACCTGTCGCTTGGAAGAAGATCGAAAATGGTAAAAAGGCAAATTAGGGTTTACGCCCTAATAGAGGAGCATTAATGGCGGTAGGTGAGAGACATGTATAAAAGCATATTTCAAATCATTTCTCACTATCTGTTTTCGAGCGAAGAAAAGTTTTTCAAAGTGCAGAGCGAAGAAAAGGCGATTTGAGCTAAGGTTTCAAGAAATTGACAAATCTTGAAGGAGATTCAAATTCAGTTTGCAAACGGTCAAGTGGAGAACACAAAGCAGTGATTCGGCAACCGACAGAGTGTGGAGTGAAGCAGAATCAGAAAGCCCTAAATTCGCATTTTAAAGGCATTCCTCGAGTTCTTAAAATATTCTACAATGGCTTCCGCATCTCATACCAATTCTAGTACATCCATTGAGTCTGAAAGTTTCATTCAAAGGAAGTCAAAGTATAATGCCCTATCACAAGTTCTAGATGGAGTGATAGTGGAAGAGGGAATTTCTAACTATATTGATTGCAAGATTGACGACCTAGGGTCTCTAGCCATCCACTCTCAACTAGGTCTGTTTTGTGGAAAGGACAAGAAAATCAAACCGGAATATAGTATCTTAGAGAAGAAGAAACTCCATAATGTTGTATACTTTCTGGAAGACTTTACAGGGGATCATATTAGGATCATTTTGAGTAGAGTCCATTGTGACAAGATGTACCTAGAGAGGATGCATGATATCACACCTCAGGCAATTCATGCAGTCACCAGTTTCTGCAACACAGGGGAAGTGCCTGCCCTAAGAACGGTAAGCAAAACTGAAATGGCCAAGCTGACTGGTTCAACAAGCAACTCATGAGGCATGACAGTCAACTCCATCAGGGATGATCTTGTTAAGTATGCCTGCATGGTGATAGGCTACAGAACATTCTCAGCCAGGAAGATTAACTCTGTATCTGCTGCAGTGGTAAATGCCGCCTACCTAATGATTAAAGAGGATGCATCAATTGACCTATGCACCGGTATGCAGAGGAAACTCCTATCTAATCTGAAGTCGATTAAATAGGATAATGCACTAAGATTCAAGTTCGAACAACTATTGATTGGGTTGTTCTTCTATTTCCAAGGCTACTTTCCTAGAGTAGGAGATGTCCAATGGTCTCCTAACCAACCGGTAACCAAGCAGATCAAGGAAAGCATTCAAGCTATCGGAACCGGTTACCCTGATGTGCTGAACAAATATTTTGATGAGTTCAAACGAAAGATGAGCCAAAGGATGAGGATCTCAGGTGATATTGTTAAGAAATATGAAGATGACATTTGTTTCACCATCCAGGTGGACAAATGCTTAAAGGAGGCTGTTGAGCCTAGAATGGAAGAAGTGGAGCCAATGGGCTATGATGTGATGTACGATATGCTGGAAGGGTATGCCTCAACCCTTATTGCCTCACCTCTTGATCCCAAGGCAAAGAGGACCGGAACCTATCTGGAAAGGATTGCACCAGTTGAGGAACCCTCTATTAAGAAAGGAAAAGAACCAGTAGCAAAGAAAGCAAAGGTAGTGCCTACAACATCAACACCGACTACTACTGCAACTCCAAGAGTGACCAAGTGGTCACCTGCAAAGAAGAAACTGGAAGTGCCACTGGCAAAAGTCTTTGAAAGAAAAAGAAAGACTAAGTCAAATGGACTGGACTCTAAGGAGACTGAGTCTGATGAAATGTCAAAAAAGGGTAGACAGTCGAAGAAGATGAAGAAGAATGAACCGGCAGTGTCTACACTGGTAAATATCGATATCTCCTCACATAAACCTTTGACACATTGTCAAAGAACAGTAAAGAATATTAGGAGAAAATTACTTCATGATTTAGTAGATTACTATGATGATTTTAGTGATGAGGAGAAGAAGAAGTACTATAGGAAATTATTATTTATTTGTGTAAGAATGACCGGTCGCCATCAGAGATTAAATCTCAGACACCGGATTCATTATATAAGGCATTAGATAATAAATGGTGCATTTCCATAGAAAAAGAACAGGAGATTAGGGAGAAAGTCTTTGCACAGTACTTTCCCGACCTCTCAAACTCAGAAATATTTGATGTTTTGGACCAAAATAAAGGACTCTTCTTCACAAGGAGAAGAAGACTCTGGCTGTTAGAGGGAAGAATTGATGATGTTGAAAAAGACACTCATCAGCATATGAATCATGCTATTCAAGCTCACAAAGCACGTATGGCCAACCTACAAGCGGAAAAAGAACCGGTCATATCCAAACTGGATGAAGTTTTTGATGAAGAAGGAAACTCGGTTGAAGAACCAATCGACACTATTGATGTCGATGCCCTGGACGTAGAAGATGTCACTCAGGACATACCTTCTAAGGGAACAGAACAGGGGCAATAGGCTGAACAGGGCAGTGAGCAAGCCGGGGATAGACAAGAAGCAGCTAAGGAACAGGAAGAGAAGAAGAAGAGGGATGAAGATGAGAAAAAGCGGAAAGAGGAAGAGAAGAGAAAAGAGGAAGAGGAGAAAAGAAAAGATGAAGAGAAAAAGAAGCAAGAAGATGAGAGGAAAAAGAAAGAAGAAGAGGATAAGGAAGAAAAGAAGAAGAAGGAAGAAGAAGAAAAGAAGAAGAAGGAAGAGGAAGCTAAAGAAAAGGAAAAGTGGAAGGAAGAAGAAAAGAAGAAGAAGGAAGAGGACGAGAAAGAAGAGGAGAAGAGGAAGGAAGTTGAGAAGAAAAAGAAAGAAGAAGAAGACAAGGAACAAGAAAAGAAGAAGGAAGCAAAGAAAAAGAAGAAGGAAGAAGAAGACAAGGCAGCGGAATTTGGTGAAGAGCACACAGATGGAGACTCCAAAGGCAACCGGGAGTCAAGCCAAACCGGCTGATATCTCTAGTCCTATCAATCTCCACTCTGCAAGTGAATCGGAGCTAATGCAGAGCATTAAGGTTGCTCAAGAGCGCCTTGAAATCATTCAAAGGAAAAAGGAGCAAGATGTAATTCAAGCGGTTGTAGACACCCTTACCGGTTTGATCCCCAGTACCAATCTTCCCAACACTGAATCATCACTAGCATAGCTTAAGCTACTATGTACTGTAATGGATGATCAGGTGCAGAGCCTGGAAGAAGCAGCTAAGGCAAATGTCAAGAAAGAGCATCAAAAGGCTCTTAACATTGCTCTGGTAAAGAAGTTGAATGAACTCTGGTCTGAACTGCTGAAAGACCAAAAGGATATAAGGGACGCTCAAGATGGGGGAAATCTGCTATTAAGCGAAATCTGTCAACCCCATCTGTTCTACGATGATGTGCTAGCCCAGAAGCAAAAGCTTCAAATGGACTTATAGTCTTACTTAAGCACATTTAAGCCACCCTATGATTCCTTTGTAACTTATGGGCAAACCGTTCACTAGTTTCAGATCCAGTCAGCCAAAATGGAGCAAGAGATCAGTACATGGTCTAGAGATTTGCAGGAGCTACAACTAGTTTTACTTCCACATCTGCAAATTCTTCAAAAGTGTTATCTGAACTTGGATGTCTTGACAGTTACGCAGGAGATGAGTACAGTTGATGCCATGGAAGAACAGGTATCCTAGATGCAAACAGAGAAAGAAATGGCCACCTCCCTACTTGAGTTCTGGTCTCTATCAGTGAAACAATTTTTGCAGGACTATAAATCAGTTTTTGACAAGTATTATTCCTTGTTGTCATTAACTTTTCTTATTTTAATATGGAAACAAGGTTGTTCAGCGGTACTTTGTCATTGTTGGCAAAGGGGGAGAAGTACTCTATCTATTTTGGAGAAGAATAGGGAGAAGTATTTGGCTTTAAAATTTTGATATATGCTTTATGCTCTGATATCTCAATGTTTATACTCTATATGCAAAATTGCTATACATTGTATTGATTAAGGGATAGTGTATATGCTTAGGGGGAGCAATTTTGTTAATGGCATGTTATTGTTGTAAAACACTTAGATGTCAAAATTTTATTTTCCTAAGTGTTGCCATCAATGCCAAAGGGAGAGATTGTTGGCATTTTTTATGTTTATGTTGTGATTGTCATTGATGGACACACACTTGCATTAAGATCCCCTTATATGTATGAGCTAGAGCTCAACCGGTATCTGTTCCAACCGGTATGTTGTATTCTAGTCTTTAGACTATTGGTGATTTTGCAGAATGTGTTTCCTAGTCTGAAGCGGCATGTTGACTCCAAGCGGTTCATAGATCTCAAGCAGTACGAGGGAGCAAAGCGGCATAACACATTCTTACCAGTCTTCATTTTTGTCAAACCAGCAACCTGTATTTTGTATGAACCGGTAATACTCTATGATGAGTTACCAACCGACATTTTGTGATGAGTTACCAATCCACCGATTGTTTGACGGTGCCGACATGCTGACGATGCTTCTTGTGTTGTGTTACTAAGTATGTCTAGATTCATTGAACCTAGGAAATTGTAATGTAATCCTATTGGACTGACATGAAATTAGATTCCTTTAAAAGGACATCATGTCTGGGGTTTTAGGTTGTTGCTAAAAGGGGTTTATGTTGTGCTAGGGTTTAAGGTGGTTGATGAGTTATTGTAAGAGCAATCTTATCTAAGAAGATCAAGTTGTAATTGAGTGAGAGACAGAGAAGACGAAAGTAATGTTGGAATGCATTAACTGTGAGCTATACTGGATCTAACCAAGCAGTTTGTGCTATTAGATAGATCAAACACTTGTTGATTACTCACATCTTTGACAAGTCTATAGCCCTTAACTAGGTAGGCCCAAAAGCCTTTTGTAAAATCCTCTAACAAGGCGGTTCACCTCTGTGAATCTAAAATCCTCTAGCAAGGTAGTCTTTAATCGGACTTATCTCCTAACAGAGATTGAGATTCCTAACAGGATCTGTTTTGATGAAGAACATTGTAAGACCTTAACCGGTCTGACCTTAACCGATCTGGTTTCTATTCTGCAGATAGTGACTTGTGAGTTCCATCTCACCATGGTTTTTCCCATTTGGGTTTCCACATCAAATATCTTGTGTTATGGTTGTATTGCTTTTGTGGGTGAATGCTTTATTGGCATTTTGGTTGGCATGTGTGATAATCGGTCTGTTTGTTAAACTATTTTATCAGTTTATCTTCAGACTGTTTAAGTGTTTAAGTACAGAGGTTTTTGGCATACTAATTCAGCCCCCCTCTTAGTATTCATCAACTATGTAATCCTATGGGGTTGTGTGGGGTCCTAAGGGGTTATATGGTGTCGTCAGGGGTCATATGTGGTCCTTAGGGCCTACACATGTTAGAACACATGGGTGGCCCCTTAGGATGCAATATGACCCCTAACGACTCCATATGAGCCCTTATGACAGTATATGATCCTATTTCATCATATGGGGTCAGTACGGGTCATTATGGGTCATTATGGGTCATAAGGTATTATTCTATTAAGGTATTATTATGGATCACTATAGTCAAAAGAAGTCATTACAATCAAAAGGGGTCTTATTGTGTATTAGGGAGTCATCCATGTCTTAATAGTGTCTTAAGATCTCCTAGTATGTGTTGAGGTGTTCTACTATGCATTCAACGGTCCTAGTAAAGTTGTATATATGTGTATGTCACATTTATAAATAATTAACCATTAAAAAAAATTAACCTTTAAAATGTTTAAAACTAATATATTATTAAACATTAAAAAAATTAAAGCTAAAATATTATTAAGAATTAAAAAAATAATAAACTAAAAAACTAAAAAACTAAACAAAATTATTATGAAAAAAGATAAATATTTAATATATTGCTACTATTACATTTTGAAAAGCACTAAAAAAATAAAAAAAATAACAAAAAAAATAAATAAATAAATAAATAAAAACCCTACCTCTAAAATGCTTCCGGATGAACTTGTTTCCCCTTTCTCCTCCTCCCCCTCTAAACTCTAAGTCGATCAATGCAAAATGAGGGAAAAAGGCTTTTTCTCAGTTTATATAGGGAAAGAAGTTCTGGATGGAACCCTTCCGGTCGGAAGTGTTCCAACTGAAACCCTTCTGACTGGAACCCCTTTTCCACACCAACACCACATGACTGCCACATTAGTCCAGTCGGAACCCTTCTGCCTAGATTACATAGAATATCTCTAGGTGTGACACAAATCCATAGTTTTACCCAATCAAATTTATGAAATTGATGCATGTTACATGTGCGTGTTTATTTGATTGATTCATGTTTAATATTTATGCATATTATTTTCTCATGTCTATGATGTATTCAATTTTTTTAGATCTACTACTATATGAAATTTATTGCAATGTTTATTATTGTGAAAGATAATTTTATATTTTATCAAGATCTCTATAGAAACAAGCACTTTCCATTTGTGTGGGTTTCATTGATAAATTATTCCTTTTTTCATCATATATTGTAGGTTGAATCAACTGCATTTGTTTCCTTCCATAGGTCATATCTTCACCTCACAACTCTTTTTTAAATAAATGAATATTTGTTGGAAACATATTGAGATGCATTGAGCAGCTATAAGGATAATTTTTTTATATCTTGTATCAAAATTATTTGTATTAAAACATTCTAGTTTTGGTCATTGGATCCATAGAAAGAATTGTAATTTGATAAAAGGCCTTGTAAATGCACTAATTATAAATTGCTAACCTTGTAATATTTCGGTGGAGGGGAGTCATTTTTGAGACTAGTGGAAAGGGGGGTGCCTCTGGTGTCTTCTTTCTTGCACTTTTCCTAATTCTTAGCAATCTTATGTTATGCTATCATGGATGTATCTACAGTTCCTCTTTTAACACCCTATAATTATTATGAATGGAAATCTAAGATGATAATATATTTGAAAAGACACAGATAATAGTGTGTTATAAGGGGACTTTAAACTGAACCTCAAGATGATACAGAAAAGATGAAATGGTTTAATAAATGTGATGAAGCTTTTGGTAATTTGTGTATGTCAGTCCCTATTGACCTTCTTTTTCACATTGAATCTGCCACTACACCAAATTGAATGTAGACCACTTTGGAAAACATCTTTGGTAAGAAAGATGAGTTAAGAGGTCATCAGATGGAGAATGAACTCATAGGATTGAATCTAACCATATATGTATGTTTGTTTGAACATCAAAACAAAAATGACAGCAAACAAAAAGACAGTTGGCTTGAGGTACTAGACAAGCCA